>NC_024307.1:19612902-19621825 GCF_000523025.1 Cynoglossus semilaevis
GGGGGGGCAGCTGAACAGAGTGTTTGTTCATTCTACCGTGTCTTTCTGGTGGAGAAAAGCCATTAGAACTCTTTTAATAAAGGTACATAGAAATTTAAGTGCAGCGATTGTGTTACGACATACTATGCGTACTCGCTCGGAGTACTAATAGAGTTTCTATTTGGAAAAGGATTACACTGGATACAAATTGACGAATCAAATATTAGAGCGATAATGACAAAGTAAAAAGGTCGCAATTAGTCAGAGTTGCACGGTGAGAAGGAACATATAATTAGGTACAGTGGATATGCACTTGTTTGTGTTTTTGTTTTAAATAGTATCAAGGTATTCAATTAAAGTGTTTTATCGGGGTAATCAGATATAATTACACTAACCCAAAATAAAGAGTGACATTTCAATCTCTACAGACTGCATTAAATTGCATGAGATTCTAACAACCACAACCCGCTCCACTCTGTTTGAGTGCACTCTATACTTGCTGTTCTGAACCATTAGCACCTCCCCATCTGCCTGAGTTCAAGCACCGTGCTGGCTGCCGTGCAGGACTTGCTGCTGTAGCCGGTGCAAGGAAAAAAAGTGTGTGTTGTGTTCCAAGTGCTCAAATGGTTTCTGTGCATTCACAATGTGGTCGCTGATTTTTTTTTCTACGTACCTCCTTCTCATGTCCTTCAAAAATTCTCCTGAGCGAATACACGTGGAATATCAAAAGCATGAAAGGCGCCACTTTTCATCACGCTAAGTGTTTCTGATGCAGACGTTTCAAAGTATGTGTCAAAATCAGAGCAGAGCTTCCAAGGAAATCTGTGACATCATGACTAGCAGTTAATGCCTTATTTCAAAGCAGTTGTCCTTGCAAGGTTGTCAAGTTGGTAAGACTGTCAGGGAACGAGCGTGATTCAAGTCTGCTTTCCACATCCATGAATACAGAAGCTCTGAAGAACTGTTCAGACCTGATGGCCTCAGACATGTTTTCTTATTTCATAAATCACTCAAATGACAACAACAACTACATCTCTGGGTGGAGCACTCTAATATTAATATCACTTTGTTATAATGTAAGTGCCACAAAAAACCTTGTCTTAAACCAAACATGCATACTGCTTTGTTATAATGTAAGTGCCACAAAAAAGTATTTCACACATATTATTGCCATTTCTCCAGACCAGTGGTTTTCAAACTGAGGGGCTGCCATTTGTCTTAAACCAAACATGCATACTGTGGTTATCATCAGATTCTGTAGTTTCCAATGGCACCTGAACGCACCTCATGTGATAGCTGTAACTCAGGCGTAGGCAACCCTTTTGGTTCGCAGGCTAAAGTTGAACAGAGGGGGGCGGTCAGGAGCAGATAGATGGAGTGTTCGTGTGAACTAAGTTAAATGAAATGTTAAAGTCATGCATAAAGGCTGAAAGGCTAAAATGCTTTTATCATTTTCTACGCCATCTATTGGGGAAACGTGAGTATTGCAGGAAAAAAGCAGAAGTGTAATTATAATATAAATTAATTATATAATTTGGAAAAGTTTGGCGGGCTGAATTATGAGATTGACGCATGTTACTAAGCTAGTGTGTAGCTAGCTAGTGCATGTCGTAAATGTGTTCTTATACATGTGTTCTATACAAATGCGTTAATTATTTATAGTGAATAAAAGTGCGAAAATACATTCTAATAGTATTGTCTGTATTGTCAGTATTGTCAAAATGTGGTCCCCGGTCAAGAAGACAAGATAATGCTGTTGGGGGGGGGAGGGGGGGGGGACTTCTCATAAAAAAGTTTGGGAACACCTGCCCTGGACCACAACAGTAATTGCCATGAAACAAGTAACATTTTTACAGATTTTACGCTAGCTTCCTGTATACTGTGTCCAGCCAGAAGTGCCAGAGCTATAAATAGTTTCTTCGTCTGACAGAACACACAGAAGTTATGTCACTAGATGTTTCTAAATAAAGTCCACTCTCATGAAGACTTTGTGTGGCAGGTTCACACAGGACTCTGGAGTATCCGTAAATTAGGCTGTGTACACTGCCTACGTACCTGTCAAAAACCATGCGCATTTGGTGGCTGCATTCAGCTGCACAAACAAATCAGTACGGAACTAGCGCTGCACCGTGACATGTTGACAAAGTGTGAAAAATAAATCCGGTCAAATTCAGCTGCAGCCCTCAGGGTGAGGCAAAGCCCAAAGCACTTGGCCTCATGCAACACTTAATCTACCTCCATAGATCTTGGACCGTTTGGCTTCGCTCTTGACCAAAGAAAAAGAACAGTGAACACCTCATTCTGAAAGAGTCTTTTTCAGTACAATAATGGTTTTGGAAAATGACCGTTAGTTTTATTTTTCTTTTAACCGCTGTCAGAGGTGACATCAGAGTGATTCATGATATGAATCATGATATGACTGTTTCAAATGAAACACTGTTGGAATCATTTGTATAACATTTGTATAACGATGTATAACATGTCTGCAATGAGGGGCGTTCAGGTACCATCGGAAATGTGAGAATCTAACAACATTTTTCTTTCATTCTATAACTACTGACAACATTTCTCCTTTTGTTTTTTACTTATGAACCCAATGTGGCAACACAAAGGGAACGGCCCAAAGAAGAAAAAGAAGACACCACTTATGTGGGTCCTTTGAAGAAAAGACTTTAATGTTGCAGTGTTGCCTCCAACAGCTGTGTGCTGACATTGATCGCTGAGTTTATTTGAGGTGAAAGACACAAGGACATTCTTAGTTCATTACCTGCTAATTAAAGAGGAAATGATAAACTTGCTGCTAATCCATTTTATTTAAAGATGTAACAAGTGTCGCCTGGTTTTACAGGGGGTCCTCAACTTAAGTCGGAATTTTGGAATTACTTACGTAACTCAATTTAACATCATAATCTAGGACATAAAAACATCAGAAGAGTCTGACTGACAGCTGGGAGCCAGAAAGAAGGGCAACACAAACGAAGGAAAGTAAATGTAGTACAATCCAATGTTGGTGTACAACCAGGAATGTAAAGAAAGACGTCTTCTACATATAGGCCTTCGTGACAACATAGTCATGCGCTTCTCTCACTTACTTTCCCCCACCCAATTCTCTGGCCCCGCCCCCTACTTTTAAAACAACTGTTCTATCGTACTGTGTGTATATACATTACATATATATTGTATATATTTTTGTTTGAGTCTAGTGCCTATAAAGACAACAGGTAAAT
The DNA here is from genome assembly GCF_000523025.1 of Cynoglossus semilaevis. NCBI lineage: Eukaryota > Metazoa > Chordata > Actinopteri > Pleuronectiformes > Cynoglossidae > Cynoglossus > Cynoglossus semilaevis. The sequence continues at coordinate 19,616,109 of NC_024307.1, forward strand.
AAACAGTAGAACTGGGGAGTGGAGAAAAAGATGCAGCCATGCCATTTAATGATTTACTCACTGTCTGATGGGATAGTGTTTTTTATGATAACCTGTTCAGGTGAATGGCTGACATAAAAATGGTCACATTACCAGACATAGTAATATTAAATTAAAAACGTTTTATTCCCCTGCTCACTTAGATTTTTATAATCAACATAAGTACATAATATAATTAAGTAGGCACAAAAATGATTGATACTCACAAAGAAACTGCTTTAGGATCAGGTGACAGTCACCCTGTAGGATAAGTGATGGAGAAGGAATAATGTTTTTATATGCTAATGGTTAGATAGGTTTTATTGGAAAACATAAAAAGTCAATAAGCAAACAGATGAATAAAAGTTTAACTTTCAGGCCTAAAGCCTTCAGCTCAGAATAAATGAGTTCAATTAGTTTTGATTCCGTCTAGAATTAAATGATAGGGATTGAGGTCAGGCAGAACCAATGGCCTTTACAGGAAATAAAATGGGCACTAAATGTGAGCTGATGGAGATTTTAATCAGCGCTTCAGCCCATGGCATCCACTTAAGTCACTGGGAGGCTGAGCCATGCATTATGTCTCAGCGTGTTTCACTGGAGAGTCTTATTGCTTTTATGAAATACGTTCACATTGAGTGACAGCATTTAATGACCATTAAAATATGCATTTTCACCAGCACATTTTCAACTCTAGTTATTTCAATAAAATAAAAAACCTAAAGCCGATTAAAACAGCCAGCTTCGTCTTCTATCGCATTGCTTCCTTTTATTTTTATTAGCATTTTATTTGTTGAATGCATTGCCTTTAACCAGCTTTTCAATTCTGCAGAGGAAGCTTCCAAATCCCTGAGCTCGTGTTCTTGAAGAAAAAGTACATGTGCCCATGTCTCTGACACATTAACAAACAAAATGAGGAACCTAAAATATGAGTGGTTTACAAGCGTTCCTGCTGGAAAGAAGGAGGAAATGAAATGAAATGAAAATAGTCCTTTTATTTAGTCAGTGTTATGAATTGAAGAGAATCTGTATGGATTCAAAGTTTTCACTTAATTTCTTCCACATTAAGGAGTTGATTAAAGTGTTAATGTCACCGTGACAACTGAGTCGACGGTTGTTTTTTTTTTGTTGTGAAGGCCCTAGTGACAACAAGATGTTTTTTACGTGTGTGCATTTCAAACATTTACCAACTACCAATGAATGTGGAGCAGTCTTCATGTGTAAAGCCAGAAAAAAGGTATGGAGTTGTACAAAAAGGACACACCAAAGTAAGGTAAAAAATGAAAGAAAAAGCACAATCTTAGAGGAGCAGCTGCGACGGCGTCTGGACTCAGCAGCGCCATCTTGTTTATATATATATGTAATATTATCAATGTAGGTGGATCCATTTACTCTGGTCTGTTGAAAAGTACTTCCCTTCACTCTTACACTAGCTTGTTAGCTGCATCGTTGTTAGCATAACACCATTTTCTGAGGCTAAATGCTACTCAGCCTGGTCAACTGAAGAGTCGCTCCGAGGCCAAAAAAGTGATTCAAACAATGTAGGGATGATACACTGATGATACTTAACTTGCTAATGCATGAAAGCACATATGGTCGACTGAAACCCCTTCTTCCTGCAGATCCTTGGTTCTGACTTTAGACATTCAGAGTCATAAGAAATGAGAAGATGTCCTCAGGGACAAAGTCCCTGAAGTTTCTTTGTCCCAGATTTTATCAAATGCCTATCACTGCTGGCCCAGTTTCCCGTCACTTAAATGCATTGCTAATCATTTTGCTAATAATAAGTATTTTAAATGTAAATTCTGCTGAGTCAGGTGAAGTCACAGTAACTCAGTTCAACATAATGCAGGAATCAGACTCATGATTAGGACAGTTAGAAGTGTGGAGAACAGGACGGTCGAAGGACATGTTCACGTATCTGATGACGTTCACGTCTACCGTGGGTGAGTGGGGAAAGATTCATGTAAATGTTTGGGTACTCACAGTTAAGTCTTTTAGTCAAGTCAGGTATCCAAACACAAACGCACTCATAGCGAGAAGAACGGCGCTGACTCGTGCAAGCTGTTTCAGTCGTCGTCACATTTGTCTCCGTAGGTGGCGCTTCTCAGATTCCTGGTTGTGAAAAGAGACAAAGGGTGATGTGTTGTTAAAAAAAGACCTTTTGTTGATGGTTTGTGCAAAAAGGAAACTTCATTTCTAAAGAAGTGAATATGCTGTTCAGAACTATCGCAGAAGAACGCTCAGCGTTTGCTCAGTTCCCTTCACTGACCTTGTCCTATCACGACTCTGTCTCCCAATGGAACGTCTTCTGCTCAGTTTCACCAGATTCCTGTTTTTCCATTAACTGGCATCCACCTTTTAGTGACTTCAGCTGACAACATTTACATAACCCTATCATCTACCTTTCTTCTCCTCGTCACGTCTGCCAGCCATCTCCCTCTCCCACCACAGCCTTCACTCCAACCTCTACACCTCTGTCCTTCCTTTCCTCTCTCTGCCTCTCAACACTGTCTTCTTCAAACAACAGGAGCTCAATTTCCCAGCAGCCTCCTGCGGAGGAGTCTTTGCTAATGGAGCCCACAACAAACAAGGTAACAAATATGACACGCATACTAGTTGTGGTTGTTTTACGCAGACACAACCAAACCAACACTGAGTCAACCCCACCTCTGCTGTTGTTCTCCAACCACAACTGATTGGCTGGCTGCAGCGCTGAACTAAAATGTTTAAATGAATTGCTTCATCTGCTGCTTATACTTTCACTGGGTTGACTTTTTTTGATGACTAATCAGGATTACTTTACTGCTGAGTCATGCTTCATCTACAAACTTTATTTCTCATTACTGGTAAAGAAAAAAAACCCACCTCATTTGACCTGGAAGCAAGCAATCTGAAGGAAAGATTGAATTCAAGACAAAGGTCAAAGCTGTGAATGAATTTCTCAATTGTGTTTGTACAACCTGGTATCATGACATTTAAAGGCTGCTGTTCTCACCGTTCTCCCCAAGACCAACCCACAGAATTCAACATTGTTTAAATGAAAACACCCACAAATGCTGCATGATAAACCATTGACCACAGTTCAGTTCCATTTCATTATCTATAGCTGCCGCTGTATTCATGTAGACAAGGCTGATGAAACGCTGTGACCATTACATCTGAGGATTCAATGCTCAGAAGATAACTCAGTGTCAGCGAGGACGCCGTGTTTAACAGGACGCTGCGTGTTGATCACTAATTTAATGTTTAACAGTCGACGCTGCTGTTCTAACAGAAATCCCTCTAATTTCTCATTTTCCAGTTCAGCAGTTAATAATTCAATTATACGGTTTGTGAATGACCAATCAATATTCTTGACACATTTTATGGCCAGTTAATGGAGAAATTTCATCAATATATCCATGTATTCCACTCATCAATTAACCTCTGCTGTCGCAGGGATACGATATCCACCAATCATAGCTTTGAGATGAAAACTCTGCCTTTGTTTCCTCGTGTATGTTTGTGTGATCATTTTTGAGATTTTCTTCATAATTATGTAATAAATTCGACGAGGTCAGCAGGGTGATTAAAAAGAGAGGGGAGGTTAATTAAGAAAGGTAGAGAAAAATGTCACAAAACTCTTTTATCTATGTCACGATGTTCTCGCCTCGTTCTTTGTTGTTTGGACTTATAACAGTGTAGTGATCCACGGCAGCTGTGATGTCATAGGTCTGTTGTTGCTCAGGTTGTAACCTGCCTGACTGTCTACTGCTCTTTGACTCGTCAATATGTTGTTGAAATCAAAATCAATTCTTAGTACAAGCGTTCTGGGGGAAAAGTTTCCAGCCTAAGCAAATCCTGCAAAGGCAAATATCTACGGTACATGACAAGGAGTAAACATTACTACATTTCCTGGTAGGAAAAAGTCATTAGAAAAACACACCTTTGTAGGGGTTTATTTTCAGTCAGCAAAGCACTGTTGGAACATGTTGGAAGGAACAGGAGGCAAAGCCCAAAGAAAGTTTTAACACAAATGTCTTTTTTTCTCTCTTCACAATGTTAAAGAAGGGTTTCTATTTTAGCAACACTGCAGCTGTGCAGTGACAATAGGCTATTTTTTCTTTAACAATTTATATTTCTCATTACTTGTTAAGGTTCATTTTTATATATAAAAAGCAGCAGCAGTATCAAGCAGGAAAATCATTTTTCTCCGTTAGACATTTAAAGTCTGTTTTTGATTAAACAGCAGGACACAGTACGGGGCAGTCTTACTTTATATTAAATGCATTTGTTAAAACGACATTTTAGGTTGTAAATACATTAAACGCAAACGTCTCTCAAATGATTGGCAGTTGAATTATTATCACTGTCATCAACCAATGCATCATTTTACAACGTTTGAGAAAAGAAAATGAAAATGTTGTGAAGCATTCAAAATGTAAATAGATGAATGTCAGTGACTGAACATTCTATTCTTAGCTATTTAACTGGTCTCTATATTATTTTTAACTATTATGTTATATGCATTATGGTTATTATATATCCTCAATAGTTCCTACTGTGTGATGTAATCTAACACAGTGGTAACATCATAATCTAGGACATAACATCCATCCATCTTCATCCATATCCGTTACCGGGTCGCGGGGGCAGCAGTCGCCACCAAAATCACACTGCACCCCCAATTTGTTTTAACTCCGTTTGTTGGAATGATGGAACACGACTTTCTCAAGAAACGTATGGGAGATGGTGACGTAACCAGGAACCACTGTGTAGCAGGACCCACACTGAAGGGTCTTCGTGTAGATTTTCAATTTGATAATTTGGTATAAATAATAGACCACGGTTACACACAAACAATGCAGCTTTTCTTAAACAGAATTTCTTTCCCTTTTTTTTTTTTAAAAAAAAGGTTAAATTGGCTTTTTATTATGATTGGCAGTAGAAATTCCTATTTTGATTTTATTAAAATTAAAGTAGAATTTCAAAAAGGATAAACAACTAAGGACGGTACACACAGTTTAAACTAATACTTCAGTCCTCACTAGTACCTTACTACACTACTACTGCTACTACTACTTGCATTGTAATGTAAAGTTGTAAACCACAGAAGTGTTCTGCCTCTTGGCAATTCTGCACACCAACGCAGAAATGTCAGAACATTTGTCTCTAATTGAAGCTGTTGTTGACTGTTCTGTGATGTTAATACTCAACTTGAACGGCACCAGTCGGTTAGACTGGAGAGCACGAGAACAAAGAGATCCAAACGGAACTCTCCTTCACAGAGAGCGATGCTTCTGAGAGAGTAGTTGATGTATTAATAAACTCATTTGCATGCTGTACGTATTATGAAGCTGCATACCAGGATAAAATACATTAGAAATGTCCCTGCACTGTACACAAACAGAATATTCAAGATGACGACAAACACACAATCCTCATGCATTATGTATGCCAGATTAATACTGCACTTTTAAATTCCAGAATAATTTGTTGTTGTGAGAGAAGGTTAGGGTGAGATTTGCATAAATAGCCTCAGGCTGATGTTTATCTTCTGCCGTTTCCTTTTATTGTACTCACTTTTGTATGCACACTGGAAACTGAAGGGGCCATTTCATATATCAAACAGACTTTACGAAAAAAAAACCCAATATTACAACATTTAATGGCAGTCTTACAAGAATCTGTCTATCTATCTATCTATCTATCTATCT
>NC_024307.1:19622057-19637928 GCF_000523025.1 Cynoglossus semilaevis
ATCCATCCATCCATCCATCCATCCATCCCTTCTCCTAGACAGAGTGACTCTCTGCAGGTCTGTTTCTGTACTTCCATAATTCACATCCATAACAAAGTTCCCATGTCAGATTGTAATGACTAAAATCCAACTGCAGCTCATCCTTCCCTACTCCTCGTCCCTGGCACATGATGACTGACCTAATTCATGTTCCCTTCCTCTGCAGGTCAGTGGGGCGTCAGCTGCTGTGCCACTGCAATACCATGACTTTACCAAGTCAAATCAAGTTTGTTATTGATGCGTACATTTTATTGTTATGAAGTTGTTGGAGGTGAACAGATTAAGCTGCTTGTCAGATCAATATGACTGAGTCCATGCAGCAGCCCTACAGGCTGAAGAACTTTCTAACATCCACTGAGCAAATACTGGTGTCTAAATGAGACTATATCAGACCTGGGCGTTAAAACTGAATCTATATGGTCAAGCTAATATTACATTCTCACAATGAGACCGGCTAAAGAAGTACGTTTTATAGTCATAGTCATATATGATCTACCTGGGCTGAGCAGTAAGTTGTTGTGTATTTGCTGAACACATTCACTTGTCAATACAACTTAGAGCCAACTCCCATCTCAGCATCTGTTCCACACAGCTCTCCTCTGTCTGTGTCTCATCTCTTTAACTTTCTGCTATTTCCTGTCAGTCGGAGAGACATGACCGAGTTACTGGCTTCCCCTTTTTGATGACACTGTCATGTTTGTTGACAATCTGCTGCATTCTGTTTGCAGAACGCTGCAAAGCAGCTGCTGAGGGAAATAACAAGATGCTGCTGCTGCGCAAAAATAACACCAACACCCCAGAGAGACGTGGATGGAGAAAAGTGGGGCAGCTCTATATTTAGCCTCAACATGGAGTTGAGTGACTTTGAAGTAGCACATGAGAAGGTTGCCTCACATTTGCATGTAGGGCCAGTGTTCTCCAGCAGGAACACGTCTGTCAACTCACTGCCTGTTTGATTATACTTTAATATCATTGGAATCATTACAATAGCTCATTAGACCTTGGTGCACTGCTATCATTCTGGTTTCTTTTTCTTTAACAAGGAAATATGTACTGGTTTGTACTCAATTAATTATACTGTAGAGATGATTGGATCCGATACTCAGGATTGGAATCGATTCGATATCGATCAAAATTCCAGGATCGATAAAAAAAAACAAAAACGAAAGCCCGTCCGATCTGATACCTCATCTCGTAGCTCAACTTAACCTTTCTGGACATGCTGTAAACAGGGGGACTATCACTTCAGCATTGGCAACCCGCAGTCTGGTAGAGGAGAAAAGAAGGTATCGGCAGATACTACAGAAGTTACACTATCAGAATCGGGCGTGAAAAAGTGGTATCATGTAGCATTTTGTATATTTTAGACTTGAGTCGTGAAAAAGTGGTATCATGTAGCATTTACAGGGAGTCAATGTATATTTTAGACTTGAGCTCCCATCAATCGGGGGTTGATACTATAACATCTGGAGTCACTAGTCAACTGTCTGTAGTCAGGTGATATGACCTGTTAAACCTGTGACCATCCGTCTCCTTTTCCTTCCCAGTCATACTAAGTTAAACTGTGCTTTTGTACAGGTGTTCAGTCAGCGGGTCTTTATGTGAGCTGGAACATCAATCTCAGGAATACAGCTCAACTCAGCTTCACTTTTATTGTCGCTCCTCTGCATACGTATAGCAGAGATAGAATGAGATTTCATTTTATACAGACGGTAATTCAAAAGGCCTACACACTCAGGAGGAATATATGAAGCATATAGAAGAGAGAAATAGATGTAATCGTTCCTGTATTTAAGTAACATATAAATGTATCTGTACTTTACTCAAGTCCTACTATTTTGTAAGACTTTGACTCTATTGCATTTCAAAGTTTTTTTTTTTTTTTTTTACAGTAACCCACAAAGTCCGTATTGTGTGTTCGGCTAAATTACCTAACTAGAAGCTACATGCTAGCATAGCTCACCAGACCTCCTCTTGTCACATACTGTGGAACACATTGCGGAACAGAGGTTGTCTGCTTGTTACTTACCCTGAAGCTGTTAATTCAATTTGGAATTTAACTAAAGAGGAATTAAAGCAAATGTTCAGGAAAAAAATCAGAAGTAATTCTGCGTACCGTTAAAGAAGCTTTTACAACGTGGTAACAAGGAGAGTTGCTTAAGGTAAAAAAAAAAAAAATCAGAAGAAACACTCCAGTTATTTATCTAAGTGATAGAAACAAAAGCAAAAGTGCTAATGAGCCAACAGGAGCTCAGGCCACGTCTTGGTGAACTCTGGAACATCCTAACAACCACTGGTACAGGAACATCAACACGTTTACATGTGTACTGTGTTGACTTACAGTTCTCACATCTTTGAAAAACCAACGGCCTTGTCGCCGTTCTTCGGGTCATTTTCACGTCTCATAACTTCACCATAGTCTCACTGTTTTTTTTGTTATACTTGCTAAGACTTTTCCCAGTGGCAATATAATGATTTATTTGAAGCGATTCGAGGTAATTGTTCGCCTCATTACAGATCAATATTGTCCCATTTGCAATTCAATGGCTGCTGCAGCTGAAGTGGGCTGTTTCACTGCTGCATTTCCATCAAAGCACTGCTTGTGAAGAGCTTTTTTTTTTTGAAAAAAAACCCATTTAATTTTATTTCCATTACGCATGCATATATTTGTTTTTCAGGTTGTAGCTTTTAGTGATTCCAACATCCACTGTCACTGTGAGGCCTCTTTGTTATAATCGCTTATTAAACTCCCTCTAGCAGAAACTCCTGTTAATAAAACAATGGAACAATGGAAAATTAGAGCTTTAATTAAGTTTATTTAGTTAAAGCTATAATAATAATAATCTAATAAAATGCTCAAATACCTTTATAAATCAGGGACATCAATTATGCTTATTAGATCATTAATTCATCCAATTAAAAATATTAATAGTCTTACAACCAGTGTCTCTTTTACAGCATCTCCCACAAAGTTACCTAAGCTGAGTTCTTTTTAAAAAAAATATCAGAAACTTTTTCCCTGTATACTAGCATTTATCTTAGCATCTGAAAAGCACACCCAGGACTGTTAGAATCACACAATTCCACAATTTCATTAACACTCTGCTGCACCAGTGTCTGACAAAGTGACCAAAAATGAATTTATGGTGTTAAAAAGATTTATGGTATAAATGATAAATTCCTGTTTAATACAGATTTTCTTCCTATCACTTTCTTTTCTATATCTTTACTTTATGCTGTCTGTCCTTTAACTAAAGAGAAATGCAGTCACAGGTAAATACAGTAAGTCCCATAATGGTGTAACTATTATATCATGTTTTGTCATATACTGGCTGTTTAAAACACAAAGCAGCAACATGTAATGAATAAATAACGTGATTCATAAATTAACATGTTATTCCGTGATATTTACAACGTCATATAAAGATTCAAGACTGACCCTACAGCGATTCACTACTGAAGAGCTGCTCAGTCTGGATTTCGTTTAAAAAAAAGAGTTAGATGTCATTCTAGTTTCACAGGAAATGTCTTGGACTAAATGAATAACAATTCAAGTACTGAATATGCCATACAGCTACAGACACGTCATCAAAGTACCATAACATATCATGTATATTAAAAGGATATCTAGTTTATATAAGTAATATGTATTTCATATTATACATCTAGTTAAATCAATTTAGTCATCTGAAAAAACAGAAATGTTGACATGGCTGCATGAGTAGCAGACTTTATTTCTCATTTTAAGCCCATGTGACAATAATCTGGATGGATGGATGGATGGATGGATGGATGGATGGATGCCAATAGTAATCATGGTAATTCAAAGCAGGATTAAACTCCATTTTCCTTCAGAAACATCACACACAGTCTCTGCTGGTACAACCCATTGAATTGTCTCAGAAACTTTACATTACTAAGCTGTGAGCACAGATGGACCTCGGACATAGAGTGGAAACCATCTCTTTCAGCAGCAGAGAAAGGAAATTAAATAGGGCAGAGAAAACGTGTCGTCTTTGTTAAGTCATCTAACAATTGTTAAGATTTATTAGTTTGTATCCTTCATTGATCTACTCTTCTACACTATCGGCTTCATTTCCATGAGGCTTTTCCTCATGAATTGTCTGTTCAGGAGTAATCATTTCCCCAGTGCGGATCTATAAAGTTTAACCTTAACCTTTTTCTGGTTGCACAAGGGACAACTGAGCTTCAGTTAGGACCGGGTTCTTCCTTCATCTGTATCGTCGTCAACAGCACAGAACTGTCTACACCACAGAAAGTCTTTTTCAATGGATGTCTTCTCAGTCGTTAATAAAACAACGGGTCAGGGTTATTTTTGATTTAATGACCATATAACAGCCCTGTAATAAGTACCACATCACCTAGTAACACAAGCTGCTGTGCAGACCAACAGAAGAGGTTGTTACAGGTCATACACAAGGCCAAACGTACCGAGCTCTACATTTGATAAATACAGACGGAAAGAATTCGGACAGAGGGTGAAAAGAATTTATATCGAGTTAGGGATATCGATGCCTTGCACGGAGTCAGATCATTTCAATATGTGCCTGCGTTTTCATTTAAATATTTCAGAGTTCAGTCAACAGTTAAAGCCTCCTACGTCTAACAAATACAAAGAATTATTACAGCAGGACAATGACCACTAAACACACTGCCAATAATTATTGATCGGGCTGATGATTCAGGGCCACAGGGAGACAAACGATGGTGTCCAAGTTTACTACCCAGTTGATCTTTCTTCTACAGAAAGTCTTGATTCCCTGAATGGAGTTTGTCTGTGTTTGGGTTCTCTCCAGGTACTCCAGTCTTGTCTCACAGCCCAAAAACATGCTCAGTAGGGGATTAGGTTGATGGGACATTGACCTGCGGTCTAAATGTGGCCGTGCGATGGTCTGGAGAGCTGACTGATGAAGTGGTTGACAATGGATGGATGAAGACTGACAATAGATTTAAATGTTTTTACACACAGCAGCTGTGGATTACTAATGTTCATGATTGTTATCATGATTGAATCATGATTGTTATCCTACATAATTAATCCAACTTTATTCCGTTCAGTGGTGGAACAGACCAACAGGCAAATATCAGCAGGTATATGTTTGTGTTTCACACCTGTATTTATTTGTCATTTTAAATGATCCAATCATCAAAGCTGCATCAAAACTATAATTATGTATTCTTTTAATTGGCAGCGTTGGACTGCCTCAATCAGCCCGTCAGCCGTAGACGTACTTACTGCTCTGTGATCAGTGAACCTGGACTGACAGGATGTTGAAGCCTCCGCAAACACGCTGGGTGTTGAGATGGTGTTTAAAGCTCCCGCAGTGTGTGCTAAGAACAACATGTTCATTGACTATGTGTTAGAGCAACAATAAGTGGATAGATGGTTGAATCATTCTAACTTAAAGCAGGATTAATCTTTGCCAATTATTTCATTCATTCATTTTGACAGATGTAATTATTAATACAAAGAGAAACAATTGCTCAGAGAGTTCTGTTAAGCTCTTACTTTGATCAACCCTAATGTCAATGTGTCTGTGGTTGAATGAAACAACAGGGTGTTTTATCAACCTTCGCAAAAGAATAATGAAGGAATACATTCTTTGGATAATTAATTAAGTATTTCTTCTTCATCTTGTTTTTCCTGAGCTCCACTTCAGTATCATACAATGGGAAGACTGTCCGACCCTGCTGCAGGGACATCTCTGAATATATGAAATGAGAATAAACTCTGGGGAATTTCGCACATGCTGTTCTGAGATACTATTTCCCCTCAGCTTGTTTATCTACATTTTTATAATTAAAAAAAGAATGCACCTTGATCTGGTTGATTCTAAACATTTTTTCAATAATAAAAGGCTGTAAGCTGGTCTGTAAGCTCTTTGCACTCCCTGTAAGCTGGTCTGTAAGCTCTTTGCAGATTTCCGAAGTCCAAGTTACCATGAACATTGAGCAACGGTTTGCATCTTAAACAACAATGTAAAATTGTTAAAAAAAATCTTGTTTAACTCTGTGAAAAGGCATCAATTGAAGAATGATGTTTCTCAGTGTAAAATATCAAGCAACATATTGTAGTTTGAGTTGACGTTCTTTGAAATCCAAGCCACAGCCTATCAGATTTCTAACACAGATCTCCATTAGGAATATCATTGCTAACTTACGATGAAAAGATGCAGAGAAACATTACATCACTATTGCATCATAACCTTTATCGGTGTATTTTGAGTCATGAGCCCAGTCATACTGTTATCATCCATTTACATGCTGACATTATACAACCCTTCATCCATGTGTCCATCTGTGTGTCCAAGTCTACTTTCACATCCTTGGTGTCCAGCAGCTGAACTGTCTGTTGCAGTTCAATACATTACATTGAGCCATACACGCTTCACAGTCATTTCAATTAGCCCTTTTCAACAGTTCCAATGAAAAGGTTTCCATGATTTCGTTCTGAGTTATCAAAGTCTTTTTTCATCTCAGACTGCTCTACTGTTACGACAATGGAGTCTGAAAATACAGGACACTTCAACGTGGCTGAAGGCCACCAGGGAAAAAAACATTTTTTATTTTCTTTTTGACATTTGAGTGTCATTTTGGACCATGGTTCATTCAAAACGACACCTAACCTAACCATTAAACAAATAGCATGAGTCCATGTAGGGCCATGAAAGTGGTTCTAATGCATGTTTGTGCAAAACAGCTCATTCAAAGCCTGTCTGTCTTCTCTTTAGCCTCAATGCATATTCATTTATGCTTTTACCGCAGCGATCACACAGCACATGGGCTTACAGCAGTCTTCACACCTCTCTCTCTCTCTCTCTCCCTCTAAATATATATACTGTATATAAACATTTATATAAATATATGTATATATTTGTACATATATGTACATACATATATGTTTTGCAACCTTTAAAACCAAACCAGTGTCCCTTCATCACATACATTAATCATCTACACCCACATCATCTTTGTGAAAAATGCCCACAAACACATTCAAATGTATGCAGACAGCTTATTTTGGGCCATTTGGGCTTTGACCTTCTCCGCAGAAATAAACTGGCCCAACACAGCGGGGGTTTCATGCTGATTTCCTGAACCCTGGACAACTGCCACCGATATCCAGTGCCAGGTCAGGAGGATATCTGCGCAAATCTTAGCCATGGTGTGGTCAGCCAGTTCACAGGCTGCCATCCACTCCCTGCACCTCGACACAGGGGGGAGTGGAGAGCAGAACGGCCTTGCACTGCAATAAAACTGCATGAGCAGGCATCATCCTGTTTGTCTGAGCTTCAGTGCTGTGTATTTTATACACACAGAATAATGAGAAAATCAAAATGCACTTTTTTAAAATGAGAGTTATAAATTGAAATAAAGGAGAATAAATTCCAATATTGTCCAAATACTTAATTTTCAACTCCGATATTAACCGATACTGATATGGTGCGGCCGCCTGCTCACTAAGGTCATAGGTCAAAGCCATGGTTCCGCCCTGTTTCCCCAAACTGAAATACTACTGAGCTCCAGGTAATGTTTATGTATCTGTACAAACCTCTGTTTGAGTTGTTGGCACCAGCATTCTGCATACAATACCCTAAATCTCCCACATGGAACTCTTGAGGGGTTAATAAAGTGTCGAGCTATCTATCATTATATATATCAATAAAATGAGCTCCAATGCTGCCATCTAGTGACTAGAGGGTTGCTTGGTGTTCATCGTGTTTTGTGTTCATTTGTTATGAAGGAGTTAACAGTTACGGGTAAGGGAGGGGGTGAGGAGGTGTAGTGTGTGTGTGTGTGTATTAGGGAGGAGAGAGTGTGAGAAGAGGAAAAGGTGTTTTTGGAGAAGCTGGGTTGAGAGCAGTAAAGGAGTTTAGAACGAGTTACTGCACTTGGGTTTCAATTAAAGTTCTTCAGAGCACTGAGGGACCTGAATGTCAGTCAGGAGGATTCAACTATTTTTAGAACGGGTTTTCAATATCCGAGAAAAAAAAAGATAAAGATTCTTACAGATATTACATAATTATGCTAATATTGTTGATATTATCGGTCGGTGGATATTATTGGACGTCTCTAAGGTAGAGTCATCCTGTACACAGGAGCCTTTTCCCTTCATAGAGAAGAAATATCATAATATTGTAGGTATTTCATAAATCTGTGATAAAACAGAAGTTATATGTATTTTCAAATATCACATAAAAGGCGTCCATTTCATACAGAAGTACACAGTACACAGTACACAGTACACAGGAGGCTCACTCAGCCTAGTGACAACATGGCTCCCACCAGGCACATTCACTCAGTATATTGTTCACCTGGACAAAGTTGTTTCCCAGGGATGACTTAACGATCACTGCACACACACACACACACACACACACAGAGACTCACTTCTGATTTCTCTGCTGCTGGTCTTTAGTCAAGATAAAGCAGGATGTGACCTGGAACAGACGACATTTCCCAGAACTCTACAGAGAAGACAGAGTTCTCCAACGACAACGCCAGTTCAGATTAAGAAGTCCTATTGGTCCCACGACGGGGATATTCACAGTAGGGAAATGTGCGGCGCTGCAGCAGCCTGAATGTGGTCTGTGGGCAGGTTTGAATCAGCAGCCTCTGATGAGCCACACAGATTCATACTCAGGAGACTGAAGAACGGTTTATAAATTTCCATGTCATTTATATATTGATATATGTTGATGATGTGTTTTTGTTAAAAAACACATATGCTGTACGACTGATGAATGTAAACAAAGGTGCTGTTTGTGAAATTTGTTCGGAATGATGTTAGACATTCTTCACAAATAAACAACAAAAAACACAGGTAACAGCCTCACACCAAAGCAACAGAACGGACAGACGGAAGGAAGAAAGAAGATTGAAGGAAAGAAATTAATAAAAAACAGATTCATGTACCTCCTGCTATGAAGCTGGCACATTAGTTACAGCAGGGAATTACATGGAGAACATACAGTGATGTTGTCAGGACACTAAAGCAATAACATGTCAAAACAGTTGAACATGAACGACTGTCGCCTTCGTTTTATACCTTCGCACCAAAACCTGCAGTGGCCGTGTGTTTGGCAGCTTTCTGATGGACTCTGAAGTGCCTCTCTTTCCTGGTGCAATTAACCCAGTTTCAGTGAGGCAGCAATCTATAGGGAGGCAATTAAATTTTAATTCTCCCCACTGTGTGGACTTCAGTGAAAAAGGACAGCCCAATCTTTCCTCAGAAGTGTTGATTAGTTGTTTTTATCCACGAACCATTGAATAACCAAATCAAAGGCCAGCAGGAGAAAATAGGCAATTAAAAGGATGAATCGTTAGCAAAGCGCCGGGGACCCTTCAAAATATTTCTATATATCTTTATGAAACATCTTTGTTTTTTAACAAAACAACAAATGAAGGATTACACGGGTTGTTTATCTCAGCTCTATAATAAAAGAACCCCCACTTTAGCTTACTTAGCATTCACATTTGTTTTTCTCTTCAATCAACGGGATAACAACTTTGGTTCTGATTGTCTGTGCTCTTGTGCACTTGAGTCTGTCTGTGTGTACACTGACCTTGGATTCTTCCTGCAGGCAACAAACAATTCAAAGTCTTTCTTTTCCTCCTCCCACTGATGAATGTTGCGAGGTGAAGTTTGTGTGCGGAGAGAGGTCCTCCAGTTCATCTGTTTACTCTTTCACCTGCCGGAAAACATAACATCCAGAGAATGAGGGAGAGGGAAAACGGAGCGAAGAACTTCTTCCCGTGCTAATTCAGTGGCCTGCTATTATTTCACATTGAAGACAATGGAACTGGGTGAAATACATCAGTATTTACAGTGGATAAATGAACAACAGGAAAATAGAAAATGAGAAGGGAATAAAAGATAGTGGTTGTACAGATATGAGCACGGACAGCGCTGTTTAGTTATCCCACGTGGGAAAGACTTCAAAACAAACAAGCGAATAATGAATCGTGGGAAAGACTTCAAAACAAACAAGCAAATAATGAATAAACAAACATAAAATAGTGATGATGGTTTTGCTTGCAATTGGAATTATTTAGCATATTTTTGTTGCTTACAAAACTGATGATGAGTCATGTGAAGAGTTGCTGTAGCGATGTAACATGTCACCTGGAGAGATAAGGACACAGCGGTGCTACGAGCTTTAGCCCTTCGCAATTCAGGACACAGTTGTCAAAATAACCACATTTATGATAGTTTTTGCATTCAAAAGAACCAAAAAGAGAACACAGAGCTCTTTCCATTATTGAAAAATAAAGAAAATAAATTTGTGGTGGGTCTTGGAACGCAACTACCGTGATAGGAGAGGTATCTCTGTAGATGTGTTTTGAATGGCTTATCCCGAACTCCTGCGTATTCCAGGTGGTTTTCACTGAGGAACAGGCCAGTCTTCTCACATGAGTCTCTGCAGCGTTCTCTGGAGGTCTGGCTCTCAATCAAATTGAAGAACAGTCAATCGCAGGTTCCAAAAAAAAAAAAAAACATGTGCAGAAGGAATAGTAAAGGTAGTCACTGACCACACGTGTGAGACACTTTCTTCTCCCTCTGTTTTTATTACGAACGGAGACCGACGCCTACATCTCAACCACGCCGCTAAGGTTCAACAAACTTGAGTGGAATTTAATTACAATATTTGTGACCCCACACCTTTGACAGTGACGGAGGGAAACAGCGGTTGTGTAATGAAGGGACTGTGTGGGTGTGTTCCAGTGTGACAGTAAATCAACCTGTTTTCTCATAAGAAAATGTGTTTATTGCTTAAGTTACTGCAGTTCAGCAAAGGTTCGATATTTTAAGTTGTTTTGCTACAAACAACAGTTTGTAAAGTAAATGAGATTTAAAGTTTCTGATCTGGCAACGTTGTAAAGACAAATGAAAGAAAAATTCCAAACCACGTCTGTTGTTTTTTATGAACACTACGGTAATCAAATTCCTCTAAACCACAACAACCTGCTTAATTACCATAAACACATTTATCTATTTGTCCTGATCCTTGGCTAATCGTCCGGATGTTTTTTAGCCAGAATGGTTGTCTCTTCTGACAAATGTAGCAGGAAAACTGTTGTAGAAGTTGGAGTCAATTACAAACAAAAACAAACATTGCCCTAGATGGGTGGATTTATATGTCTGACACGCGTCTGTACCTCCAGACACTGCACACTGCTTTCCTTCTTTCATTTTTAACCAAAATCTGACACGCGGTTGACATATTCACTTGTTTAGAACTTAAAGGTTTCATTTTAGGTGAGACTAATTGAATATTTTTCCTATTTCTTATCATCACAATGTCGCCCGTTATTTCATGTTATGAAGATGCTACTACAGTTTTTCGGGGCAGCGACTTAGACTTAGACTTAGCAAACCCCTTCAGCAGGTCCTCCAGACAGGTGCCTGCAGCAACTATCACCCAGCCATTGAACAAATTCACCTGGGGCTACGTGCTGCACCAATTATTTCACAACACTGTCGGTGCGATCGACTCACATGGAAATACATAATTTACAGAGCACTCTTGGAAACGTTTTTATCCTGATAAAATGAACCCCACTGGACAGCTGCTGTCTCAGTTACTTCTTTGAAGTCTAATTTTCTATAAGCGCCCTCACACTGTATCTCTAATGTATCATTGTCTAGGGACAGAGTGCAGCCTCGGCACTCAGATGGGTGCAGGTGTGTTTATTATGCTGAAAACAGCGGTAAAGATTCCACTATCAGCCTATAGGTGTCAGGGTTAGGACCTTTTGAAATCAGACATCTGCCATCATGTATCTAAGCTACAGAAAATACGCACTTCTTTAGCCTGAGAAAAACTACAACAGATCTACAACAGATGTTTTATTACAATTTAAAGACAAGACAAAGAGATGGCTGTTGGCAGTTCATTTGTACCCAGCCCTTGTCTGTTAGCAGGATAAAGATTTAGTACAAGTCACCTTCGATGGCACACATTTCTGAGAAAATGAATACCATCTTATCTTAAATATTTTTCCTGTGACCTTTAAACACAGATTATTTTAAAATGTTAAATCAGGTAACAAGAGAAGAAAGAACTACTTCGGCAATTTCCTTTTTATTCAAACAGTACAACGGTGTGCTAGGTAAAAAGGTTGTCATTCAAAAAAAGTCGTGAGTAAGTGGTAGTTAAAAATGAAGGAGTTTAGAGTCCGACGCCTTGACACGCTGCATTTTTGATATTGAATTGTTCTTTTGTTATTTTTCTTCATAACCCTGCACTGTGTTGAAACGAGGGATGGCTCGAAACAAATTTATCATGTACTATACTGACACTGACACTGCAAAATGACACTGTGTTGAAACGAGGGATGGCTCGATACAAATTTATCATGTACTATACTGTACTGACACTGACCCTGCAAAATGATGACCAGTATCAGGCCGATACCGATCCTAAGTATCGGATTAAGCCATCCCGAGTTGAAACTGACAGCTAAAATGATAATGAAAATGATTTTTTTTTCATTGGATAAACTAGTAATTGACAGCATTGAATTACCACCTACAACAGTGGACAAGGTTATTTCAGAAAAAAAAAAACACCTGATGCAAATACTAAATTTCTTTGTTGACACTATTTTCAATTTCTGTTTCATTCCAGTCCAATATGAACCCATGAAAATAAGAGTAGCAGTCATTTCTTCTGTAGAGAGTCAAGCTTTGTTTACTGTGCACTCAGTTCAAGGACTACTGTTCCCCATACCAGTTTTTTCTTAATGCACTGCAGACCTTTTATTTATTTATTTTCCGTGAAATTGATTCAGTTTCCTTTAAAGTACACATGTTATGAAACCTGACATTGCTGAGATGTTATCACGATGACTCTGCTCCTGAAACCACTTTGAAGTGAAGAAGAGTCTTATGAACCAGTATTCACTAGTTAACTACAAGCAGACCTAGCAGTTCAGGTTTAGGTGACTGTTCTGGGCGATATCAGGATTAAACCGGCTCTGGGGTTTTGAGTTAACATGGATTTTCACATGTGGTTAAGACATGTGGGTATTTGGTTTCTTTTTATCACTCAAGAATTTCAGCTTACTGTTAAGTAATCTGTACAGTTGTTCTATCAGTGTGGAAAATATGTGTTATTTTATTTTATGTTATAGTTGTTTCATATCTCAAGGCAGAGGTATCATCAGCCCATGTGGACCAGCAGCCCAGTCTTTCTTTAAATTTACCAACTACATTCTAGTGTTGATAAAAGGGCAAAGTGTAGATGTCTGATAAAGCTATAAGGATATCAGCGTATTTAACAGACTGAAGATTTTTTTGTATATGTGTTCACTACCCTGAGGCCCAAACTAGTTTGTTATTTGGTTGATTTCTTTAAGAACCACTAATACAATAATGTCTAAATTATACTATATATATATATATGTATATATATATTATATTATTATACCTCATTATGGTCTCCTTCCTCACTGTATTCAAAGGACAGTCAGTGGCAAGGGTAGTTCAAGTTCAACCTGCGCTCGTTGTTTGTGCCAACGACTGTTTTTTTTTTTTTTTTTTTTTTTGGCAACAGTTTTAACGTACAAGGTCACAAGGATAGATTGCCCATGTCCAGCTCCTTATCCTTTGCACTCAATGCCAGTGATTGGATGCTTGGAGTTAGTAGCAGTGCTGACACGGAAATATCCAACAAACAAGGTCTATGTGTGTTGACGCCATTACGTCCATGTGTATGTTTGAAGTTGCATAACATTACATTTGCATTGTTTCAAATAAATTGAACCAACAAAAATATTTTTGAAAATGTCTGTGTTTTTCACCGGCCCACTAAGCACGTACTTGAAGAATTATGTCCTGTACTACAACAACAACAACAACAACAACAACAACAACAACAACAACAACAACTGAGGAGACAGACCAGGAGGATGAGGCTGTACTTGAGATTTCGGCTGTGGGAAACACCAAGGAGCTGACAACACACCAACAGTGTCATGGTTTCAGAGACACTTATTGCGTTGTGATGGTGATTTACTTTAAGTTGTCAGATACTGAACATTCTTAAAATAAAAAACAAGAGTCAGTACAAATGTCCTGACCATGTACTCAGGAACAGCAAATACAAATAGTTTCTAATTGTAGGCATTGATACTTATACTAATTTCTGAGCTCTTCACCACCAACACCCTCAGAAATAGGTAGTAATTAATGATGTCCACTTCCCATCCTGTCATGTGATGAGCCACTCTAACTAGCTGACCTTCATTTTTAGTTTTAATGATGCTGCTAACTGTGCCACAGATGCTAGCCCAGGCTACATGTTGATGTCACTGATTCACAGTGGAATCAGTGGAGATATAACAGTCCAGGAATAGAGTGGGTAAAGGTACTGATTTGGTCTGATGTTGTAGCTTTACACCAACATGTTTTTTTCTGCTCTGTGCTTTTCGTCCTTGCCTATACATAGCCATGTTTTAAAACAACAATTCTCCAATCACAAGCCCAATTCTTTACCTACTTAGCCTAAGGGCTCACAAACCAACGTGGAAAACATCAATCAAGCTACATGGGGCAGGTTGTGTGAGTGTGAAAAAAAAAATATAGTCAAGCAACTCCACTTGTCTGCCAATGTGTAGTGGCACTATTTTATGTAAACACTTATTTTGGGTTCAGTCCCACTGCTGCTCTGTGCAGACCAAAGTCGGTGAAATCGCATTGTACAAAACTTCACTTCAGCACTTGGACAGCGCTAACTTTGGAGATTACGTTAAGAAAAGTTCTTTTCTTGTTGCTTTTTACAGTGTTCAACATGAATCTAAGTCAATGCTGCCCAAAGCACTGCCTTTAATCATTTTCTGCTTGAGGCTAAATAGGTTTACCTTCATGTGGATTTTTTCTGCTCTTGCAAATTTGATGATCAAAGGTATTTAAAGAGACTTTGTCATAAAGAGTTTTGTCTGCAAAGCCAAGCATGCACAGTGGTGATGACACATCACCAGAGCTTAATGTGATTTCCCTGTTGTGGTTGGCAGGATTACCTGAAGAAATTAGCTGTGGACTTGATCATGCATTCTTCATTTCCCTGGAAAGACGTCTGAATGTTGAAGAGCATTACAAGGCAGAAAAGCATTGACAATGTTTTGAAGGTTTTGGTTTTTTTTTTTTTTTTTCATAATCCCTGTCAAACATAAAAGGCACAGTTGGGTTGAATTGAACATGATAAGCAAACATCAGCATGAAGTTACGTTTTTGACTGGATTATTGTGATAAAAAGCCACAACTTTGTAAAATTCATCCAGGGCCCTCCTTCATCCCAGCCATTTGTCTCTGTCTTCAGCTTAATTAAAATCATGAGCATGTTTAAATGGATAAACAATGGGTGATCAGCAAAAGCCTCCAAACTTAATTAGGAAAATCTCATTCCTGTTTCAGCATGATAAAAACAGGAGGTGACTAAAATGTGTGCCTTTAGTTCCTTGGCAGTTCCTAGAGATCATGTCGGCAACGACTCATCAATACAGATGTTTCTCATCATCAGTGCTAAGTGACAAAGACCTTCTGTAAGCTTCATGTTCATCAGCACTCTACTGATCATGATTTACGAACACACATGCTCTCATGATCATGATTTTCATAAACTACGTTTTTGTTTAGATAACTGTGACATCCTAAGATGATGAAGTACAGGCTGAGCTGGGCTCCACCCTCCCACTACCCTGACTCTGCCAAGGAATTAGCCGTAGATAATGGATGGGTGGAAACCTGAGGACAATCATCATGACATCAGTCATCCCTACTTGTTCTTTTCTGGCCAAAATACTGTAA
>NC_024307.1:19638028-19656463 GCF_000523025.1 Cynoglossus semilaevis
CTTCATTACCATCTGTACTGTACTGTAACACAGTCCATCCATCTCCATGAGACCACTTTGTCATTAACAATTACTCCTTATTACATCACATTACATCACACTTATCCATGCTCCTGCAGACAGCTTCCAAATCACTTGACAATCCACTTCATAATATCTTAGGGGTTCCCCAACTCCTCCATGCCAAGACCCCCCCAAACAGCTTTAGGCTGTGGCTGGGGACCCCCTTCGCAAACCTACAGACAATGGTAAAAAATATCTAAAGGAACGTCGACTTTTAGAATAATGTTCTTACTTTAACTCACTATTCAATAATTAGTCTGTTTGTCTAGCACAGCACAGCACAGCATACAACTTATTCAAACAAACAAACATGTTTTCAGCACTGAATAATAAACCTAATATTAAACTGCATTTTGCGCTAGCTAGCTACACGTGCTATAAGTGCAAAGCAGCTTGGTCTACATAGATTATGACATTGTCATACCGAAGTTGCAGCTGTCACACGAGGTGCATTCAAGTACAATCGGAGACTTGAGAATCGAACAAATATGGCAGGACAAATGGTTATTAAAAAAATGAAATACAAAATAAAAAGCAGTTTTTTTAAAAATTATCTTCCCTCTAATTTTCTGAGAGCCTCTCTAACGCCAACACTTTGAAAACCACTGATCTATCTTACCCTGCCTGTACAACGGTCTTCTCCCTGAGCAGATTTCAGATATTCAACATTTTTGTCAACTAAAATCCCCTAAAGGGAATCTGTAGAGATTCAACAAAACATATGTAAGGCAAAAAATGCAATTCCCAATTTTCAGGTTTGTGCATGATCCTTTAAAATAGTCACAGAGAAGAGCTGTTGGCCTAATTCAACTGAATAGTTTATAGGTGAAAATCCTGGGTGGTAAATATTTAAAATACTTTGTTTTACAATTGTCCTGGTTTCAAACAGGGACGAAATGTAATTGTTTATATGTCTATAAGGCACTTTATCGGTTCTCATAACAAACACAGCACTAATAAAGAACCCATGCATGACTCTCTCTAGTCCCATCAAGCACGTACTGTAAATCCAGCTGACTTGCATGGAGGGATGCATGCGACGGAGGACCTAATACTCCCAACTAGCTTTAAACTTCACACACAACCTAAATCCTATGCTTGTCAGTGAATGTGGCACACAGACACATTCATCGTATCTAAGTGGCTGTTAGTGACTTTCTCTGCATGTGAGGTTGGAGTCACGTGCCTGGCTGTCCTCATTAAGCTAATTCCAGGCTTTACTCTGTAGCCTTTGGCATTAAATCCCTGGCTAAGAACACGGTGCGGCACAAACAGGTAATGAGGAGTCAACCTTGTTTGTGTTCCCAGGAAAATGCTTTTTGGATGATGCCAATATCGTACGGCCTGTTCTCGGCTGCGGTAAAAGTGACTCTGGAGATAGAAGTGTGTCCTCTCCGTGATGGTGGCCAACAAGCCACCTCCTTAATCTACTCTGTGAAGTGAAAACATTGGAGCGGGGGCTCGGCTATTATCTTATATCTCATTTTTATGTCCAAGGTGTTTTATAAACCTATTTGCAGGCGACAACGCAGTTCATTTTCTTACTTCAGTCTTTCCCTGAGGCAACAGAACTAATGTTTCATTAAATTACATCTGTTTACCAACC
Organism: Cynoglossus semilaevis; assembly: GCF_000523025.1. NCBI lineage: Eukaryota > Metazoa > Chordata > Actinopteri > Pleuronectiformes > Cynoglossidae > Cynoglossus > Cynoglossus semilaevis. Next base: position 19,639,698 of record NC_024307.1, read on the forward strand.
AAGACCCAGATCTGTGCTGTGAAGCCTCCGAGTTCAGCATCAAGATTTCAAGCAATTCTGAGCTGCACTATCACATTTCCCTAAGATGGAGGACCCCCCCGTTACTACAGTACAAGTTCACAAGAATCTGATGTACAGGGATAAATATAAGTGATATTATATAAAGGGATACACTGTTTGAGAAATTCTAGGCCAATACCGATGTTTAAAATAACATCTTGGTTGATGTCTTTTCTTTATGTTACCTATTCTCTCACATCAGTCTTTTAGCTCTTCATCACAGTACACTTGAATAATCACAAACTCACTTCACATTTAACTTTAACTCACAAGACAAGTTCTTCTAAGAAAGATAACTTGAAAGCACTCTTTGGACTAAAAGATTGTTTTCAGTATCTACATTGTCCAATAAAATGATTGTTTAAAAGTAAATACAATAAGAAATACATAAAAAGTACTATGGTTTCCCAGTTTTTTGCCAGTGAAGGTGTTGACATTAGGTGGATGGAGGGAGAGGAGTTACAAAGGATCCGCGTTGAATGTTACGAGTTGTTTTGTTGTCTTGGAGGTGTCCACGGCCCACAGACGCCTGTGTACTCCTGGCTGATTAAACCTAGAGTCTGAAGCTCTTGGCAGTATCATCATTTTGTTCCAAGGGACACTAAAATATCTTTGACTGATTAGACACTAATACAATTATAATTTACCTTCGGTAAATGTCATATTTCCTGATGGCCGATGGCAGTTAATGAGGCAAACATGGGCCGATACCGGTGTTCATTCGATGCATCGTCGCATCCTTTATTTTCAGTAGCATCATATCTAATACGATCAGAGCCCCTGACAGCTTATAAACTGGTGATAGTTGCTTGTGCAAATAGTTGGGACGTTAAGCAGTAAAGAAGAATGTGATTCTCTGCTCACCAGCAAAGGTCAGTGATACATCATGGAATCTGGGCTTCGTTTGTTTGGACTAAATGCTGTGGCAGCTAAATGGTTAATTCTTCGTCTTCTGAATTTAACCCATCAGCCCATTCATGGGGAGCAATGATCACTAAAAATCCCCGGGAGCTAAGGATTTAGTGAAACCACAGCCGGCCGAGGTTGGGATTCAAACCTGGGTCATCTTGATTCTACAACTCAGACCTCTCACACCAGGCCACAGGCTGCCCCCAGTTAACAGTCCTTCACAACCTGCCATATTACAAACATATAAACCTTGAGGTCTGTTTTCATCACAAAACCACCTCAAGGACCAATCTTTTTTTTATCCATGACACCTGACACTTTTCCACATTAGTACTGGTTTATAACAGTAACTCCCCATCACCTCACTGGGTCTGGAATCGCCAAGTCGGGAAAAGCTTTCTCTGCTCTATTTTCTGTCCGTCAGCTGCTCTCTGTTTCCCTCGAGACAAAGCTGTAAATGTGGTGCCACTGCCTGCGCTGCTTTATTCTGACCTCAGAAACCTTTTGACACTTTTTGCCTTTTTTCCAGCAACACAGAGTGCATCAGACGACAATTCAGTGTTTCTGAAAAATGAATTTCACGTTTATGTTGACAGAAGATTTAATTAGTAACTTGATCGATCATTAAGATGTATATTTGTCATGAGTTGCTCCCTGCTTGTACACGTACAATAAACTATATTTACCATGATCAAGTATTATGAGAGTACCATGTTCAACTGCAGTTTTTATACATTCACTGATATTAACATTTAGACAGAGGGTTCTCGACTCTGTCGGGGTTCGGTTTCTTTTGGAGACTAAACTCAAATTAATCAGAACTTACATACAATTACATATTACATATTGCAAAATATGTAAGAAGACAGAACCTGATGTCTGGGAAACTATAGCTTTTACGTATAGTTAGTCACAGTGAACAGCAGTGAAGTCCACACAGAATCATCTTTTTTCTCCTTTAAAAATGTCCTCTGCCAAGCACTGCCATTAGAAGACTGGGACTTGTGATTATGATCCATAACGGAAAAAAGGTTTTAAAATACAACAGAGCCATGTCTCTCATCGGAATGAGAAAACAAGACTTTCCTAATGAATTATACTAGATGGTGTGGTGACGCAACAGTAAAATGCCAAAGGTCCAGGACGTTGTCAATCCAGGACCCTGTGTGAGGACAATTAGAGCGTTTATCTTTAAATTGTTTCATTAGATTATTATTTTTGTTGTTGTTCTACAGTAAGATACACAGTGGACGCCCTAGATACAAGCTTCCCGAAATACTAGTATTCCTTCATAAAATGTTTTCTTAATTATTATTATATGTTACGAGTTTTTCCTCCTGATACGAAGCAATATTTAGTTACTAAATAGTGCTCAATCGAGCTCCATTTTTCCCCCTGAATTTCAAAAAGTGAGCCCAACAGTTTCGCTCACTGTCCCTCGCTTGGTCATTATACCCATTTTTATAACAATAACATAAAATGTTTTCTTAATTATCATTATTATTTTATATTATCAACATGATTGTTCATATGTACGTCTGTGATGTTTAGATAGGCGGTGGGCTAATTGAATGAATTAATAGATTAATATACAGAGATACAAAGAAATACAATCTGATTTGAAAAACAGCGTCAGCCTCCATCCACTGTCAACATGTTCTAAAACAGCCCAGCTCCACCGTACGGCTGTAGGGACCGGACAATCCCTGCTATCTCATGCTTTTCTAAAGCCACTTAACACGATACTTCCTCTCAGTACTCACTCACTGAAGTGTGAGAATATTTGGCAAAATGTAAGAACACCGCCCACACGAGAAGCATCTGTTGCTACACACATTCACTGCCAAGCCTCAGCAGACATTCGGGAACAAGAATATTATCACATGCACATCACAGCTTGATGGGGTGGAATTTTCACCAAGAAATATTTTACCATATATTTTTTATTTGGTCGTTACCAATTTATTTTTTCATGAGAAAATCGACTACAACTTTAAGGTCAAAATCAGGAGCAGAGGGTGTTAGCAGAGTTAGCTTTAGCCTTGGAGAAGGTTGAATTGAAGCACTGTTTGTTCGATCATAACCTCTGAAGCAGTGCTTCATGTTCAAAGGAACATACATAATGTACCTGTATAATTTAAATTGAATTAAAGATTTCCACTTTGTTTTTCAACGTGACTTCAAGAGACAATGAATCAAAGGAAAAATAAAAAAGGAAACAAAGGCGGCGTATGGTTCAACTCTTGACATTGATAACCAATTGATAGGCTTGTTTTTTTTTTCTTTAATCACTGCTGAAATGTTATGAGCGCTTTTCATCACTTTATCCTTCAAAGGCTCATAGATTACAAGCTACAAAGCTATCACTTTAACATCTTAACAGAAATTTAAAGGTATTAAAAATAAAACTACAGATGGATCTAGTGTCAGGTTAGTAAATCAGAGACTCCACTGTATTCTTACATATCCTCCAAGAGCAAATATTAACAGTGGATTTGTGATAGAGTGTCGATGTTAAGGGTTAGAATACAGTGTTGTTTTAGCTGGAATACCTTACTGGTGTATTACATTCAAAATCCAACCAATTTCATAAAGTCTGGGAACCCTATTTCCCTGACTTTATGAAACTATTTTGACCCCAAACATAGAGGATATAATATTTACACCTGTTTGTTTTTTTTTGTTTTTTTGTTTTTTTGCATTATTATTTGCATATTCATGTTTTATTTTTCTATTTTCTTTCTAATACAGCATTTTCTTAATTTTGGACATTTGACTTTCAGGTTGCCAATAAGTATGTGGTTTCTCCGGTGGTCAAACTCAGGACCTTTTGCCTGTAAAGCAGAAGTGATAACCACTACACTTCGGTACCACCACAGTCATATTTATTATCATTAAAACAAAAACCTTAGATATCTTGCAGAGTGCTGTCCATCTGCCCGACCTGGAGAGACAGGTCAACACGTCACCACACGGCTGGAGACCAAGTAAAAACAATATTAGGGTTCATTAAGACTCTGGCTTCTGTTACTTATGTAACAAGTGGAAAGGGATTACACAAGAGCTGCGCAGGGCAGCCAACTAACCTGAGTATTATGAAGAGGCAGAATGCTAACAAGAGGCTTTCCATCCATGAGCTGAATGACTTTAACTCCACAGACAAAAAGTATTTAAAGGTCATAGAGAAACTAAATGGGAATTTCTGTCACTATTCTCATCCTGACCCACAAGTGGAGAGCAGCTGCTGTATCTGTGTACAGGGAAAGTCAGAGGAAAGACGACAAGTCAGTCACCTAATTTGGTAAATATGGAGTGACTGAGCGATCATAACGTTAGGATTTTTTCTACAGGTTAACTTTGCCTTGGTCCAGTTAAAGGTAAAAGGGGAAAAGTCATTAAAAACAATGAAATAAAAAATGTGTCATTATCAGCATTATTGAAGGTATTCTTGCTACAATAATAAAAAAAATGTAGATACATATACATATATATAAATTGATATGCGCCTTACTCCTACCTTCTCCAATAAAAATGCGATAATACTATAAAAAATGACTTCTGTCTTGGTACATTGAACGATCAAGCCCACAAAAAACTACCCACGGACTGAAATGCTTACATCGGCCTTTATTGTCTTTTTTTTTTTTTCTACCTCCGTTCCTTTTTAATCTGGTATCAAACAGCTTATTGTGTTTAATCCTTTGAGCTCAAAAACACAAACAATAGCTTTGTGGAAGATATTTGACAAAGAAGACGAGGGTTTGAATCCTGTCAGAATAGTGGTTGGACAGCTGCTGTCACAAATGGATATTAAAACACTGCAACGTGAGCTTCTACACATGTCTAGTCTGTGCTATGGAAGATATGGAAATGATGGAATCTTTACTTTTATTAACAATCTTTGAAAAAAATAAATAGCAATCGTGCCAAGCAGAAGCACTGCCAGAATTTCTGGGCCTCGTGGAAGGACATGACAATTGGCCCCAATGCAACACCCAGAACATCATTATATTTCTACACACCATGTAGAATTCACTGTTTGATGCATGACTGATACCCACTACAAGAAATGTCTGAAAGCAACATTTAACTGTAATATGACATACTTTTTTGAGCGGGGCTATCAGTCAGGAGGCCTTGGATTCGTCTTCTACAACAATACTAGTTCCAGACCTTGTTTTTGTCTTGCTCTTCACACTCAAATGTATTAATTACATTCCTTTCATTGTAAAAAGAAATTACTTGTGAATATTTTATTTTAATTATATTTTAAAGGGCAAATGTCTTGTTTTACCACAGCACAAGAGAGACATTTTAGAGACTCTAGTCTGATATATTAACCGTCCATATTCTAAGATACAAAAACAAAGGTGATGAATGTGATTGTGATGGTGGTCGGTCGATCGATCCTAAATGTTTCTTTTCTGCGGGAACTAAGCAACACCATATGTTTTGGACCTTTGTGTTGACCTTGATAATTCAACAAAGGGAGGGTCAGAACACCGAAGGGTTTTTTTCTCTTCTCTTCTCCATACTTTTGTTGCACAAGCACCTGACTCCTGAATAAAACATGTCAGCGAGCGCTCTCAGAATTCCAACAGGCTACAACTAGCAGACAAATCCCAGGCTAGAGATTTCTGTTTTCCCCCAAGGCTTAGTTTGTTCACCCATTATTCCTTTAACCCCAATTAAACATCTGCCAACTATAAATGGCTCTAAATGAGCCAGACTGTCTGTAACAGCTGAGCGAAACGTGCCCCTGAGATCTTCCACTCACGATGGTACAATCGAAATCAAAAAGCTACACTCTTAACCAAAGCTGTGCTGAATCCTTTAAAACAGTCCAGACGGACACTTCCGTACTCACAGCTAGGTATGTGAGCATCACAAACCAAAGCCTTTCAAGGCTATAAAAAGACTGCAGACTATGTCTGGGCCAAATACCCACACTACATATATTGCAATATTTTGTTTTGTGATATGTCGTCAATAATTATTGATCCATTTGGGAAATGAAAGAGCCAGACATTTTTAGTGAGCAGAGACGTAACAGCCAACTCTCTTAAAAGAGATGTATCACAGATGAAATTTATTGCAAGGCCAACTCTCTTAAAAGACATACCATGATGTATCACAGATGAAATTTATTGCAATTTTTTTAAAATTACTGCAGAATTGCTACATTGTGATTTTATCATTATCATCATCAACAAAATATCTGGATAGCATCGTATCACAGGGTACCTGGTCCTATAGTAAGAACCAACTCAAATGTCTGCAATAAAGAATGAGACATTCACTGGGAACTCAATCCAGCGTACTGTGCCTTTAACTGAATAGTTGTGCCACCTGTCTTTGAACGCAACAAGAAGAGTAATGGTTTTATAAATGATTGAAACCAGGGTACCTTTGTGTTTATAGCCTTTATGACTGGAATCAAAAATAAACTTCACGGTTCCTCAGAGAGAATCGGGAACTAACCGGTGGCAGAAGACATTTATTTCAACAATGTAAAATCCCATGAGACCACTGATCTATGAAATCCATTATTCTTTCTACTGTTCACCTTGGTTGCTCTTCAAAAAACCTTCGCTTGCAGTAAATGGAGGAAATAAAAAAACAAGATTATGAATATTTTTCAAAATGTGTCCGTTTGGATTAGGTCATTTAAAGCTGTGTATTTCCTTGAATGTTTCCTGACTTTTATTTTTGGAAAAGGTGTTTAACTCTTTGAAAGATCTCACTGGAAGAAGACTGAAGCAGCTTGGTTCAGTCATTAGATCTTGTCCTCTGGAGACTATAAATGTCCACACTGAATTCCAAAGCAATTTGTCATCCTTTGCACCAGTTCAGGTAGAAGAGGAGCAGGTTATTGTTTTGGATTAAAAAGGCTGTCAACGTTAGTTGCTAAAACAATGAAGGCAAAACAATAGAGCTAATTTTGACTAACTCAAAATATAATACTATTAAAAAATAAATTATAAATTAAAATTATTATCAAATATGCTATTTTACTGCTAGCCTGGATTATGATGTCACCACTGTGTTAGAGTAGGTGAGTGACACAGGTACTGATGTACAGTATGAGAGTTTACCGTAGGAACTGATCTCTGGGGTAAGTCGAGGATTCCCTGTATAAAAATTCTGATAAAAAGAGTGTTTTTATAGACACCCAGCAGCGCTCCAGAGACCGCAAATGCCACAAGTCACAGCCGACAGCTGGCAGAGGTGACTTTACCACTGGCTGACTAAAAATAGCCCCACTGTCCTGTGGAGCTCTCCTCCCAGAAACAATAATAAATTGCATAGGTCAAATTGTAACGTTATGTGTTTGATGTGTCATAAAAACATTTTCCGGTCATATATGCAGTACGTAGAGAATACATGTCGTATATAAAACCTGAGGTTCATGTCAGTAAAACAACAAACACATGATACACCTTTCTGCTGAAAAAACGACCAGTGATTCACCGTCAATGGTCAACCCAAGACTCAGTTGAGGCAGGGTGTAAATCTGACTAAAAACCAGCAACATATCATTACCTTAAAGCTGACAACATCTAAAGCTTTGGTGCACCAGAACAAGTGAGAAATATAAAATAATGAGAAACGTTGATAGCTAAGACAAGATTATCGTTGGCTCAGGGCGAGAGGCGGATGATTAAAGATGGCAAAGATAGAAACTTTAATTTTTAAAATTCCCAGGCAATATTTTATAAACCTTTGCCTCCACCATTACTTTTTATACTGTATACTGGCAGTAAATAAAAATAAATTACAATCGCATCCCATCACCAATACTTTTAACGCTTCTGCTTTTCAGGTTTGATTAAGGCTTTAAGTTTGAATCTATCAGCCTCACAGTAGATGACATTACAGTAATCCTCATTAATACACCCTTCAAAAGGTAACTGCCTGATAGCTGTTAGCTGATCCCTTTATTATGATGTCCAGCACTTTCTAAAGAAAGCCTTAAGTTGTTCGTCAACTTCAGACAAATCTCCCGGCAGACTGCTTATTGCAGAAACGCTCATGAAATAGTAAAATAGCTTTCAAAGAATAAGAGCAGGTTACGAGTTCAGGTCCATTAATAGATAATGAGGAGGTGTCAGCTGGATGGGGCTTTTTCATCAGCTCATACAGAGCAGGGCGGAGGCGGAGGGGCGGGGGGGCGGTAGTTCTGATGGTAGGTGGATAAGTGGGATGTAATTTTACTTCATTACTGCAAACTGAATGATCAGTCACAGTCACCAGTTTTCTTCATGGATCTTATGAACAACCTTACTATCAGTTCAAACAGGTAAGTCTCAGTTTTGGTAAAAGGAACCAATAGCCTGCGCTACGTTGTTGTTTTAACGTGTGATCAATCTGCAGTGCTTTTTTATTATTCATACTGCCACACAGTTAGAATGCAGAAGCTCACAGTGGGTCTGAGTGCTGACAGGCAGACAGACTGATGACACCACAGCTTTTGTTGACACACAATTCATGACAGTACAATCGCCATCCAAGTCGAGACAAAAACTACTTTCCACCTGCAGTAAGTGTAAAGGGAAATATTCAGGGAACAGACTGTGTATTTGCACATTTATCACTGGTTATGTAGGTCATTACAAGTTATTCCGGAACAGTTTTTTGGAAACATTTTTATCTCCAATGCTGCAGGTAAGGGTGGCTGTCATTTGTCATGCCAGTTTTTATAGTATATTTGTTTTCATTCTTGAATATAAAGGGTAAAATATGGGCCCAGTATAACAACAATATAGATAAACAGTTCATTGACTTCTTCTTGGCATTGAACAGCACGAGAAACCACCGAAATAAAAAAGGTGGTCGCTGTTGGCTACTAGAAATCTATATTATTTGTCTAAATATTTGTAATATTAGTATTCACTTTAAAGTGCCTGCAAAACGTTTGAATGTACACACTGTATCTGCACAGTTCTTGTATTTTATCTTTTGCCCATAAACTTTATAATCCATCATATTCAAATATATAATCTATAACATTTTGTATATAAATACTTTGCATTTATAAATGTATACATTAAGCCTGTGAAACATTTTTATCTTATAAAATATATATATATATTTATCTTCTTCTTTTTCTTTATTTATATATTTAAATAAATATAGTTATATATAAATATATGTAAGTATATTTATATAGAAATATATATATATATTCAAATTAGCAATATGGATTCTGTTCTCTGCTCTGTACTTTACAAAATCAAATCAAATCTGATCTAATCTAATCACATACGAGTGATGGCTTTGTGAACAGTAACAGAGCAGCCACAAACACACAGTCAAATGCTCCACCTACTGCACACGCCCCTCTGTGCCTTGTATGAAGAATAAACCATTGCAAATGTTTACCATGTCTGTCATGATTTCTGCATTAGCTTAAAAAGAAATGGTGTCTGATGTGTACGATCCTGTCTAGTAAAACAAAGCTACCAGCGACTGTTCGCAAATTATTGCTTATCGCAACTTCAAAACCAGAATGCACATTTTTAAAGCTCAAACTTTTGTATGTATAATTATTTTATAATGTCTGTTATTTTATTTTTTTGCTATCATGTGATATAGCAAAAAAATGTTGCGAGATCGGATAAAAAAAAAAAATCTGCGATGTACTGAGGGAGCGAAGTAGAACTGCGATATAGAGAGTACTAGGAGCATTAGCACCAAGATAACCAAACTGGAAAGGCTGAAAAATGGAACTGAAACTACAGACTTTTGTTTAGAATCATTAGACATTTGACGGAATTACTTAACTTTGCTCAATGACACAACAAGGGGTTTTATTTATGGAGAAAGTTATTGTAACACTTCACAACAATGTATCCTCTGACTCCTGTTAAGGATGTAATCACTTTGAAAGCAGCACAGTTTCATACCTTTTGTTCTGGGTATTGTTAATTAGTGAGTGTAAATTACACACAATACGTGAATGTAAACAGTGTTTTTTGCATTTCTTCTCATCTAATCAGTGCCAGATGGTGAGAAACGAGAAATGTTTTTTTGTCTTTCAAACTTAAAAAAAAAAAAAAAAGTTATGATCCATGTTATCAGTTGAATAAGATTCCTCATGATGCAATTACTAATCCAAATGTGTAAAAAAAACGCAATGTTTATAAAAATATGGAGCCAATAAATTAAAAGAAGAACAACGAATAATTAAATAAAAATGTAGAACCTGTTCCTTCCACTTCATAAGAGTTTAAACAGAGTACACCCCAGAACTACTGCTTCTTCAAGCTTGGCTTTGTCAAAACCAATCAATCACAGCTTCAGGTGATTGAAACTACAATTCACCTGGACTGTGTGTCGCTCATCCTGTACGCCTGATTGAGCATCGCACATACTGCAGTAAATCTTACCCGTCTGAACACAACATCTGTACATCAATCTTGACATGTCCGTGTGTTTCTTGCTCACTCGGCCTCACAGTCAAACCACATTTCTGATGTCGACAGATCTGAGATCTGTAAAGGCGACTGCCAAGGAAACGATCACAGTCTGGCACAGTCGGATCACAGTCGATCAGGACCTGTTATACAAATACTATATACATATACATATTTAAAAAACGCAGTGTTCTCCTGCTCTGCAGAGCACTCAGTCTCTCCAAGACAGCCTCAGAAGTAGTGAGGCTTGACTGCTACATAGACACCACAGTTTTTTAAGGCAGTATTTTTTTGAATTGTTAATTGGAGGCGCTGCAGACTCTAAATGAAAGCAGAGAATGTAAACATGTTTGTACGCACCATCAGAGATTACCGCGTGCACTCAATATTTTTTTACTCTGTTTTTGACCAGCCCACTGTTTACACCTAAACTGTGGTAGCTGCAACTATGGCATGACAACGTCATAATCTGTGTATAGTTGAGGTTTGCGCCTGTTACAAAGCTGCTCTGCTCCTCAAGCTAGTTTTGGATGGGGGGGGTTTGGCATGGAAAGGTTTGGGAATGTCTGCTCTAAAGAAGGATCTCAATGAGAGTTTCCTCACCAAATCACTGATGCTCATGGAGATAAAATGAAGCTGAGTTGGGCAGGCAGTTTTATTTCAGTCTAAATTTGATCCCTAGTTTTATAGTGGCTTTGCTGCATTCATGAGCTGGTCCAGCTCACAGCATTTAAAGACGTGTCAGCAGTTGTTCACTTCTAAGGACTTTAAACAGAGTGCAGATGAGTGTGATTAGAAAACAATAACTGCTGCGAATGATAAGCCTTCAAGAAGGTGATTAATCTTCACAGGAACAGAGCACAAAGCCGTGATGTTTAAGCACACATATCCATCCATCCATCCATCCATCCATTTTCATCCGCTTATCCGTTACCGAGTCGCGGGGGCAGCAGTCTCCACCCAAATCACACTGCACCGTACCTAAACCTTCCTGTGGGTGGTGAGTCCACTGGAAGGTACCAACCGCCCTAACAGGGATTTGAACTTGCCCAGGAGGTGAACCCTGGGGTTCCCTCTGGGCCAAAGCGCCACAGCACACATATCATTCTTAGTAAATCATTAACACACAACACAATCGTATTGATTGACATCTGTGATATGGATTCTTTCCATTTACTGTTCCAGTTCTAACCTAAAAACTTCCAGGATCAGCTGCATGGACTGCAGCTTTCTCAACTTTATTAGTTCCTCCACCACGGCAGCTCTGCTGCAGAGCTCTTTATGTTTCAACAAATTCCCTTAAAAGGTCTCTGCAGGTTTGTCCAAGTTGCTGGGTACATTGTGCATTTGAAGCATGATGGGAACACGGTGTCCCACTTCTGCTGCGGGAGGAGCAAACATCTCCAGAGCAGGTCTTAAGAACTGCCAGGTCACTCAAAAAGCACGGGTGACCCCACTGTACTTTACTACACCTGCTACTGGACACTTATTAATGACTGTTGTCACTGCTAACACAATAAAATCATTCTTCTGGCACCACAGTTACTATGTATGTTGCTGCATACATCCACCTCTACACCGCTGGGCTGTAGCAGATAATAAGGCTTTGTCTACAGAACACTGAGGTTGGGCTGTTTTTTTCTCCCAAACACCTTTTGAACGGGCAGGGAAAAAAAAAAGGTTTGTATTTTAGTCTTTGAAACATCCAGTCATGTCATCCAAGTTAGGTTTCCTTTTGTATCAATGCCGGAGCTTCCTGTTTTGTTCTTGTGTCTCCCCTCAGATTCCTGCCCCCCACCCCCGCCCTTCTCCACGCCTGTGTGATTACCTGCTCCTCCCCTGTGCCTTGTTAGCCTTCTTAAAACAACATGTGAATTGAGAATTTGACATTCTAGATTGTAAGTTCATGTTCCAAAATCAGAGAGGCAGTGTTTCACAGCTGTGTTTGAAGAGCACAGAAGACAGAGAAATCTTAAAGCAGAAGTAAAGCAATCACACATATGATGGACATATAAGGATCATTGTAATTTTCCTTATTTAATATTTAATATTCTTGTGGATTAATAGGCATCTAGAGTCAACAGATCAAATCCAGACCAGAAATTAGACACAATATCAGTGTACAACTTCCACGACCTTCAAAATAAAATACAATGCAGGCAGCAGATATCACAACCCTAGACAGAACTGAAGTCAAATGACCAGAGGATCGCACTGCTGGTTTTCACCATGGACAAGGAGATTCTCTGAAAAGATACACAAGATACACAAGCGCTCTTCCACACGTGAGAGGCAAAGTTAACGGCTGTTCACTTTATACTTTCAGAATTATGGTGATCAAATATATACTGTATACCTGTTTCCAGTGGATTATCAGGCTGAGCATAGGTAAGTGACATTGGTACTGTGCAGTATGTGAGTTCTGACGTACGGTGAAAATGGAGTTACAAAGAGCTTATTGATCTGCTCACCCACGTGCAGCAGAAGTGGCAGATTCGACTCCAAGCATGGTAACCATTGATTTAATACAATAAAAGGAGACGAGGCTCAGCTCATATTAAAGTAAACCAACTCAAACCTGGGCTGTGAAACTGCAGCCAAATGATTCAAATCTTTTAAGATGGGGCTTTAAAAAAGTACTTCCCCAGCGGTGCCATTTCCAGTAACAGTTAGTACTTAGTTTGGAAATGGCCGAAACTTTGGTGCAGCTCACATCCGCTCTCCTTGGTTGGTAATGTTTTATGACAGCTATGAACTCTGCATTGTTGCATTTGACACTTCTGTGCAGTCGGGAGTAAATGTTCTTCTGCAGCTACATATCATACACAGGTCCTTACCTTTGGTAGTAACTTTTTATCTTTGTAATAATGTCCTCACTACACACCAGCTATTTTTTAAAACATAATTCCTTTTTTAAAACCCATTGCCACTGTGAACATCTGGATTTTAAAGTTCTTGGGTGAGAAAACAGATTAATTAGAGAATTAGAAGTGAGATTCAAACGCCCCATCAACACACATGAGTTGTCAAGGGAAACAAATAACTAGTGATAAGCAGCATAAGGATTTGTAACATTATTAATTCTGGTAAAAAGGACTTTCAAGAACTACGGACTGACAGTGTCTGGAATTTCAATTAGCATGAAATCTAAAAAAAAAAAAAAACACCTGTTTTTCACATTATAATGTGACAATGGAAATGTAACACACTGTGACAGTGGAAAATAACCATGATGAAAACTTAGGCTGAAGACTTAAATCACACATTTCAAATTTACTTTTTTTTTTTCTCACAACTTGAGCCTGTTTGATTACTGTGAACAGGCTGGTTCTTGGTGTGAAACTAAAACAGTCACATCAAAAGTTTCCAGAGGCTGAGTTTTTAGAAATAATTTAGACTACAGACTACAGAAGTTCAACAACTGGGTATTGCTGCCGGGAACTTTCTTCACCACCTGGTACCTGGTACCTGGTACCTGGTACGTCCACTGCACTAAATGGACAAAAAGACTTTACTCAGGGTGATCCGGTTTGCAGAACGGATCCACAGGTCAGTGTTTCCCTCCCTGCAGGACTTATACACCAGACAGGGCTGGACTGGAGCCAGGAATATAACCAGGAACATTCACCAGCCCAGTAATGGACTGTTTAGGTGGCTGCCTCCAGGTGAGCGCCTGCATGGCCCGCTCACAGAGACGCAAGAGCAGCTTCTTTCCACAGGCCATCTGGATACTGAACTCTTTACCCTCCACCAAACAATAACACTGCTCATTCAAATGTGTGAATATATGTACAGTTTCCTTTCTATTTTATTTTTTTAACTTTTTTATTTTTCTTCTCACTTTACACATTTAATTGCAATAGACAATTCACTGTCTGGGTATATGACAAATACAGGTATCATGAATCGTGAATGAGGACGAATGTGCACCTTAATGTTTTTCGCTCAGTATTGTCTATGTCTGTCAGCGCACGGGAAGGCGAGGAACGTAATTTCGATACCTCTGTATGTTCTGTACATGTGAAGGTATTGACAATAAAGCTGACCTTGACCTTTTGAATGTGGACGAATGTGGACACCAAACCAATCTAGGTTCTGACATTAATTTGATTTTATTTTCTTTGAGTTTTTTAATTCACTGTAAGGGTGGACACCAAACAAATCTAGGTTCTGACATTAATTTGACTTCTTTTTCTTTGAGTTTTTAAATTCACTGCAAGGAATGTGTCAGAAGTGTTAAACCAGTGCAACCAATTCAAATACATTTGCTGGTCTTATAATTGTCTGTGTTTTCTTTAAAATCCACAAATACTATATCTCTGGCAAGTTGACACAATAAAAAGTGGAAACATTTTATGCTAACGTCGCCATGTCCCATACATCTATAACGAAGCCCTTGTTCCATTATTCCAATGTTACAGCGTTAAAACAAAATTATCACAAAACTATTTAGTAACGGAGCACCTCGTCATGTGATACTATACGCAGATGACAGCTTTGTTTATATTCACGTTCTCTCGTTTGTTTGTGTAAACTTTTTGCCTTTCATCATGGCTCCCAAGCCTAAGTTAGTGTAGGTGACTGACATACAGTAGGTGTTTTACAGTAAAAATCTAGATAAAAATGTGAATAAACAAATGTCAATAAAATGTCACTTTTGTGGCAACATAAAATGTTCTACTTTTTTAAACTTATTTTCTGTAAATAGTAACTGCTGGGGTTTATACATAATAAATTACAACAAATAAATATGAGTTGGTTTGGAATATTTTGGGGGTGAGTCTTTGAGTGTTTCACACTAGTTTACAAAGTAAATAATTAATTACTCTACTTTTTTTCTACTGGCTTTCCAAACGCAGGACTTGGAATATGAATGGCTTGTGGTATCATTTATAATTTATCTAGTCAAATAGTCATCGGGATATTGTTTGAAACATGTTTACTTCAGTGCACATGTTAATTAAACAGGCTGTTCATTATGAACCAGCATGGATCACTACCTCATAACCACAATGATCTGATTCTGGCGTCAGATCTTTTTTCTGCTTTGTTCATCAAACAAATCAGTCAAGTAAGCGCGCTCATAGATACTTATCCTAGGAACCCATTTGATTTCATTTAAAAAAGGGACTCTGATAAATGATGTGTACCCTTGTGTTTTATAAATACACATATTTAATTATCCTGGAAAACACACACACATTTTTCATCTATAACAAGGAGAGATAAGGAGATACAGCCCTGGGCTGCAGACAGGGAGGCATTCTTCCTGTTCACAGCCATGGAAGGGCAGCGAGAGGGCAACGCAGTGAGACAGCACAGCTGCAATTACTGCAGCCTTGTAAGTACCATGTGTGTATCTTTCTCAGTATGAGGTACGGTGTATCACTATTGAGTCCAACGAGCAGCAAATGAGAGTTTTATGTCGTCTGCTGATGTGACTTTTAAAAAGTTCATAGGACCAATCAGGACTAGACTTTTTTTATTATTTAATTTTTTATTGAATACTGATATCGATACTCTGCATAATTTTTAAAGCCAATAAAACACATGACAAATATTGATCATTTAACAACTTCAATATGTCATTTCTTAATAGTTTAATTACCCTTAAGGGGTAAACATGGATCAGTAACTGCTCTCTTCTGAACAGTGGTCACCTGACATGAATGGACCAGCTCAGCTTTACCTTAACGGGGCTTTTTCATGTATTAATTAGTATCAATTCTTTATGAGAGTAATCATTATAAATATATATTGATATTGCATAACATCTATCAGTATGGAGCATAAAGGTTTGTTTCATCAGCAGGTATTTTCACTTCTGCGGTTAATATGAAAGTGTTCCACATATAGTGCTATATATACTATATATATATAAAAAAATATATAAAATTAATGTCGTTGTCGGATTAAATAGAAGATTAACAAAGCAGAAACAAATCAGCATTTAATGTTTAAATTGTTATGTTGGTTGGTTTTCTGACCCACACCACCTTTCGGGAGTAAAGCCCATAATTTCAACTATAAGGCCACTGTTGCATGCTGTGAAAATACATTAAAAAAAAATCAGACAGGATTAAACTGTCACGCTTTCACGCTCTGAGTTTATCAACTATTTTCCAGCGACAGTGAGACTGGCAGCTCTTTGTGATGGAATTAACAGATGCACAAAATGATCCCCACAGGCCAACAGCAACCCGTGTGGAAGCTCTTACCTCAGTTACCTTTTTTTTCAAGCAGATTTTCCATAATTTGGAAATATGTTTGCAAGCAGCTAATTACAAAATTACTAATTAGAGCACAATTATACTCATTTGTGTTAATTACTGAGTCTGCCTGACTAGAAATTTGACAAAAGACTCTTTCTGTTTAGAATAG
>NC_024307.1:19656506-19658605 GCF_000523025.1 Cynoglossus semilaevis
TTCAAAAGTAAATTTATGTTTGTTATTTGTACATTCCGACCTCTACAGAAACGCTGCAGAGAAATAATGGGCCCTTTAAATCACGGAGTTACGTTAATTGCATTCTGAGTGGCATGTTTAGTTTAGTGGCGTTTAATGTAATACTGTACGTGTATATATAACACAGCTATAAAGCGTAAAGTAAATAAAAGAATGTAATGTAGCGTCGACGACTGGCTGAGAAATAGAACAGGATGAAAAGTGGCTGCTGTGAGATGAGGACAGCTTTTGCGGTGAGACTATCAACAGAGCAATCATCAAGGATGACCCAAAAGAGCAGAGCGAAATTAAAAGACCGGCAATCATTTTTCAAATTCACTGGCGAGGCAGAGCTTTAACTTTTTCCTATCTAATACTTGCCATTCATCACTGAACCCTGTACTGTGATCTTGAGAGCAAAGTGGTATTAGCACTTGAAGTTGTATACTTTTTATGTTATTGTGTTCTTTGCTGAACATCATATACTATTGTGCTATCTATCTATCTACTATTGTGAAAAGCACAAAGAAATGAAATTCAGTGCTATCAAGTTTAAATTCATCATGTTGACACTGCCTGGTGAAACACAAATCAAAGCTACTGTATGTGTGTAGCATAAAAATGAGTGCTTATGTCATTAGAATGGTTTTCTATGTCAGGGGTTTCCAAACAGCATTATCTTCTGACTGCGAACAAACAAGGCTACATAATATAATCATTAATTATTCATTTGTTTAGCATAGAGAAATTATTACCGAGATGTTTTTTGTGTGTGCTACACGCTAGTTTTTAGTAGCAGAGCAGCTCGATAACAGGTGCAAACAACCAGGTCTACACAGATGTTACACAAGGTGTGTTCAGGAAACAACGATTACAGCAGTTTACGTGTTGTACGGTTCAGGAAAAATGGTTATTAAAAAAAATTCAGAATTTTGGTGGGCCGGATTAAAAAACTTAACGGGCCGCATCTGGACCACGGGCCTTAGTTTGCCTATGCCTGGTCTAATACAACACTGTACCCATAAACAGTTTAAGGAATGGATATTCAGTACTGCTTAAAAAAAGGCTCAGACACTGAGCAGCTCAACAGGAAATATCTATCCTCCGTTCATGTACGTGTGTGTGTGTGTGTGCATAAGTCCAAAACATACAAAAGAAGCCGTCACAGTTACATGTTTTTAACAAAGGAGGTCTTTAGCACCTGCTAATGTTACAGTGCTACGCCTGCTGAATTATAAAGTTAAAGTTACCTACAGTAATCATCAGTAGATGCCCACAGCTGTAAGGCTGCATAGTAGTTTTAGTTTTTTTCACCAGATGCCCTTCTTGACACGAGACACATGACATGGCAGAATTAATTCAATCCAACACAGAATCTTCTGTGTGGAAAGTAGGACTCCTACCACTGTGTACCTACAGCCAAGAGTTTAAAAACCTGTCTCTTTGGACCATGTTCTGATTCCTTCCATTATCTACTTTAGTGTTTTTCAGCCATGAGGCCGCAGCCCAAAATGGGGACACCTGGAATTGAAATCAGGTTGTCTAAAATTTCTAGTAATTAATATTAAAAAATAATATACAACTATTTTTCCAATGTATTAATTTGTATTAATTATGACTAAAACAGCACAGACCATCTTTAATAACTGTATTGTTTCTTTTTCATGAATAAAAATGGAGTTTGAATAAAATGCAGTATATAAAAATATCTGAGCTGGTGCATCAGATATTTTTATCTGACTGCACAAGTGACAGCTTCTTGAGTTTCCATGCTTCAACTTGCGTCTAAACACAAACTTGCACTCAAGTAGAGAACAACAGCAAACAAAACGGAAAGATTTATTTGCCCGCCTAAGGCCAAAAAGACAGATTCAAGAGGAAGGAGAAAAAAACTGCGGTTGCCAAAAATTTGTGATAAATATCAAAATCTAGTCAGAAGCCGAAAAAGTTGGAAAACAGTGGTTTATTACGTGGTAAGGCTGGAGACCAGCTATCAACAGGAGAGGGCAGTGTACACCCCCGACAGTTCATGAGTCAATCGCAGAGTCACGTGAAAAGACAAACAACCATTCACTCTCACA
>NC_024307.1:19658705-19712417 GCF_000523025.1 Cynoglossus semilaevis
GGGCAGCATGTTTTAGGACATAATCTCTAATCTTTCTGGGAGATTATTTTCAGGTGTAGGTAGTTCATTCAAAAATCACAAAAACTCACTGAGTCGTAGGAAGACACAAGGCATCAATGGGCATCACCATCAGGGCATGAACACAGAACTCCCAGCATGGATTCAGAATGCACAGAGATTGCGGTGAGGTTCATGGCTGGTGAGGCGTTGACTTCTCTGGAGTCAGATTTACAATTGTAAGAACCAAAAAGAGCATCTTATTTCAGTATTCATTTAACAGCATCACCTGGTTATGCTTCATATCCATCAACATTCCTCTTTAAATTACACTTACATCAACACAAACACAGGAACATATTTGTCCAACAAAGAATGTTTCTTTTATACAAATGGATAGGGCACCCATCTCGTGTCTAAGCAATTCATATTTAAAAATTAAAGTATAGAGATGAGTGCAACACAAAGTAAAAATTGTATTATTTATATTTGTTATTTTTCTTTATTAAATTCTGCTGCTTTAATGAAAGGTTGTCTATCAATTTGATAAGAAAAAATATATATTTTAGACCTAAAATTTAGTTATCAAACTTGAATTTTTTTACTAACTCCCAACGTATCTTTAAAAAACAGAAACTTAAAACCATTTATAGCCTTACCTTTACTTATAGATGAAGTCCATTGTTGTATCACTCCTTCACCTTAGCATTGTGGACGCTAATGTTTAGTCTCCGTTTTTCATCTAATGCCAAATCGATCCTTAAATTTCATAACGTTTTTAAAGAAATCTGGCTTTGTATGTGCGTGGCCGATCTTTCATGTCTGCTGAGGCTTCTTAAAATGTTTCAGGTCACAGTATCCTGAGTTAGTCCAGACGTTATCACATGATGAGAATAAAAAGCAAGGAAAGCAATAAAGGCGGTTTCTTACAGGACAGCCACACAGACAGTCTTTTTGTTTGTACCAGTATAGTACATTTGAAAAAAAATTACTCTTCTGTGAGAAAAGTTTCCATCTTAAAATAAAATCCATAGTGAGTCGCTTCAGTAGGTTCGGCACTTCCCTGTATTTGATTGCGAAATATTCAAATTCCGCAATTTATACTTAATAAAATGTCAAAAATATATAGAGTCATACTGAAAATGCATCTTTAACACAGATCAGTGGAAAATATGAATATTTATTTTATGTACTTTTTTTTTTTATCATGATGGCAGGTGAGGCACTGCCCGCACAAACCTCACATCAAAAATGAAACAAAAAGAACAGTGCACACACTCGAACAAACTTAAACAATGTTCCCCACAAAGACTGTGGTAAGGGAGAGAGGTATATATACCCAGGGCACCAGGTGACACGAGTGAGACCAATGACAGAGACACAGGTGAGTGTGATCACACTGATTACTCTACTGCAGCCCTAACATTTAGAGCAGTGGATCTTAGAGCGTACCCATGTCTCCCACAGAGGGCGCCAGAGAACAAATGTCCTACATAAATTAAAAAAATAAATAAAAACATATGTACTGTATAAAAACTACAACATAAACTAAAAAAAAACCCTCTCTAGCAGGATATGTATTCTGGCGCTTTCTACTAAAGCTCAGCTAGAATAGAAAAGCTAATTCGCAAACATAAAACAGTTTTTACTTACATGTACTGTACATTGACACCAATGTAATCTAGCTGTCTATATTCAGTGGAAACTAAAAGTCACTGTCTTCCTCATAATCTTTCACTTGTATCTTGTCATCTTCTTCCTCCCTTTTATCCTGCTGCTTGTCTTTGCCCTCTTCGTCCTTATCTTTATCTTCCATTGTCTCTTCTTTTTTAGTCCCATCTTTTAGGTGAAACTCCTGATATATTCCTGCTAAGGCTTTTGCTGCTTCAAGAGACACTTTCAGATTTCCAATTACCTCCTTGTCCTTATCCACACTGATGACTGCAAACAAAAGATCCTGATGTTGAATGTTTGAAATAGTCTTATATATATATACTGTATATATATATGTATATATATATATATATATATATATATTCTCACATATACATATATGTGTGTATATATATATATATATATATTTGAAATATTAAAATAATCTTGTCTTTTACACATTCTACCAACACTTACTATCGATTTGTTGCTCAATGACATCATTTCTTGTAAGCAGCAGCTCATGTAGTTCAAGAAAAGCCTGTCCAACATCAACGCACTCGTCAGCGTCATCCATGGGCTCACTGACGACTGTGAATACTAACCTATGACATACAAAGCACATGCACAGATCAGTCACGGAATGCACAGTGATGATGTCAGTCAAGCTCATGTGTCAAATCTACCACAGTCAAGTTACCAATACTGACATTACCTGCCACGGTTGGGGTCAGTGCCCTCCAGCATGCTGTAAAGATACCGTCTCAGTGGACCTGACTGTGAACCATCCACGTAAATGACTGGGTGAAAACAAAATCACATTTTGGACTTTCATTTAGATGTTTTCTTTAACCTTTGTCAAAAGTTTACATTTCAAGTTATTTTTTTTTTTCAACTTTTATCCTGTGTTTTACAGGATTTAGTTTACTTAGCCAGAAAGTACAGAAATGCAGAGAACTCAGAAGTCATTAGTTTGTGTGGGATGTGGGAACTAATCTTTCATATGACTCCCGAGTCATATGAAAGATTCATTCATATTGAACTCACGAAGCACTCATGAATCAATCACGAATCACTCCCTGCGAATTAATCACTCTGCGAATTAATCACTCACTCACTCGTTACTCCTTCGAGTAACGAGTGAGTGATTCATTCTCAGCGTCTGTCCTCAGATACTCGTTCTTTTGTCACGTGACATCCAACATAAATTATTTATTCATGAAATTATAATTAGTGGTTTTCAGCTCTGGTAGATGTATATGGTATTATTGTGTAAAGTGTGTTTGTAAATAAATATTTTTGAAAATTATATCAACAAATTTAGTTTAGTGTCAGAGAACCGCAGCCTTCTTTACTACGCCCACATTAGGGCTACAGCGCCACCTGCTGTAAAATGAATGAAATGATTCGTTCAAGATTCTATCACAATTCGTTCATTTTACTGTCAAACATCCGAATCAGTAAAAAGAGTCGGTCTTCCCAACACTACTTCAGAGTAAAAAAAAAATAATTGTAAGGCTCTCACAGAAATACTGTTTAAAATATGTAACTTTTTTGGCTCTGTGGCTGCTCAGGAGGTTCCTGACCACTGTTCTACAGTGTTCCTTCGTAACACAACATATACACACTAGGGCAAATTTGGGAATAAATGTTTGTGTTTTGAGGTATTTTTGACATGTCTGCCTAGCCTGGATCTGCCAGTATGTATCTGCACATATGTACCACGTGTGAAGTTGTAGTGGATCTCCTCCCCTCGTCTGGGTTTGCGGAGGGACATGGGGGTTTCCGTGGTCTCCATCGGGACACCCAGCAGCCTGTATTCCACGTACACCTGCTGCACCGACTTATCCCGGGTCACAGGAGAAGATGGTTCAAATGAAAGAGAGAGAATCTCCACTCTCAGTTTGTCTCTCTGAAAAGCAGCCAAGCAAATCATGTGATCCAAGTTAGTGTAGATAAGATACCAACATCTCACCGGCCTTCTTAAAACAAATCTGTATTTTCCTATTTATTGTTGAACATTTGTTCAATTCCACACCTTTCAGAAGTTAAAATGTACTCACAATGTATTTGATTTATGTTCTCAAGCTTAATGTGGGACGTACCTTTGCCATTTTACATCTAGGTGGAATGATGATGATGTCACTTTCAGAGGAACTTGACTGGTCTGTTGCTTCACTGTCTTCTTCATTAGCTGTCAAATATATAATTAAAAAATCCCATTTTAGTCTGATTTCATTTCATTTTGGATATGACTGACTGAAAGGATATTCATGAATCTGATCAAAACAGTGACAAGTTACAAGTGTGTTTTCAGTCCTTCAATGTTTGACTGTAAGTTATTCATATTAATACTTACCAGGATAGTTTATTTTTGTTTCCTCCTCATTATCCACTGATACCTGATCCACAGAGAGACGCTCCTGAAACATAGAGATTTCAACTCATAAATGGTTCTTATTCTTCATCTTCTACTCTAAAATCATGACGGTGTTAACTGGCACTCAGCTGAGACACCTTACCTGAGACCTAGCAATGCTGACTGAACGTCCTCTGGACAGAATGGCTGCTGACTTCTTGTACGAGGCCGATTCAAAAGAACTTCAGTAAGACACAGGATTGTATTATATTTTAAAATTAGATGATAAAAGTCTGAGCAATCACAAAAAATGTATATAGTAAGCAAGGTGACAAAATCTTACTAAAAAAATGTACTTACCTTTTAGCACACAGATTTGAACCCGTAGTCCATGGCTCAGCATGCTGAAGGTCAGTCCTTTTGGTGGATTGTTTTTTGTCTGCTGACCTAACTGATGTGGTTTCTTCTGCTCTGAAGTTCTTAAGGCTTTTCTGTCTGACAGTTGGAGGCTGTCAGGCAGAAAGAAAAGAAGAAAAAAAACACACAAAAATGATTTAATGCCCAGAAATTCTTTTTTTAATCTCTTTCAATCATATCCATCTATTATAGGTTTTAGTAGAAATAAACACGTGTCAGTGCCTCATCATCCTTAGCATGGTTTTTAAGCTGTTGTCAAAAGCTAGCTTCAGTTAGAGAATGAAGAAATAAAAAGACATTTTGTTGTTACCTTACTTTCGAAAATATTTTCATTGTGCCTTTCTGCCCATTTGTAGCAACAAACATCATTACTCCAGTATCAACGTTGTTTCGTTTTACAAAGCCTTTTACCTAAGCTAACATATAGTGCCATCTTTGATGGACCCAAGTTGAAAAAATGTCTCGAGTCGTGGGCCTTTACCGTGGTAACAAATGTTAAACTATAGCATGCACATGCAAATCTGTAACTTATAGATAAGATTAGATGGAACTTTCTACAAGATAGCACACATTCATTTTAGTCATTTTAAGACCTGACATTTGACTATAACGTGTTTAAATGACTGAAGGAGTAGGATTACCTTTATCCTAGGTTTAGCTACAGGCACGTCGGCCTTTTCTCTTTGTCTCTCTTCCCTCTCGGCATTTTCCTCGGCTCTGTTCGGTCTCTTCCAGTTGCCCAGCACATTGCTGACTGGTGGTTGAAAGGGGTACTTCCACTTTATCATAACCCTGACTATGCCCCGAGGTCCACCAGCTGGGTCCCTTAGCACATAGTCACCTGACAGGAAGAAGAACATTGTTGTTTCAGTCTCATTCCTCATTGTTTTCACAGTAACAAGTCAGACTTGTTCATTCTTCTTCGCCCTCACCCCTGATCTCTCTGCCAGTAGCAAGGTCCTGCAGTGGGACGGGGGTCTTTGCCAGATAAGCTGGTGGCATTTGGTCATCACTGTCATCGAACACGTACACATAGAGACTATTCGACCTGGACAGAGACGCAGGAGAATTAAATCATTATTTTAACCATTAATACTTGAATTTGAGTTCTGATTCTTTACATTTAGGTCAACTTAAACTATACATTTACCTTAAATAGTTCAACACATCAGCTGTTACTGCCAGTGGGTAGCTGCTGGTATCATTGAAGACCGGGTCAGCAGTACACCGGGCTGTTGGTGACACGTGAGGAGGCAGGTCATAGAATCTGTAAGTCAGGTAGGCATCAGGAACTGAACCTGGCCAGCGAGCAGTAAGGCCCACACAGCGCTCCAGCATAAACACCAACTCATTAGGGATCCCAACACCGTAGTCAAGCACTTTCTGTTATGAGTAAAATAGAATGTCATCAGCAGAAGTACCCCTTACACGTTCTCCACTCCACCACAAAATCCATTTATTGGCAGTTTAATAACTGCTTTTGCTGCCTTGCCTCACTGCCACCATCCTGCCAGCCATGAGGGATGTGAAAAGGACTTCTTGGTACTGTTGTCCTGCTGTCAGCTAGATTCTCAAATTCAGTGAGCATGGGCTCTGCAGGTGGATACAGACGCACCCAGAAATCCACAACACCAACACTTTCAGCTTCAGGGCCTTGGAAGTAAAGACAGAGAAGGAAAGGAACATTTCTATAAATGTCTGCCTCACTGCTCTGTGTGTTTACAACATCTAACCTGTGATATGAACACGTCCGTTGATGTTCTCCCCTCTCCTCTCTAGTGCACCCAGGACAGACATCTGTCCACTTCCGTGTGTCACGAACTTGACTCCTCCTAATGCCTGGTGGAGCTCCACACTAACCCTTGAACCCTGACCTCCCAGCCTCCCCAGATCTCGAGGTGTCAGAGCGTAGCGGGACGTGAAAGCGTAATTAGGCTGGCTGCCCGCCACCAGAGGGGTCGAGTGCATCTCGAAGTCTAAGAAGCTGTAGGTGCAGAAGGTCACGAAGTCCTCAGCAGTGTCAACACCTGCACCCAACCTGCTCAACATGCGAAGAGCTAGTGGAGTGAAGGTTGCGGCCTAATGGTACGGAGAAAGTAGATATTAGCATCTAGAGACGTTAACAGGAATAGTTAAGGTTTTAATATTTCACCTTGAGGTGGATCTCCAGCAGTGACTCCCCAGCTCTGAGCTGAGAAAAACACAGATCATCTTCAGTTGGCTGCACCACCTCTTGGTCTCCAGCTGGCCAGGTGTATTGAGTTGGTACAGTCCGTCTGTAGTTCCTGGGGCTATATGCAAGCTCTTTGAGCTGGGCTTTTGAACGAAAACACAAAACATTTCTTAATTTACAGGAGATATTTTACACTACTTTTAAACATTACACAACATATGTTGGGTTGTAGGTGATTGTGGTCTGGCAGTTGCATACAGGTAATGCAAATGATGGTTCTTTGCAATGGTAACAGTGGTAGTATGAGTGGAGCTAGCCAGAGTGGAGGTAAGATGATATACTCACAGTTCCAGATTTTGGCAGATGCTAAAATAGCTATTTAATCATAACTGGCACCTAGGTAGCGGTTAGCTCGCCTGCCTTGCACGCATTACTGACCATTACATTACAATACATTTAGCAGACACTTTTATCCAAAGGGACTTACAATTTGAGTCAGTCAATCAACAATCAAGCTACCATAAACATACAATACAAAAATACATAAATACAATTAATACATATAGTAATAAATAATAATAATATATGGTAAAATACAGTTATAGTCATAGCAGGTCAAGCAGAGAGTCATGGATTAAATTCCCAGAGGAACCAGATATCTCTAATAGTGCCTCTTGTGGCAACTTGTGTCAGTTGCAAAGACTCAAATTGTAAATTGTGGGATATGAATTATTAATTATTATAAATTATTATTGTTGTTGTTGTTGTTGTTATTATTATTATTATGCGGGGGAATACTCGTACCACTACCCTGACTATTTTAGTTTCCATTTTAGCACTTTTCATTGATGCCATTATTACCAAAGAGAAGTCAAAATATTACAAATACAAGAATATACTTTTTACCTTGCAGTGTGTTGATCTGTAGAGCTCTTTTGGATAGAAGTCTGTCTTTCCCAGCTATTCTCTGTTTGCTCTCTTCCCTTTCTTTCTCCATCTTTTCTGAAACTGTTCTCAGCTCTTCCTTTGTGGTTAAAATTCAGACCAAACAAAAATGATAAAATAATTGAATTTTTAACAGGCCTGCTTACTCAGCTGAGTAATTTTTTTCTTCTTTGTGTTTTCATAGTAATTTACCTTCAGGTCTTTACAGATCTGATGCTCCACCAGTAAAAGTTTTCTTGTTTTCTGTAACTCCAACCCACTCTCAGCGAGTGCTGCCTGGATGTTTACAAAGTCACGGGGCAAAACCTCGACACGTTCGTCACTGGAGAGGAACCCCAGACTTTCCCTGCTCTCTTGTTGCTTCCTAAAGAGCTGTTTTGAAGCACATCATTAAAACGGAATTATTAAGCAGTATATGTAAACATGGCATTGTAGTTGAGCAAAAATAAAAAAAAATCAAACCTTGATCTGTAAAAGTGTCTCACTCAGTTCCTCAACGCTCATGTCAAACTCCTGAAAGAAATGTAAACTGTATTATGGGGTTTGTACAGACATACAGGTAAAAAAAAAAAAAAAGCTGTTCAAACACTTTGTATAATAAAAATAATAAAATATACAGTTGATTATTCCTGACCTGTGTAACTAAGTCTATGCGGCCTTGCAGTGCAACAACCTGCTCTTTGTGTTGGAGAACCTCCTGTTGTAGACGCTCATGTTTGTTTTTCATTATCACGGTGAACTCTAAATCCAGAAATGTGCTTTTATTTATTGTCCTCCATATTTGGTAATGCTTTTTTTTTCAAGTGAGTCAGAATTGTTGCAATAGTTGAGACTCTGACCTCTTTCTTTGTCCCTTTGCTCTTCCATCATCTCCTTCTCTTGCCTCATCTTCTCTTTTTCCAGCTCCAGTCTGCTTCTCTCCTCCCTCTCTGCCTCCAGTATCCTCTTCAGCCTCTGGATTTCTGGCACCACATCCTCACACTTGACTATACTGGGCTTTTTCTCCACGTGACCGTCGAAGGTAACATGAGCTGACAATGTACTAGTGATAAAAGAGACATGCAACATACAAGCAGAGTACATATTATCACTAAGTATATGTTGTAAATATTGAACCAGACTATTATCTGCACTGGTAACTGAACGTGTAGTGCAAGAGTTGCAGAGCTGTTGTGCCGTACTTGTTTTTTAAAGCAGGTTTAACAGAGCAAGAAATGTCTTTTGTCTGTTGGCCTGACAACCTGATAGTTGAGTGTGTAAATTGAATATTGGTACAATACTCTGCATAGAGAATCGCTGATTATATGTCTCGACACACACACATGGCACGTCCTATTCTTCTCTTCAATGTGCTGCTTACTTTTCCAAAAGAGAATCGTAGTTTTCTTTAATCATGTCACGCTCTCCTTCCAGGTCTGATATCCTCTCCTGCAGCTAAAGAGAGTAAATGCATAAAAATTATTTTAGATGGATGGATGGATAGATGATGGATAGATGATGGATGGATAGATGATGGATAGATGATGGATGGATGGATGGATGGATGGATGGACAGACCTTGTTCAGGTTCTGTAGCGACAGATTAGCAGAGGAAAGTTGATCCTGTAGAGACTGTGCACTTTGCTTTTCCTGCCTTAGCTGTTCACTCAGCTCCTCCACTTTTTGGAGAAGAGCTCCCAGGTTTTCCCTCAGGGACCTCTGACTCTGTAGTGACACATGTTGCACTTAAACTACAGACAGTTCTCACACGTCCAGTGAAATGTTGGTGATGTCTTTTGCTTGTGCGAAATATTACATTACCTCCTCCAGCTGATTTTCACATGCCTTAGAAAAGAAATGAAGACACTTTTGTGGAGCCAGTTTGCCTCAATGTTAACTGTCACATAAAAACCTCTCTGTCTCTGTGTCGTACCTTTTGCAGGTCGTCATACTTCATCTGTGCAGCTCTCAGGGCAGTGCTCTTATCTGAGAGTTCCTTTTGAAGATGTATCACGTCAACGTTCTCTCTGATGTTTATTCTGCCGAGAGAAAATGGCAACAAAATAATATTTTCCACTTTTGTAACCACTGTGTAACATTACCAGGACTATGCAACTTCTCTGAGTATAGTGAAGGTGCTACTTCATTATAAAGAAATATGCTGAGGTAGGCCAACTGCAGCTGCAGAAACATGAGTAACACTAATGATGGCGTCTCTGCCGCAGACACCTGTGTTTGTCTGCGTGCTGTCGCTTCATCTCTCTCAACGTTCCCTCCATCTCCCTCTCCTTCTCTCTCAGTGTGTCCCTGAGCGCCTGTGCTGTCAGCTCCAGCTCCACCACCCTCACCTGTTCTGCGACACTGGACCTGCTGAAAGAGAGCTGATCATTTTCATGGCCTTTGTAAATTAAAAAGTGTTAAATAAAGAATCTTAATCTGCCCAAAACTGGACGCTTACAATCGTTCCATCTCTGTCCTGTTGTCTTCTGTCGTTTGGACGTAGCGGGCTGGGGCCGTTTGGGCTGCTCTCCTGACCGCACCTTCAGCTTCCATACTTTTACCTGTTGATGATAAATAAACATCGTAGGAGGACGGATGAGAATATCATGTTTGTTTGTTTTTTTAAAGCATATGTATTTTTCAAATCACATACTTTTGCTGATCTTATGGGATGTGCGCCCCCCACTCAGGTCCATAATGTTTTGCTTGGCCAGACTTAGTTTGTTCTGAAGAACCTCCTTCTGGCTCTCCAGCATGGATACACGTGCTTCCAGCTCCTGGATGGTGTCCTCCAAGTCCCTCTCTTTCATACCACCTGACCCTGGACTGGCCTGGCGGAGACGCATTAGTCTGGTAGACACCCTGAGATATGGTCAAATATCACATCCATTTTAATGATATCCTAGAACTGGATATCAGCTGAACATCCTCTGTGTCCATCACACAACATTTCTGTGTGTGTGTGTGTGTGTTACCTGCGCAGCCTCTGCTCTTGTGTACGTGAGTGTTGCCTCAGGACATTGTTCTCATCCTGCAACCTCAGACACAGGTCCTCCAGGTGCTCTCTGGGAAACCGGAACAGGCGCTGGGGGTCTGTTGGAGAGGAAGACGAGAAAAACTTTCAAGAACTCTGAAATTAAAATGAGGACTTTTCACTTTTTTAGACTATCCTACCTTTTGTCTTCATGAGATTGTGCTTCTTCGATGTCTTTACGTCACGTAAATTGTCTATAAAAATGCAGTTTTAAAAAAAAGTATATAAAAAATCAGTTAAATTAAATGTGAACACCAACTGTTAATTTTTACTGAATGTTAAATACAGCATGTACAGCATTAGTTAAATACCAATAAAATAATTTAAAAAAAACCCTCCATATCCGAAAGAGACATTTGCATACAAACCAGGGACAGTTGGCATGAGCCCCCCTCTGGTTAGGCCTACGTCCCGTACTGGGTGATCCCCTGCTGTTTCATCTACTATAGGGGACATTGTCCGTCTCCAGCACTTTTCACCAAATCGGAACACTCCAGTCTTCATAAGAATAAAACTGCACATTATTATACACTTACAGTTCAGAGTTTTCACAGCAGAATTTTTTTTTAATT
Source organism: Cynoglossus semilaevis (assembly GCF_000523025.1). Classification (NCBI taxonomy): domain Eukaryota; kingdom Metazoa; phylum Chordata; class Actinopteri; order Pleuronectiformes; family Cynoglossidae; genus Cynoglossus; species Cynoglossus semilaevis. Next base: position 19,669,835 of record NC_024307.1, read on the forward strand.
ATTTCCAGTACCTACAATGGAGTGTAGTTCAGAGTTTTCGCAATTTTTTTTAAAATTATTTCCAGTACCTACAATGGAGTGATTTAAGCAAAATGACAAAACTTCGAAAAGCCAGTAGTTACTGTAGCACATATCGCTAGCACAGTTGTGTGTAAGTTCAGTGTTATCTTAAAACATTTTACTTTTTTGAATATCAGAAACATTGAAACATTTTCAAATTATATATAACATTATATATATTTACAGTATATTACATTTCCTTAATGCTAATATACATTTAGCTGTAATGTATGGCAAAAATAGAGCAACAGTATTTGTTACAAACATAAAAATCATAAAAAATATTTATGACTCACCACAGCATACCTTCATGAGCCCAGTACCTCTTCTAATGTGTAACCATTCAACATGCGAGTCTCCGCCCCACGCCTGGATAATTCTGGATTTAATCCCTCCTTATCCCCTCCTTCCTAGCCTCCTTCACACCGGCTTTTTGTTTGTTCAGCAAATACCAGCAGTATTATATAACTTGCAAAGATTGGGTGTTCATCAGTGTGTGGATGTATATATTCACATGAATGTGGCTGGAATTGTTGGTTTATTCAAAACAAACTCAACCCTCATCTCACTTCTCCATCTGCCTGGTGCCTAATCTAGTCTGCGCACTAATCTGATTAGCAAAGTACAGGGTTGGCAATCTTGGTCAGAGGAGAAGGTGGAGAAAAGATACATTGAAAAACAAATTTATTAAAAAGAAAATTAGGAAAAATTATGCTGATAATAAAAATTAAAATTGTGTTACACAAATTGAAATCACTTAAATTAAAAACATATATAGTGTATATTTACAGTTGAAATTCATATTGTAAAATCATCTGAATCTGAAACTCTAACATTTCTGTGCTGACGAATGGTGAGTGGTGATTGGTTGTTGCTACTGTCAGTCATCTCTGGGTTAAAGAAAGGAAACACAGCTTCAGTGAAACGGAACTGTGTGAAGGAATAAATGTGGGCCTGAGTCTCTGCGTCATAAAAAGACACCGTTCCATCCTCGTAGTCCAGAAACACCCCGACAATCTGTGGCTTCTGAGACAGACACAGCAGCTCGGCTAGTCCTGCACATGCGCGGTACTCACTGCCATTCCTCAAACAAACAGCCCAGTACCCGTCCTCTGGGCTCAGTGTCACAACACCTTTTCTGTTGACAGACTCCTGAGCGACGCCCAAGTCCCAGGCTGTCTTGTCTCCCACATGTACTTCCCAGTAGTGCCTCCCTGTGGTGAAGCCCTGAAAAATAAAATCGGTTAAAGACAAAAAGTAAGACAAATTAGAGTGCTTCTAAAAATAAAACAAAATAAAATAAAATAAAATAAAATAAAATAAAATAAAATAAAATAAAATAAAAAACAAACAAACAAACAAACAAACAAATAAACAAACANNNNATCCCAAACCTGTCTCCCATCCTTTGATACAATGAGCCAAGGGTTGGCTGTTCTAGGGTCCAGGTGAACGTCAGCTGGTAGACATTACAAAGTTTATATGATTACTTAACGAATTACAACTAGCAAAAAATGTTACTTTTACAAAATTACAAAAGAAATTTTTAAAAAAATTACCACTGGATTTCAGGCAGTTGTTTGATCACTATTAGCACACAGAATTACTTAATTATTTTTTAAATAATAATAATCAATAAATAAAAAAAAGAGAAGATGTTACTTGGATGTTTTATATCTAAATACAAAACTTGTATGGCCTATTTTCAGTTATTTTTTTATTGTATTTGCCTGATAAAAAAATAAAACATGGAGATGTTTTGTACTCTAGGTAAAGTAACCAACCTGCATAGTGCAGCATCTTCATGTGATCTGTAAATGAAACACAAGCCAGAATGAGACAAACAGCTGCCACGTACAGTTTAATGAATGCAGAGAAAAAAGTGATTTCTTGATGTTACCTCGAATGGATAGCTTTTTTGAAACTAAAAGGAGCTGCTCCTCAGCCCTGGCCACTGCTTTCCTTACATCACCCAGACATGTGTGTGAATAGACAATAATGTCAGAGCAGGGTTTCATCGTTGGTGCACAACACAGAGCTGGAAACCTCTGACCCAAAGTCAAAGAGAGAGAAGATTGTCTTTATTATCATTATGAAATTGCCTTTCCTATTTATCGCTTTATTCTTTACTAAGTTGTGTTCTTTTTTGTTCTATCTAATTATTTTCATTGGTTTTGTGTATGAGCCTGTACATGAAGTACAGTTCAGTCACGTCTTGTATTTGAATGGAAAATCAAGCTCAATACTGATCGCCTAAACACACAGTATAGTTTTTACCTCTGCAATAATTGGTATATATTTGATCTACATTTTGTATTTTATTTACATTTATCTATATTTTAATCTACTAATTTACTACTTTTTAACTACTAATGTTCTACTACTGCTAACCTACTGTTCTAATAATATCCATTGTTCAGTTTGATGGTGTGCTGCTATTCTTTTTGGTATTCTATCCATCCATCTATCTCACTGTATGTACAGTATGTGATTTTTTTATGGTTGCCATCTTTTTGTCTTCTTTTCTTTTGCTCTTGTATGAGGCAGAAGGCTGATTTCTCTTGTCTTAAATTCCAACATTAATTGTAAAGGTTGTCCATCTACTACTTTAATATGTAGTTTAATATTTTGTTTCAAATACAGGCTCCCCTCCCTTTAGACTCCACAATTTTCCTAGTGTTAATTGAGGTTATTCACCTTATATAGTGTGTTTTAATTAAGCCCAGACCTGCAGCAGATGTAGATGGTCATCAGAATGAAAGAGCTCCTCCATTTCTCTTCTCTTCCTCTCCAACTCAGCGATTTCCTGTTCCAGCTCTGTGATCAGCCTGGCTGCCCTCAACTCTGCTGCTGCCTGCTTCCTTTGGATCGCAACCACCGCCTCGGCCTGGCACTTCTGGATGTACTGAACCAGAGTGGAGAAGATCTCCACACCCTCCTGAATGTCTTTCTTTGAGTTTTCCTTCAGACCAAGAAAAAAATACAGTACTTAAACAAGCATAGTGTATGAAAGCTATTTTTTCCACATGCACTAAATTAGTTCAAAAATCTGGTGTGAACTCACTTTACTGAGCTCTAGAAACATTTTAATCTCATCCACTTTCTGTTGCCTGTCATGGATCATCTGCTGAACATCAATCTCTATCTGCTTCATTTGAGCCTGTTAGCACGGGATAAAAAAAACCATGAAAAAAAATCAAGTTTAAGATCAGAGAGTTTTCAATATTTGACGTTGTTGACACGATGAAGTGAAAATCTCACCTTTTTCTCTCGACTCTCGCACTCCACTGGGACGGTGTTATGACAACGGTGGTCAGACTCTGTGCACAGGACACACACACACTTTTGGTCATTTCTGCAGTACAACTCCAGCAGGCGCCGGTGCCGTTTACACATCCTGTTCTCCAACATTGCAATGGGTTCGATCAGCTTGTGGGTCTTCAAGGTGGGAACTGTGAAGTGAGGCTCCAGGTGACCCTCACAGTATGAGGTCAGACACATGAGGCAGGACTTTAAGGCCTTTGTTTCCTTCCCAACGCATGCATCGCAGTGTATGGCCTTGACGATCAGTGAGTTTTGCTTTCTGGCTTGTATCTTCTCGGACATTTCCTTGGCAAAGTGGTTTGCGCAGAGCTCCGGGCGACGATGGAATACCGTCAGGCATCTGGGACAGCTGATGTCATCATTGCTGTTCCAGTGTGAGGTGATGCAGCTGAAGCAGAAGCTGTGTCCGCAGGGAATGGAGACAGGCTCGGAGAAAACGTCCTCACAGACGCTACAATTAAACTGCACGTCTGCCAAAAGAATGCTGGGAAAAGCCATGACCTGAAAACTAAAAATATATACTTAATGTATCAAGATAAAATAAACTAGAAATGAAAAGACATAGCGGAAATGTATCACTCTTGTAGTTAAAATGTATTAATTCTATAGTATAGACCTCAGTCTTTTTTTTTTATCAGTAGTACACTGAGAAAAGCTAGATCTACTTCCGTATACTTACACAACTGACTGCTGCCCACTGGCCAAAGTCCAGCTGCCTGCTCAGTCAGCCCGGCCTTCAATGTGAGAAAATGACTCTAGAGTCCCATCTAATTGCCTAAACTATTCAGTCTAAAAACAAATGTATACATGTAACTTAAGTTCCTGTTTTTTTATACAGTTCCTGCTTCACCATCCTATAAATGTTACACCGTTACATTTTTTTCCCCCTTATTGCTCACAACATGAGTAAAAGTACTTTGCCGATCAAATGTAGTGTATTTCTTTACTCGTTCTTACCTTGAAGCTTTGTATGAAACTGGACCTCTTAAGGAAGAAAAGGTAAACACCGGTACAGAGCCCACGTCCCCTTCGTTCTGCTCCTAACACTCCCTCTGGGACTTTTCCCCCTGCAGGGCTTTTATTACTTCCACGTTGTCCCAAGGAGGGAGGAGTGAAGTGTCACCTTCACTGGGTTTGAATTGTCCAGTGTTTCTTTGTATTTGTACCACACTATTGTATTTGAATTTGCTTTGAATTTCACTGAGCGGAGACCAGAGCGGTTTAAACAAATACCTGTTTAGTCTACTGTACTGTTATTGTCATCCACAAGCACAGCACTAATATTACAATGTACACGGTCACTGCAAAGATGACCCGAAATACATCTTAATTCAAAAATAGACATTGTTACATTTCGTTTGTCTCACCTTTAATTTGAGAAATGATGAGAGGAAACAGCTCAATTAGCTCAAATGTGTAGCTACATAGCTAACATGGCTAACATAACAGTGATTCTGTGCTATAGAACAGCTCAGTGACGTCAGGGACTGTCCGATTTTACTTTTATAGACAATACCTTGGGTGACAGTCCATGCAGGCCAACCAGCTAGACACGCAAGACACAAATAAAAAGAGAATAAAATAAAAATGAAAATGATGAACTTTGCAGATTCAGGATTATGTAGTGACAGCTGTTGGTATTACCTTTTCCAGGTGATGGTCCAGATCTGTTTGCGACAGCTGAACTAGAGAGGTTACCATCATGTTCAATCTGACAACATGAACTGTTGAAAGACAATTAAAGCACGTTACAAAGCTGAATATGATGTAATGCAGACTGACTCAACCAAAACTGAAATCAGGACGATAATAGAAACATAAAGCAGATACTTACCAGGTATTTTGTCTGTAGCTGGGAGTGGAGTGATTTTTTTTATAAATGAAAGACAAAAATAGAGAGATCTATCAGTGAATTTACAGTAGGTGGTTAAAAACTAAAGACTGGTGGCAGTTATGAGTTAATTAAGTGAAACTTTTGCTGCAAATACCTGCATTAATATTCACTCCACTGCTCCTATACCCCTGAAACTCAGAGAAGAGAGTGAATTCGTAATCAGTTCCAGCAGTGAGAAACGAGACGGTGTAAGTCATGGGTCCCTCTCCATAAGATGCTGTGATGTTTATCTCCATGTCATCATACTGGAGAACAAAGGCGTCGGCACTGCTGACCCTGTCCCACTGCAGCGTGATACTGGTCGTATTCTTTTGGGTTAACATGAAGTTTTCTGCATTCGGAAGATCTGGGACATAACAAAAAAGATGAATAACATTGTTTTCAATTTATCTGTTCAAGACAGAACCTATTTTCTTAAATCATATATTACTGTTTCCATTTCAGTGTCACACGAAGAGGACAGGACTTATTAGACTGTCATCCATACTGACAAATCACATCCTACGTATCAAGATGAAGCATGACATATCCGTTCTAACAAAACGGCAGATAATGTGGGATCAGGAAAAACATGTAGGTACGTCATCTGACAGAGTGACGGCTGGGATTTATCTAATGATCTTAACGTAATTCATCTAGAAAACATCATCAGCTACACTAATGATGTTATGCTTATGTCTTTAGGTTTCCAAGACCATATATTATAAACCTTTCATCTGTCATTACAAGATTGAGTAATTCAAAAATATAAATAAACCTTGAGTGGAATTTATTTAGATGAAAATTTATGGTACGCAATATGAATTTCCTTTGGAAACCAGTTATAATGCTGTTACCACTTTTGCTACTTTTACGTAGAGGAAGTATTTTAAAGTAAAATGCCCAGCACTGTGTGTACTGTATAAATGTTATGTCATTATGTAGTTTCTAGATTACATTTGACATTACATACATTACCTGCTGTGTAGCAGACGAATGGGAAACTGAGGGAACAGTTTTCACCCGACCACAGTCCTACATCGCTGAATGCTGTGGTGACACATTCCTCCACACTGGAATTTGACTCTCCTTCAGCCCAGTGACGAAACAGTGAGGTGCTTCCGTCAGACCACACTTTGTCCCAGAAGAGACCGATCCACACTGAATCCCCAGAGGTCAGGTTGGCGATAATGGCATTTTCTGCGTTACTTCTTACACTGGAAGAGAGACAGCAGCATGTGCACGAGTGAAGCACTTCACTTTATGAAACAGTATCACAACTGTGGCTACAACAATTACAACATGCTAGTCTAAATAACAGGTTAAAAATAATCTGGTTGCTAAAGATAGCAGCAACACAATGACACACTTAATCTGGTGACATTAAAGTGCAGTACCTAAAAATGGAACCAGGTTTTTTCTGTCATACATTATCTGTGTTAATCATAATAATTCATTTGATAAATTGATTTAATTTTTTTACAAAGTTCCACACTGTAAGATCCAATAGCAACCCTGACTTAAATAAATTAGTTAACTTTGCTTGGTTATCCAGCAATATACGTAAAGTAGGATGGAATGATGAATGAATGAAATCTGTATAAATCATGATTAATTATTATCACTATTAATCATGATTAATCGCCATGACAAATTGTCTTAATCTATCTACTTTTAACATTTGGGTGTAACAACATGCAATATTTAATATCAGGTGGCATGATTGGAGCTACTGTGCCGTGAAATCCAATTAGCAACAAGTTCATCCCGGAATAAATGGAACAAAAAAGATGAGTCATGGGTCAAAGGTAGCCAGGAGGTGGGGCTCTCTGGTAAACTGTGATACTATTTATGTCTAGTTTTACCACATTATCAAATGTGTTTCTTTTGAAACGTCAGCATTGGTTAGCATTGGCATGGCAGATTAACTCAGTCCTCAAGCATCTACAGGTAATCAAGCGGTGTAATACGTAGTACGATTTTTATCGCGTAGCATCTGCTTCTTTTTCATTCATTCCTACTGTACCTGGCCAGATCGACATAATTCTTTCTGCAGTATTTCTGTGCATCTGTCCAATTTAGAGGCTGCTCAATCTTCACAAACGAAGTGTCGTTCAAGTCTGCACACAGGTATAAAGATGCAAAGAATTAACTCATGCAGCCATGTGTCTGTAATTATTAACAGAGCCAAAACATTACTAACAACATTTTTTACTTGCTTTGAAGGATAAATCCAAAGTCTGCACTCACCACTGTAGCAGACAAAGGGTCGTTTGGAATCACACCCAGCATCGCCCCATTTACCCTGTGCGATGACATCACCAAATAATTCCACACACCTATTTGGTCCTCCCAATGGATAACCATAGTCCCAGTTTTTGAATTGTCTCTCATCTTGACTGTAGAAAATGCTGTTACTTAAGGACCATCTCCAGCCATTTTCCAGGTCATCAGAGAGACCAATCCAGGCTTGGCCTGTTGAAGAAGATGTTCAGCATGAAACCATGATCGTTACCTGAAAATGATGGAAAGATACCAAAGATGCTGTTGGATGTGCTACCTGTGTAATCTGATGTTGTGTCCAGAACAGCAGTGATCTCCTCAGTGTTTTCAATGGTTACCAGGTCAGTGTAGATATCTCTACAGAATATCTGCGCTTCGGTCCAGTTCAGCGGAATGCTGACAAAGTGGTAGTCTCGGGTATGGGCACCACTGATCACCAGTCCTATACAAAATACGTTGTTTTGAAATTCTCACTATGAAAAGAGACTGTTTCTTATGAAAAAAAGATTAAAAAGGTTAAGGTAAATTGAAACACCAATATTCTGACATAAAGTTTTAAGTGTTTAATGGCTTGATGGCATAAACAAAAGCAAGAATTTGACTGTTATTCAGCATTTACCATTTTTCTTCAAAACAGGACAAAGCAATGAGACAAATATGTATAACAGTGTATATTTGGTTTGTTGTCCCTACAGTTTGTGCGGTTAAAAGTTTGTTGAAACATACTTCATAAAAAAACACAAGTTAAAATAAGCAACACCAACCTGTGAGCACAAACATGACAAGCCTGTAATCCATAGGTTTAACCTGTGAAGGAAAAAAATATACTTATAAAGTTTATTACATTACATCTAGCATTTAGTTTATAAAACAACAATAGTATTTACTCACCATTATGTGAAATCTGCCTTACTGCTCCAAAAGTCAGGACTATGAATGTTGCTGTTTACCGACTATGCATGTCAAGCGTGACAGTTGAGTACGTGTTTGACAAATGTCACTGCTCATCTGCTGTGCCTCTACCAGTAATGGGTGTACTATAAGGAAGAAAGAAAGAAAAAAAACTTTCATGACACGCAACAGTGGAGGATCTAGAGACAAATATTCTAATTATGTTTGAGTGAAACCCTGTACTGTACTGTACTGTGCCAGCTTATTGCTAAATAGTACAATTTCATTGAATATCATTGTTTGTTTGCTGCTTACCTTATTTAACTATTTAAGCTATTTTCTAAAATAATTAATTACACAGGAAAACATTATTTAAAAAAAAAGCCCTGTTTTTTTTGTCTTTTCTTTTATTTCTGGTGCATGCTAGTTAAGTTCATTTAAAACAAAACAAAACAAAACAAAACAAAACAAAAAAAACCCCAAAGCAAAACACATTCTTCTTCTTGAGTTACACACTTGAGGCTATTGTACACTTCACAAATTCAAAACGTAACTTGTACTGGATGCATACTTTTTAAATATTGTAAGGTGAGCCAACAGGTTTGTGAAGTTACATGAGGGAAGGTTTGTGCATTAGAAGATAAATTCCAAACAGGAGTGTCACCTGTGCTTACTTTAAGGCAGTACTTCTCAAATAGTGGGGTGCAGGGAGGTGCCAGGGGGGTGTGTGGGACGTCCAATAAAATATGGCACGCTGGACATAAGTGTACCACTGCTGTAATGCTTAAATGATAACAAGCCTCCAGTCACTAGGTGGCAGCAACTCATACAGTGGTTTGTACAGATAAAAATATACATGTTATCAGGTTCTCAATAGTATTTCAATTTACGTGGTGTGAGTGGGGTGGGGGGTGGGGGGGTGTAGGGCGTGACATTTCTGTCCCCAAGGTGCATGACAGAAAGTTATTGAATCACTGCTTTAACGTGAGTCTCCTCAGGCTCCAAAGCTCAGTCAGAAATGCACCTTCTGACCAAAACTGAACTTGGGAGGGTTTCAGATAAACATACTGCTCAGTCAGTATGCTCAGTCAGAAATGCACCTTCTGACCAAAACTGAACTTGGGAGGGTTTCAGATAAACATAACATCTTGGTACTTCGTGATAAAATCCTGTTCAACAAATTATTTGAACCTTTTCACAGATTCAGTGATAAAAGAGCCTGGCCCTGTGACTCGTGAGAGCCTTTTAGGCATTTCAAGATGTTTTGGAAACTCCCTTGCAAAGTCAAAAGTCACAACTGAGTGAGACAGGTGCTTAGTCATGTGAGTAGGAATGCATCAGTGCAAAAACAAAACCTGTTACTTTATTCCCTCTGACAAAATGAATGGTGGAATCTACATTGCAGAAATTATGATGACCAGATAGAGTGTTTTCTAGAACAACAAGTGCATCTGTAATGGGTGTGTAAACAGACATCCCATGCGAAGCTGCACATATAGACACCAATGATACACGGCTATTTTAGCAGGACAATTTAAGTCCTCATACTGTACAAATGACAGGACAGTGGCATCCTACACCAAGGCCTACAATCTGGATATGTATTTTATTTAAAATATAAGCAACACATTATAAAGTGGAAGGCAACATGTTTATGCCACCAAAATAAATATCACTCAAAGTAAATTAAGCAAGAAAGATTAGATTTGTTGTTGATTTCTGCAGTAAAATATAGTTAACAAAGATATAGGTCAGTAAGTCTTCAATTGTCTTTGTTTATATTTTAGGTGACAATGTGGTTGTATTTTTTCTTTATATTATAACAAAGGGAACTTTTCTTTTTCCAAAATTAAATAAGGAACTTTTAAAATGTATATAAATTACCAAATCCTTTTGTTGTAATTGACATCGGTACCAGCAGAGGGTGCTAACGTTGGCATTAATGCTGGAGCACATTTATAGTAACAAATACTGTATTAAATTAATTAAAAACAATATTTAAAAAAAAAGTCTTAAAACAAATATGACTAACTGGTACAAAACCATTCATGGCTTTAAAAATAACATTTAAATTATAAACACTCCCACTTGCTAAATATATAATTGAATACTATGTATATGTGGGCCAATAAGTAGGGCAATACTTTAAATAGGCGCTGAAGACACTGATTTATGCTTGTAATTCCGACTATGCACTTTGTAACAAAGGCATGATACTAAGAGAGACAAAGAGAAAGAGTGAGAGGGAGAGCAAGAGAGTGAGAGAGGAAGTAAGAGAGAGAGAGTGTGCGCGCGTGTTCAAGCTCGCACACCTTGCACGTCGTATTCCGGGAAAGTGCGCCTGCGCCACAGTGTGGAAGCACATGCTGCATTCACGGCAAGACAAAAATACGCACACGATAAAGATAAATCATTAAATTGCTTCTTTCTTTCTGTTTTTTTTTAGAAGTGACTCTTTATATAGGAGTATTTATTATTTTTATATTAATGGCTGTATTGTTAAATTATTATTATTAATACGTTTCGAATATGCTGATTTGAAAAACAATTAACGTATGCTAACGTTGACGTAGTTACTTAAAATGTCGACACAAAGTCAATTATTAGAATATATATAATACAAGTATCAATGTCATAAAGGAGGGGATTCTACACATTTATCATCACTAGCTGTTTTAAACCTTTTAAAAATGTTTTATTTTATAAATAAATATTTTTTCCTACTATTTAGTATCTATCTGCATGTTTTTTAAACAGTTATTCGAATGTTTTCCTGAAACAAAATACAACTGCTTTTTTATACTGATCCGAAAGTGTCATCTTAATTTCTAACGCCTTTGAAAAGGGGTATTTATATCAACAATCTCGTATTTTAGGTTTAGACGTCATCCTTAAGTTAACAGACTAAATCCTTTTTAGTTTTAACATAAAGAGAAGTCGACCATGTTTACCTTAACGCAGAGATGAAATTGTTGGTAAAACAATAGAAACAAATATTAACTTCTATATACACCATGTTTCGAAAGAGCTTCAGCGGGTTTGACGAAAAGGTTTCACGTAACTTGTTGTTGTTGATAATGTCGGTGACGACTGCATGCATTTACATCTTATGCTGTGTTAGTTTGTTCGATAGACTACTGGTGAACTTCTTAAACACATACCTAGACAATAAATGAAAAATATTATAAAATACAACATAATATTACTCAGCCGAGCTGGTCGACGATGCAACAGCAGACCTTTTGCCAGGACCCAGGAGGAAAAACACAGGTGTGATGGCCTTGTTCCATTAGGGTGTTACATTTATAGGCTGCATGCTGACTCACTGTCTCACTGGTGTGAAACAAAAAAAGAGTTACAGTTAATGTTGTCAGCAACAATAATTGCACCTGTGTGCTATTCTTCTGCACAAACAATATAAAAAAATTCTGCTAAGACACAAAGGCTAAACAGCAAAAAGGAAAATAGGATACAATAACACGATTAACATTATTATCAACAACAACGACGACAATAAAAAGAAAAGGAATGTGGATGCAATCTCGACTGTGCTGAGTTTCCTTGAGCACCTGAACGCAGCACGAGAACTCCGGAGGAGAGTGAAAGAGAAGGAGGAGGGGAGGAGGATGTAGAGGAGACAGACCGAAGGGAAGCAGCATGAAGAAAATACCCGGTATCTAGGCTGTGAGACGGGAGAGCATCTCTTTTTCTCTCGCTGATTTCAAGAGAACTGAAAGCGGTGGATGTGAGAAAAGGATGGAGGAGAAGAAGAAAGAGTTCCTTTGTGGGGTGGTAGAAGGTAAGAACGGCCGACTGAAGGTCTGACCTCCCATAACATCACGTGTTATTTTTTAATAGACCACCGACTGACCTACATTTAAGACCCACCAGCTCTTGTAAGGGGGGCGTGGGAGTGGGGTAAGTGGGATTGAAGGTGAAGATGTGCTGGTGATCAGCCAAGCTCAGAGTGATAATCAGACAGACTGTGAGTGCCTGTTTCAAAGGCTGCTGTTTCTGCAAGGAAATCCTCTGCTTCGAGGCTGGTGGTAGTAAAATAAAAAAATAACAAAACAAACAAAAATAAAAATAAAAACACGATGATGATTGGATGATAGTTATGGTAACAAATATGCAGAAGAAGATGCTACTGTGAAGATAGTGATTATGGTGATGATGATGAATTGGTTTTTGGCTGACAAAGCAATTCAAAAATGCTTCAGTATAAAGTGACAAAGGATGTGTGGAAAACGAAGTCTTGTAATAATCACAACAATTAACATAGAAACATTAACTGGTTCAGTGACAATCATGAATTGCTGGTAAAGTAAATGTACATTTAAGGACAACATGCTCAGCGATCCATTGATAATAATCAACAGCGTTTATACTTATATTTAAGCAATGTTTGTCCACAAAATCAGAAATATAAGCACAAGTGTAAAAGTTCCTTTACCGATATTATAATTTTAAAAAAATGGTTCCATCATTTGGGGGAGCTGTGTTCTGTTAATCAGGATTTTTTTCTAACCATTACAAATGAATTAAAAAAAAAATCAGAGCAAATTTTTCCCCAAACCCATTAAAATCATTAAACTAAAATGATTAAAGGAATTTGGAAACTGTTTAAAACTCATGTGTACATTGTTTATCCACACATTTGATGTTTTTAAACCAATGTCGCATTTAGAACACCATAACCAGGTAAACGCCATAGCTAGACAAATGTACTTAAGACGTAACACAGTGGTTCCCAACCACTGTGCTGTAGCATACCGGTGTGGCATGAGAGATCATCAGGGGTACAGTGGAAAATTATACAATATGGGTTAAACAAAGAGATGTGGTGCTGTCCATGGTGTTGACAGACGGGTTACATTAAGAAAATCTAGCTGGAAATATGTGATAATAACAACAGGTAATATCAAATGGATTTTGGATTTAATTACTTAAAGAAACAGGTATAGATTTGTGATCTTATACTTGTGTGTAATGTTATATGTATACAGTACATTTGTATATCTGTATAGAACCCCTTGCTTTGCTTTGTGCTGGGGCAGTATGCACTTTAAGTGCTTTTCTTTCACTACAGGGTTCTATGGGAGACCTTGGTCTATGGATCAGAGGAAGGTTCTCTTTCACTGGTAAGTCCTTACAGAACCTATAAACTAGTAATCACTGCAGCATTTGTCTACAACCCTGCATGTAATGTTCCGTGTACATGGCTTGCGATTAAAGGCTTCATACGCATCGTTAACTTTGCAGAGTTGATGCTCTTGTGCTCACACGAGCTCAAGAGTCACTGATCTGACATATTTGTGCCAAAGTCACAGCAGGCTTTTTTAGATCCTGTGGTAGATCACAGATCATACTGAAGGGGAGACACCAGGAGGCGAAGAAGGGAAAACAACGATTCATTCAACATAAACACGTCATTTGCCGCTGTATGATGGCTGCAAAGGCAAGACTACCGTTTGACTGAAATAAAGTCAAGTCCCCTTAAACTGAACAAGACAATGACAGTTCTCGTCAAGTTCCATTAGCAGACACAAAAGACTTTGATGATGACAGTACTTACAGATATTCAGATACAGATATTATTTAAGTCAACATACAATTAAACATACATTTATGTATGTTTATAAATGTATATATATAGTATACACACATACACACACACACACACACACACATATCTATATATATCTACATATATGTTTAGGTATATGTATATATTAGGCCTGGGCAACAATTAAACATTTTAATCTTGAGTAACTGCAGTGTTACGCAAATTTCAATAATCAATTCAAAAGTATAGTATAGTGCATTTAAAACTATATACATATAAACTGTATATAAACTGCTCTCAACCATAACATTACCAGTCTATATTCAGTACTAAATGTCCCGATGTGAGGTGAAGCACAAAAAAGTTCACAGCTAGAATTTAGTGTAAACACTGCGCGCTGACAGCTAAGGCTGGTGTTAGCACTCCAAAGTGACAACAGCTTACACCAGTGATGCTGTTGTGCTAATTAGACTGCCCCATGAGAAACCCAAGCTGCCCGAGGAGCTGTAGAGGAGAAGACGGGGGGGGGGGCCCTAGCTGGAGAGATGCCATAACAAGAAGTCTTTGTCATAATGGGAAATGGATGAGTTAACGGCACTGAACGGACATCAGAAGGAACAGCTAGTGATGAATTTTGGTGTTCAAAGACACAAGGATGAACTCTCCTCTGTACCTTTACAACTTGAAGGACCTTGTTTACACAGTAAAAATTGCTATTATTTATGACTGGACAAGGGCCGTTTGGAGGTAGGATTTTGCAAGAGTTCAATTATCTTCTGGTTCCTTTGATAATAAAAGAAATAATTTAAAGATATTTGCATTAACCCGCAGTAAAAAATAATTAAGTTGATGTGATTATAATGTTAAGTTGCCAAGCCCTAGTATAAGACAAGACCAATTTCCAATATTTTTACAAAGCTGAGTTTCATTGAAACATTTTTTAGGTACACGATATAAAAGTATGTGTATATTAATCTAACTTGGTCCCCAAAATCATCAGTTTAACTCAGCTTAGGTGAAGCAACAATGAATACACCCCAAAAGTAAAAAATATTATTTTTAGTATTTTGTGTGACCAGCGTGATCTTTGAGGACAGCACTAAGTCTTCTAGGCATTGATTGAACAAGTTGGCAACATATTACAACATCCAGAACAATGCCTTTTAGTGCCTGGATGCTGGACAGAGAATGATGTTTAACTTGTCTCTTCAGAATCCCCCATAGGTGTTCAGATGGAATCAGATCAGGAGACAGACCTGGCCATTCAATCACCTTCACCCTATTCTTCAGAAATGCAACAGTTGCTTTAGATGTGTGCTTTGAGTCATAGTCATGTTGGAACAGTGCATGACTACTAAGGGCACGAAGTGATGGCAACATCTTCCCCTTTAATATAGAGCAGTACATCAGTTCATGGTACCATCAATTAAATCCAGCTCCCTGACACCAGCAGCACTGGCACCACCAGGTTTCACTGTAGGCACCATGCACTTTTCTTTGAAAACCTCACTTTTGCAATGCCATACAGTTTTAAATTCACCAGTTCCAATAACAGTGATCTTTGTCTCATCGCTCCAGAGTTTAGAATCCCAGTAGTTTTCATCTTTTTCAGCATAGGTCCTGGCAAATCCATGCCGTGGTTTTTTTGTGCATGGGCTTTAGAAGAGGCTTTCTTCACGGACGATACCCATGCATGCCATTCCTCAGCAGTGTGCACCGTAGTATGTCACGGTGAACAGTCAATCCAGTTTGGCTTTCTGCCTCTTTAGCTAACTGCAGTGTACATGTATGGCGATTTCTTTTCCAGGTTTTGGAACATTTCTGTTCCTTGTGGGCACATGCAATGGGAAGGTTTCTTTGTAAAATAATGCCATTTTATAGTCACCTGCCTGGTAGACACCTCTTTGGTGAATAATCTCCTGGTGGTTGAATTCTTGCTAATTAGAATTCCCTAGTTTTAAGTTAGGCTTGTCCCCAAAGACTTTAAATTGGGTGTACTGATTGACTGCAACATGGGCTCGAATAATTTTGCTAGGAAAATAACTATTTTGTGAGAGAAAAGTAACACATCTTACTTGCACTCAATGGCTGACATTTGTGGCAATATGTCAGTGTATTGTTCCATAGTAAATGTTGTCTCTGAAAGGAAACTACAGGTTTCCTGAGAAATCTGTGTGTGTATATATGTGTATATATATACTGTATATATATATATATATATATATATATATACTGTATATATATATGCTGTATATATACTGTATATATACTGTGTATATATATATATATATATATATATATATATATCTCCTTTCCATAAATACATGGAAAGGTTGCTGGGAGCTGTTTGTTGCTACACAACCAGTGGTGACAGCTGTCTCCATCCCAGGAGAAATATTGTTTCCACTACCCTTAGCTTTCGCTGGTCAAACTAAAACATTTATGAAACATTTTCCATCAGTGTTATATATCTTACTACAGACTCTAGCCACAACAAGTACTCAGCCGCATACTAAGGTGATATTCTCTGTAGTGCATCTGTTTTGTCAAGTGCTTTTTGGAGAAACCATTATGATAAATCTGACTCAGACACTTTGTGACTGAAGTAAAGCCAAGTGAGCATGTGGGCTCCAGGATTATTAATAGATTTGCTTTTCTAGACTCAAGCATGGGGTGAAGGCAAAAAATTCTATGCCGTGTGAGTGTTGCATAAGTTTGCCAGAGTGAGGCTGTAGATGTGTGTACAGGAGAACTGTATGTGTGTGTGCTAAAGAGAGGTTTGCTGTCTTTGTGGAGACAGCTCATTTACCATCTGGTCAGAAAGTGAAGCACAGAGAAAGTGAGGATGTGTGTGTTCTTTTTTGTTTCTGCTGCACCTTCACACATACAGTATATAGGTCAACATTCTTATAGACCTACAGAACTGTACTGCTATACTAAGGCAGGGATGATATGAAAATCCTATATCAGTCAAAGAAAGCTATAAATCTACCCCCCCCCCCAAAAAAAAGATTAAAAGTGCAATACTGTATCTACTATATGTGTGATTTTGTGAGATCTTATGCTGCTATCAATCCTGCTCCTACCTAGTACTATTGTGTGTACTATTTATAATTCAGGAGGTCATTTCCTGTAACTCTAGAGGCCATGGTCGATACAGTAAATCTATTTTCTTTGCTGTTTGTTCTTTTTATGTTTTCTCTCTTACACCCCCCTCTTCCTACTGTCATTGTTATTTAATCTCTCTGTCAATGGCTAATCCAAAACTACTGACATGTAAACAAGATGATGTATAATTAGAAGCCACTACATAAATTAGGTTTGTTTAATTTCATGCAAAGATAACCCAACACAGAGGATTAAATCACTTTGGATGTGTTTGGAATTGAGTGAGTGATAGAAATCAATCTGCTGCTTAACAAAGTATTTGTCCTGGTGTAAATGGGCTTTGTAACCATTAGAGAGTTTTTTTTTTATCACATGCCCTAGCTGAGGTATAGAACCGAAAGCCTTCTGGTGACTGGCAGGAAACCTGCAGTAATACTGGACCACATCAACAGAAACATCAAAAGAGAAAATACAACAAAATGGCAGCACTCCTGCAGATGACATCATTTACCATGGGCAACCATCAAAGGGTTTTTCATATGTGCACTCTCTAGATTATAAAAAATGTGTATTTATCAAATTGTCCACTAGAATAGTAGTTTAGCAAAGAGAAACCCATGAAGTTGAATATGAAACAAAAAGGAAGGGAATCAATAAATGAATTAAGATGAGCTACATAATAGAAATATGAGGAAATAATATTAAAACTATATCGAAAACAAACAGCACAGATCTACAGTAGTCCATAGTAGGAGAAACAAAAAACCTTTAGGTTTGGATATTTGAAACCTACGAAAACATCACTGCTCTTTTGCACACTTTGTTATTCACCAGGATGCAACAGTGGGGGCTGAACACTTACCTGTACGGTCCCAAAGATGACCTCAAACACAGACTGTTGTGGAGAGAAGTCTATTCTCCTGAGGAGGAAGGTGAGGACAAACCATTCAGTCATCTGTCACCGAGTTTATATAACGCTACATTGTAGAAGCGTTTTGTGATTGATGCTATTGTACTGTGTCTGTTTGGACTGCACGATGTTGGTGATTTCACAATGCATAAAGGCAGGAATGTCACTTGCATCACCCCATGTTTTTGTCAATGATTTAGATATAAGTAGGTACGCAAGTGTTAGACCATAAATTGAAAGTTTAAAATGTCATTAGCATTTGTAGTGTATTCTCATTGTGTCAGTCGTGGCGACTTTTATTTTCATTGTATTCAGATTTATAGATTTAAAACCACCTTGAGTTGGCTGCTATACTAGTTGGCTGGAATACAAAGTGGAATGGCATTATATTAAATTTCCAAAGAGACAGTTACAATGGATTACTTGAAACTGTTAAACTAATTAGACATTCAGGTATCAAGCGGCTGCCCCCCCCTTTACTTGGTCATTAGGTAAAGAGTTTTATTTTAATTTCTTCGATTACTGTCTGCAATATATGGTGGTAACTCAGTGTTATTTTTCTTTTCACCCCTCCTTTCAGCTCAGCTACGTACCCTCATAATGGAGGCCCAGTCGAGAGGCTTGAGGTTTGTTTATGCCCTTTCTCCTGGTCAGGACATCGTCTTCTCCTCCGCCTGTGACCTTACACTGCTCAAACGCAAACTAAGACAGGTATGCAAAGTGTCCTACAAATAAAGACTGAAAAGAAAAAAACAACACATAAAAAATAACAAGTGCTTGTTTGTGATTGCGTTTTACAAGAAATAGTCAAACAATAAATTAACTACTTATTACTTTTTATTTGTCTAAGATTTTGTTGTTACAACTTCCAAAGTGAATTTAACCTTTAGGAGAGTGGCCCTGAAATGGGGTCCTGCTGTTTGCTCTTTGACCCACGAGCCACCTATTTGCAGACCTAACTTGTACTATATTCTATTGCATTGTATGTGCATTTGACTACCCCTGCCTCTTACAATAATAATAATAATAATAGTAATAATAATAGTAGTAGTAATAATAATAATAATGTTAATATATCAAGTGTGATATCAAGCAGGAAATGGTTCCAAAATACAAAAACAAGGTTCAAGTGAGATGAATAATTTTTACTGTAATTGTATTGTTGTTAAGCTCTATGTCTATGACTTTATCTCTCTTCATGGTCAGGTATCAGACCTGGGTTGCCAGGCATTTGCCATTCTGTTTGATGACATTGATCACTCCATGTGCCAGGCCGACAGCGAGGCCTTCTCTTCATTCGCTCAAGCTCAGGTCACTGTAACCAATGAGATTTATCGGTTCTTGGGGGAACCTGCTGTCTTCCTCTTTTGCCCAACAGGTAATACTAGAGGATAGACACATAGTGTTTTTTAAAACTTCTGTGCACCCTAAATGATGGGAAAAAATAAACCAAATGTTCTATCTCTCTTCTCCTGTAGAATACTGTGGTTCTCTGTGTTCTCCCAGTGTATCCAAATCTCCTTACCTTCAGACTGTTGGAGAAGAGCTGCTGCCCAACATCACAGTTATATGGACAGGTGGGAAAAAAACCCAGATAGTCTCTTGTTTTGTAATGTGTCGTCAGCTGAGAGCCCACACATGCACTTCTGAGAACAAAAGAATCATTTTGTTTTAGTTGAACGTCCACCAACCCACACATTAAAGTGCAGTGGAAATGAATATGCACGCATGCACGCACACACACACACACACCTACGCATGCTCCCGCTCTCAAATCTCTATTTTTCCATCAGTGCACACTGCAAATTAAGTCGCTAATTTATCACATGAATTGCTGCAGTTGCCATTTGTTATCACCACACTTTCGCTAGGTTTTCTTGGATCTCATTTGAATTTCAAAGCATAATCCATTTTGGTTTTGAAGTTTGTCCTAACACACTGGTTTGTCTAAATGACTAGAAATGGGTCACAGGAATTGTTGTTTGGATGTGGACTGCTTAATCCTTAAATTATAACAGCGGGGTTTATTCCCAAAACAGACACTCGATAATCGGAGAGAGCTTTTACTGCCAGTGCAATTAAGTATATGCAGCTTTTTATATTACTGATAACATAATGCATTAAACTATTTAACTTAATCAGAAATATATGGTACCAGTAAATGAACAGTGCACCACTGGACTGTTTTGACAATTGAACTGTGCAAAAGTGAAAAGGTTTTGTAACAACATGTATAAACCATGGATCACAATCCCTTCTGATCTTTCTATTTACCTTTGGTTAGGTGTGATTCTTCTTAATAAATCTTTTTTTTATAAAGTAGATATTTTAGAGATGGGGAGAAAGAACAATCTCTGTGATTACTTCCTTGCTGTTGCTCTCTGAATCCTTAAATGTTTTGGTTTGGTTCCACTTTTTCACAGGCAGCAAGGTCATCTCTCGAAAAATGTCTGTAGACTGTCTGGCTGAAGTAGAGTCTGTCCTCCAGCGTCCACCACTCGTTTGGGACAACCTGCATGCTAATGACTACGACTCCAGACGCCTCTTCCTGGGGCCTTTCAAGGGTCGAGAAGCTCGGTTGAGGAGCCACCTCCGGGGGTTGTTACTCAATCCTAACTGCGAATTTGAAGCCAACTACATTCCACTGCACACACTGGGGAGCTGGTACAGATCTGGAGCGGAGGAGGAGAGAAAAGGTGAAGGCAACGGCAGAAGTAAGGCAGATGGAAGGCATGAGTATGAGACAGAAGTTGTCCTGAGTCAGTAAACAGAAATATTCTGTGCCAATGAACACTCATGTATACTTCACTGGCAGGGCCTCTGTGGAAATATTTAAAAGTCAGTGTTGTTTGGAACCAAAGCATTTTAGCATCGGCCAGAAGATTTGACTAACATCATCTTCAATTACTGAAAAACCCCACAACAACACACATTCAGCTCAGGAAGATAAATCTGCACATTTGTTGACTGACAGGATATCTGTTGTCCTGAACAAAGTCACAACAACACACATTCAGCTCAAGAAGATACATCTGCACATTTGTTGACTGACAGGATACTGCATATAAAACCTAATGTCAGAACTCTATAATACTAGACTGGGATGAGCTTCCCATTCATATTTATTGAATCTAATTTACCCTGACAATAAAAACAGAGCAGAATTTGACCAGGGACAGAAAAGAAGAACATGGAGTTTGGATAAGAAAAACAAATTGTAGAGAAACCACTGTTGATGTTGTGCTGCAGGGTCAAGAGAGGGAAGGAGAACCTGTGATGGAAAATGCTCTGTGTGATAATGGAAATAATTAAGAGAGAGGAGTGTCCCTCTTTAGAGGAGTACACAGGCTGAGGATTTAAAGGAGGAGAATAAAAGTGGGGAAAGGAGGGAGTTGAAATGATTCCACTGTCATGTGTAATTAGTACTGCGTAGAGTTTGGAAATCCCTGGTGTGGTCAGCATTTATTTGGTCACTTGACACCAGAAACACAATAATGTCTCAAATCCAATGACTCTAAGAAGCTAATTTCTTTTTGTTTCTTAGTTGTTATCATTCCATATTATTAATTCCACAGTTTAGAAGTTGTTTTTTTGACATCCTTCCATATTATTAATTCCACAGTTTAGATCATGCAAAACAGGAGTCAAAACACACACTTTGACTCTCTGTTCGAACAATATATAGATAAAAAGTCACATTTAGGAATATGGTCTTTTTTGTAATAAGCTTCATCAATCATGATTAATTAGTCACAATTTATCTTAATAAAGCCACATCTGCCGTGTGATTAAAGTTTTACCCAAAGGTAGTCTAAATGATAAGGATTATTAGCTATACTTATTTAATGACAGTGTATTAATATATATATATGTAAAATATATAATAAAAACATGCTGTATGTCCTGTAGATGAGGAGAGTGAGTATTGTCCAGACAGAGCTCTGTCTGCTGCACTCCATGACTGGATGGATGAACTAAACCAACCCCTCCAAGCAGGTACAGAGAACTATTTGCATCATAACATTATTGTTCAGTTCCCACTAATGTTTTCCTTTAACTTTTAACAGTAATATCTATGTGTTTTAGGTAGACAGAGCTCACGAGCAGACCACCGTTCCTCAACGGCGTCGTCGGTGAGGTGCAAAACACCCGACAGCCCCTCCACATTCAGAGTGACCAATGTTGTGGCCAAGCTCCCCGTCTTCCCGCTAAACTCCAGCTCACCCCCGTCATCACCCACTAAGCTCAAGGGAGAGACAGGTGGGCACGATGGGGAGAAGAAAAGGTCAAAGCAATCTTCTCAATCCAACCCTCAACCACTAGGACCCCGGGAAGCTGGTGGCAAAGGACACAAAGTCCAGAGTCGAGGGGTCTGTGGTGGCAAGGGCCTGCTGAGTGAGGCTCAGGTGCGGCTGCTGGTTGGCCTTCATTATCTTCCCCATGAACATGGCCCGTCTGCACAGAAACTGCTCCAGGATCTTACCTGGCTTAAATCAAACTGCCAGTTAGTGAGTGCTAACAGTAAAAAGGCTCCTCAAAAGGTAAGCTAATGGGATATTTTAGCAGGTTGCATATTTAAAATATCCAAAAAATTAAAAATTAGTTTTTTTTTCCTACAGATGGATGAATGGCGTGGCAGGGCCACCGGGTTCATGACTCTGTGTGATGAAATTGCACAGCTCCACTGCAGCGTGGTGGGTGGGGCTAATAGGGCCGTACTCTATGACCTTTATCCTTATGTGTGGGACCTGAGGAACATGGCCCTGGTGGCAAAGGCCTTTGTATACTGGCTGGGTAAGGACACACAAGAAGTGGATCAGATGTTTCTTCTAGTCTGCTATATTGTAACATTTTAAAGAAAAGTACATAACCACATTATCCAAAACCCATACATATAGTAATTGAGTTTTTTATGGTCCTGTGGTTCTATACTGTGAATGATCTTTGTTAATTCTAGCCTCACACTCACACTCACACTTATTCTGCTGATTCAGATGGCCGAGTGTTGGGTGACAGCTCCACCCTAGGCTCCTGGAGGAACTGCTTACACTGTAAGTAGACATAAAGTGACACTCATCTGTCCTTCATTATGTCTCAGCAGCTCCAGCTCAATGAAGAACACCATCAATTGCGGTATTCATGAAGTAGGGACAATAATAATAATATGGAAAAAAATATAATATATAATAACTCTACTATGACCATTTGCCATTTGCAGTGTAAACTGCCCCGACCTTTTATTGGTAATGACCACATGCTGTTGCCCCTACCTGATATGATGTGGTTGTTTTTCTATCAGGGTGTGGGAAGACTTCTGGAGCAGATTTACCAGGGATGGAGTCAGAACCATGGGTGTTCAAAGGCGGCGTGTCTGGAGAGGTGCAGGTAAAACTGACTGTCAGTATGATAAACATAAATCTAAATAAACATAAACTAATTCAGAAACAGATGCAAAACAATCTGGTAGATCATTGGTTCTCTTTTTGGGATTGGGTAGCTATTACCAGGGGTCAAAACAAGGCAATTTGACTAAATTTCAACATTTTCATTATTTGTACAGTGAGGTAGCTGAACTGTAATTGTAACTGACCTCTAGTTTTGCAGGAATGAAATCCAACACAGGTTAAAGAGCCATAGCATGGTATTAATGCAATACCATGAGAAACATGACTCTTGCTTACAAATGCTTAGCCTTAGCTGAGGTTCTTGTTTAAGTTTTTGCTTATGCTTGGGAAATGGAATTAGGTCTTTCATTGAAATCACCAAATATCTCCTTTTACTCTTTACCTCATGGCTGGATATTCAAGACAATGACAAAACTACAGCCTTTAAAACACCTCTGAAAGTCTGTATGTGTTTTGTGTGTATATTATTAATTAAATATACCACAGCTATGTTACATATTCTTAACTGATCCATTAACAGCTGTATGTTCTGAAATCAACCTTGTTTGTGTGCTTGTGTTTGTGTGGAGTGTAGATGCTTCTCCCTACAGGCAGCAGCAGTGAGCTCTTCAGTCATCCTCCCCCTCTCTTCCCTACATCTCGACTCTACAACATCAGGCCTTACCACAGCAGGGACAAGGTCTCACTCTCTTACTTACTAACACACACACACAGACACGGACAGAGGGATATTTCTCTATAACATTGATCATGACCTGTGTGGCCTAATTTCATGTGGAAACATGATTATCTGATATTTATGTAAAGCTAAATTAATGATATAAGAGAATTAGAGAAATAGAGGGAACACACTGATATAATTAACAACAGACATCTCCCAGACTGATGTAACTTCCTACCTTTGTTTAGATGGAGTTGTATCGTATGGTCCGCCAACTTCAGTTGAGGATTAAAGGTGGCCCAGAATCCAGTTTTGCTCACCCAGATGTCGTAGGGGACCGGTGGGTGTTTGTCATTTCATCACAGGGCTAATCACTGTGACTTCATGTTAGAAATGCTGTTAGCATGATGAATTACAAATGCTGTAGAATCAAAGGAAAAAATAAATCTATTAAGAACAACATTCACTTAGACATAAGAATGAACAGATTGAGTTTGGCAGCTGGAGGTCAAACACACACGCACTGTTTATTATGAGTCAGAAGTTAAGTTGCAGACTCACGAACTGTGACTGGTAAACAGAGAATTAAGGTCATTCCTCTTTCATGGTCTCATCTTTTCATTTCTGTAGCTGCCTGGGGCCATGCCTGGCCATGTGCCCAGAGTACAGTTTCATCCTGGAGGATGAGCTCGGTGTGTGCGGATGTGTGCTGGGCATCTTAGATGTCCGTTCATTTGCCAAGCGATGCCAGGCCAGCTGGATACCTGCCATGAGAGACAAATACCCTCCTAAAGGGGGCAACACGTACCCCAACACACAGGTGATTGATGATGAGCAGAAAAGACTAAAAAGGATTAAATAAGTCTATCTAATCTTTTCCTTCAAAACCCAGGGCCATTTTAAACCTTACGTACTTCACACAAACGATATACAAAGAAAACTATAACTACTTATGTCAAAGTGTTGAGGAATCAACACCTCATTTAACCTCATTAAACATCACCATATACAAAAATGCCAAAAGCAAACAGCAGTTAACATTTCTGGTCACACTGAGACAGCTGTGTGAGATTAATCAGTCAAGCCTCCTCTGTGCGTCACTGTGCACACTGACTCTCTGACACAGTAGGACAGATGACAGTCTTTCACACTCATTAACAGGTGGAGAGAACATTTCTGTTTTGAGAAATGACAGGACTTACTTTTTTGGACAATGAAAATTTACCGGCTGTGGGTTGATACAAGAACATAATCAGAAATCAAAGGTTTTCGGCAGTAATTAGTCCATAAATGAAATCTGACTAATGTGCTGCTAAATTTAACAACTATTTATCAGCTGACTAATTGTCTTGACACTAATCATGGGCTTCATCCCTGTAAAAATGAACCAATTATCCCTTTATCAATGTGAACTGATATATTTTGTTTGTAGATGAGGAGATAACATTTTAGAAAATGTTTTAGCAATATGCAGTATCGTGAGATCTGAAGGTGCAATTTGTAGTATTGCACAAACCATCCCTGGTCCCTCGAATGTGTCCCTTTAATGCCCTCAGGTGGCAGCTGGTTGCAACTGCAGCAGCTGCCTTAGTTCTTTAACAACAGATTAACTACAAATGTCTTTTGTCTCATCTCCATACAGGACCTGATCCAGATGATGGAGGAGGACCAGGGGGAGTACCCGGACTCCCTCCTCTACCACTTCCCCTCTCAACTAAGACTGGATGCTCTGCCTGAACTGGTGGACGTCAGCGTCAGCAGAACCCTGCTCACCGCCCTCCTCACTGCTCTCAAGGCAAATGGTAAAAACACTAAGAACGTTCAGGCTTAATGTAGTCTTTTGTCGTGTTTTTATTTATTCTCCCACATACTTTGAAATATATAAATATAACAATTGTCTAATAAGAAAAAACACTAACCACGTGCACAGTGCATTCATGACACCTACTTTTTGAGTAACTTCGTCACGTTTCTTTCCATGCTGCAACTGTCAGATACATTTATACATTTTTGATACATTTTAAAGGCACAGGAGAGAAGCGTGACGTTGACGTAAAACCACGTTCACCTAAAGTCTATATATAGTGCTGGGTTCCAGACAACTGGGATATTGGTACAATAAATTGCTAATTAGCATATGTGCATTATTGAATTTGTTTTTGAAGAGGTGCTGTGTGGTCCAACAATGCAATCCATTTGCGTCACTATTCACTGTTTAAGACAATCATTGTTAACTTGTCTTTACACTGTATGAAATAACTAAAAACTGCATGGCGTTTATGCGAAATTGCTATTGAAACACGAGCTTATTTTCTTCATTTACGGTTTAGAGTTCTTGACTTCAGAGTTCCGTTCCGCACCTATAAATGCCTTCTAGCGATTTAAAAATGGCGACCGAGTGGATACTTGTCAACGACCAGAGCGGCTACATAAACGCGTTTCTGTCCACATAAGTAAAATAAAACATACACTGACAAGTACCTGGATGCCTTGAAAAGTGTCATCTCTAAATACTTCCTTGCATTTTACGTGTGTCCAGGTTCTCAGGGTGTGTTTTGTGAGGTGCAACCAACTGACCGTCAGAGGCTGGAGTTTTTGACCAAACTGGGCTTTCTGGAGATCCTCAGGGGAGAGGCCAGGAGCAGAGAGGGAGTGGTGCTGGGGAGGCTCATCTAAACAGAAAACAAAGCACTTACATGGTCACACACAATCGAACACACTTGCAGCACACATACACACGCGGTGGACTCCAAAAGCAGGGAATTGTAGTTTTTCTGCCAGAAAAAAAGTTTTTTGTTTTTTTTTTTGGACTCTTGGATTTGTTTGTCTGGCAGTAATGAAGATAAACCCATGTATTTCTTAGGGATTAACACAATTGCAAAATATGCATTGTATGTAAACATTCAGAGTTGTTTTAAACTGTCTAAGATTCCACCCAAATTGTAAAGGTTTAGCCACTTTATAACACAACCAGCAACACAATTGGCTTCACATGGGCGTTATAATCAATATTCCAGATATCAGTCACATGACTAAACCTTTTTAAAAAGGTAGTTTGGTGGTTAAAAAAATACAAAAAGAACAACATTTAACTTTGCAATTTTTATAAGTTCCTTATTTTATGTAAAATGTTAAAAATGTAAAATTACATGTTACATTTTTATGTACACATTTTGATTTTCTCTGTGCTACATGTTATTGCTCAACCATTAGAAAACATTTTAACATAAAGAAATTTAAAAATTTAAATACAGTGCCACTGTATTTCTCTAAGATGATATGAAATAACCCTTGATAATAAGATACTTTACCCTTTAATGTAAATGTCTTTAACTTCTTAACTGTTTTTAACTTAACTAAAAATAACATTTCTTTTGCTCCTCTTCTGCTGGTAAAGTTGTCCATACCGTAGTTTGGCATCACTGTTTACATTTGGTTATTTTAGATGAATGTTTACATGCATGATTGTGTGGCTAGCCACAAAGTAAAATTACTTGCACTGACGAAAACACCGACATAAACATATCATCTTAAAAAATGCCTGCAGAATGGCATTTTCAATGAAACTTCCAATAGGCTATCAATAGCCAACATAGCCATAATGTCTTAAGAAAAAATAAAACATGACTAAAGGAATAGTTAACAGTAATACAACTAAATTAAACAACTGCATGCACATAAGTCGTCAAGACACACACACACAGAAAAAAACTTTACAGTGTCATAAAGATTCTGTGCATGTAATTGTACAATAAACACAGACTTATCTGAAGTTTACACTTAGAGTTAGTTTGTTGGGTTGAATATGAATAGATACCTCTGTCTCACTGCAGCACACTCACTGTTAGGTGCAAAACAAGTGTTTGGTATTAACATGTGAGTACACTTTGTATGAGAATAGCAACAGATTACAGACGTGTGATTCTGCCTTGACTTCAAACAACAAGAAAAACACAATAACAAACACACACACACACACACACACACATACAGAGACAATATAAGAAGCACAACAACAATCACCATCGAGTCTTCAAGTGAACGTTTGTAGATCAATGAATGTTTAACAAAAAGACAACTGTAGTTTTGAATTTTTCTCTCTTTTGTTTGTAACGCTTGATTGGCCTCTGACCTGACAGCAGTTTTGTACGTCTTCATCTGTTTCCAACCTTATCACCACTGTCTGAAAAGTACGTTATAACAAGAGTCTAGACCCAGCAGGAAAAAATATTTAGATGTAAAAAGATCCAACGTGATGATATAGGGTAGAAATGCATGATGTAAGGATTTTGTTTTTTTTATAGTAAAGATGTTAGTGCGTGTTACCGAAAGTAGTATAGATGTTGTCACATTTGATAGTCTCTGTCAAAAATGTGCTGAAGGCCCTGTGGAAAAAGAAAAACAATAGCCTGTGGCTAAAATAATATGCATCAACCAAAAAAAAAAAACCCAAAAAAAAACAGCAACAACAAAAACAACTATAATAATAATAATAATAGTAAACCATTGTCATCAGAAGCACATTACTTTGTCTACATACTGTATACTCACTGTCTGTCTGCACTGAAATCCCTCTTTGTGTTTTCAGTGATTTCAGTACGTCTATGCAGAACAATGAAAGATTGAAACCAATAACTGTAAGATCCATTATGTTTTTATTGTTCTCAGTAAAAAGAATGGGTAATTTTGTTGAATTGTCTGGTTAATTTTATGCACATTAAAATATGCTTTCTTTCCCTTTATTCTGTGTTTGTGTTTGTCATAAAGACAAAGGAGTGATGTATAAGCTCACTGCAAATATTAGTGGTTTTAAATATCTCTTTTAAGGGAGTCATTTGAACTATTCATTAACTGATACGTGAATAATCAAATGTAAACACCACACCGCCACCTTCTGGTAAAGCAATAGAACAATGGCATCTTCAAATAGTTGCTGTTAGAAAAATATTATGATGACATTTTTACAATGTACTGTAAGAATAGGTACATGTACTTGTTTGACTCTATAATACTTGTTTCCCAAAAGATGTGTATTCTGCAGTAAAGTTGAAAAGTTACTGACACCACACGGTCTTCAAGCAAATACCAACAGAAGGAAGGCACTGGCAATCAAAGGCACTGCTTCATGCTTTTTGTTGAGTCACTGAACCTATCATAACCAAGCATGAAAACATGGCTCCAGTAAGACATGGATCTACATGGTGTAAGTACTGCACTAGGTCACTGTAAAACTAATCTGACGATGTGACTGCTGTCAGGAGGAGAGCAGACTGCGTGAGAAATGAAAGACACATCGTGCATGAAACACTGATTTGTCACAACGTCATCTTAAAGGTTAGGCAAAGTGATCTGAGCTGAAGGTGAAAACTGTGCAGTACATTCTTCTTCGCTGGTCCTTGTAATTTTCCACTTGCTACGACACAGCAGGTTAAGTTCCGGAGAACTGACTTGACTGGGAGGGATGCGATGTTGTGCTAAAGTGCCTGTTAGCAGTGACATCAGTGTAACAGTGAAAGTGGCTGCTACGCTGCTGGATGGAAGACCCACCTATGGAAGGAGATGGTTAGGAAGAAAGTTAAATAAAAGGTAGGCTGCATGTACAGGAGGGCAGTAATACATAAATTTAGGCTCCACACTCCATCCATTTTGCATTTGAATGAAAATCATTAATAATGTTTGAAAAGTGTAGACACAAATGTTAAAACATGTCAACTTTTGGACTTGTGATCTTGTTCTCATGTGATGCTCAAACAGTCTAGGCAAAAGGCTATGGGGACAAAGGAGGCGTTTACAGATAGTGAAAGTAAAATGTGAATGTGAATCAGGGGTGTCCACACTTTTTTGGCATGGGAGCTACTATTCAAATAACCAAGCTGAAGTGATCTACCTACACTGAAAACATTAAATATATATTCACTTAGATAAAGTGAGCATACTTGACATAAATATTATATGTTGGGCTACTGATTAAATTCCTACAATAAATGGTCACCACTACACAGAATTATATATATATAAAAGTTGCTCAATATCTACCAGCAGTCCCTCCGTCTATTTGGGCACCCCTGCATTTAATCATGTTACAACACAGTTGTCCAGTTACTTTGTACTTTACTTCCAATTACTTTGTTTTTTGTTTATCTTGTTCAGTGAATTAAAGAGAACATTAGTTTTGTTGCATCTTTACATATGGAGTCTCAGTTTTAAACAAAGGCAGTAGTAACTTATACAAGAAATTACAAAGAACAATTTGCATTGATACCTACAGTAACAACAACTTCTCGGTGTGTGATCTAATCTAATCTAATACTGTACAGTCTAGTCCAGGTTTGGGCAATCTTTTTGACTCATGGGCTTCAATGGGTCCTAAAATTTGACAGGGGGCCAGGTCAGGTGGACGGTGCATTTGTGTGAATTAAGATAAATGACATGTAAAAGTCTTGCGTAAAAGCTAAAATGCTTTTTAACCTTTTTTATGCCATCTATTGGGGAAATGTGCGCATTGCAGGCGAAAGGCAGACTATAACGATAGTATAAATTAATGACATCATTTGGACAAGTTTGGCAGGCCGGATTAAAAAGCCAAATGGGCTGCATTCGCCCCCGGGCCGTAGTTTGTCCATGCCTGTAATTAATCAAATCTACTGTAATTGAGATTAACTTAATATAGTTATGTAGTTACTCTTAACAATAAAAACAAAATTCTTCCTTATGCTATGATAAATAAAAAGTTCCTCTAATTTTGCTCTTTAAATGTCATATTCAAGATTTTTTTTAGAAAACAATGTGTATTAATTCTAATTCCTTAGGTAAACTGTAGGGTAAACTGTTCATATTGGGTTATTGTAGCTGGTTAAAGGTTAAAACAAGTTCCCTATGTGGATTACACATGCACCTCCTGAGTGTGTAGCCAGATAAAATTCCAATGGTGAATTCTGGATACTTGGGTGAATACATATATCAAACAGAATTCAAGCCTTGTACTCATACAACCAAAAGTATTATTACTTACAGTTCCCAGAAGGTTTCCCAAAGCAATGTCAAAATATGAAGCAAAGAAGGCTGCAGACAAAAAAAGACAAACAAACAAATCACTCAAAAATACTCCAGAATAAAAATATGAAATTATGAATACCCCAAATGATTGTCTCTGCTTTTGTTGTGCATACAGCAACTGATGTTCCACACATTCTAGAGTCCCACAATAAAAGGCCCCAGTTTTGTCCAAAGTTAGCTGTTCAGCTGTCTGCCAGGACTGTCAACACTAACGTTCCTAAGTTTGTTTTTGTGTGGGAAAGAAACCAGTCTGGACAAATTATTTATAGAAAATCAGTGATTATGTCTGTGCAGCAGACAGCTAGAGCACACAGAGGCTTTCATTAAGAGCAAGGACAGAGAGGAAAAGGAGTAAGAAGCAGAGCCAAGTCTAACCTGACTGTAAGAGAGTCAGCTTATGTGCCTCTTTGTTAAACATCAGCATATGATATTCATCGGGTGCTGCTAAATTCTGAAAAGGTGAAATCTAATTTTGTAATTTATAAAGAGCTGGTTTAAATTCTCTCTCTCTCTCTCAGTGTGTGTTGTGGACTGGTTTAAATTCTCTCTCTCTCTCTCTCAGTGTGTGTTGTTGTTTGTTGGATGTGGTCACCGCTGGCTACAGCAAAGAGATGCGTCCTCCAGTTGAGGGTGAAGAACAGTCCTCCAACAACCATGCAGCCCAGAGCTCCGTTCAACCCTGACAGTCCTGAATAAAGATGATCATGACGCACGGCCACGGATAAACCTGCCAAGTACCAATCACATAAAAACAGAGGTGGGGGGCACAGAGTGAGAACATTATAAAGTTCTGTATCATACGCAATAATAAAATCCTCCACATGATGGCAGTAGACACTGCTGTTGCACTGTCATCCAATCAGTAAATGTCCTGCTTCCTCCCTAATTTCACATTTGATCGCAAAAGTTCAGTTCAAGTGCGTTTAAAAATAACGTCATCAGCGCGTTTCCTGGGGTTCTGTCTTTACAAAGCACACTGTCCGGCACAGATGAATGAATACTGGGTATAGGCGTCAACAAACCTCCCCCAAATGTTGCACTGTACTGTCTGCACACGGAGCATAATGACCCAGATAAATCTCAGCGAGGTCAGACGCAGTCATATTTCTCTAGGTGGCCTTCAGCTGCAGCTGTACTCTGTCTTTGAACCCACACAGGAAGAGAACATAAAATGTCCTTAATATATCAGGGAGATTTACAGGCTGCTTCAGCTTGTACAGCTTGTACAAGCATATATACATACGTATATATATATATATATATGTGTGTGTGTGTGTGTGTGTATATACACATATATACGTATATACGTATATATATATAGATATATATACACATATATATTTCCTCAAGTAAAAGAAACAAATGAACTGCAAATGTAACAAAGGGTTCTTGTGAAGTAGTCTTTTTGGCTTGACAAAAATAATAGTGAATATTTTAGCATCTCCTTGTGAGCCTTTGACAAAAGCCGATGTCTATAAACAACATGAGCCTCTTACAAAGGCTTAGGGTTCATTTTATTTCCTTCAAAGTTTTTTTCAGGACAATCAGAACCCATACCCAAAATCCTTCACGTTGCTTCCCTCCAGCTAAAAACCTACAACCATGTTCAACCACATACTCCAAACACGGGATCCCCAGGCCGATCCACAGGCCGGTACCGGTCTATAGATAATTTAGTATCAGGCCAGTGTGGGAAATTGCATTTTATATTCACTAATTTACTTAATTCAAAGAGAATCCACTCATATCTATTTACATTCTTCATTTGAAGATAATCTGGCAGTATTTAAAAATAATGTCACCGAGACTGCAATGCTAACAGAGGTCTATAAAATGTTTTATTTTAAAAATGTAATAACAATCAGCATAGGGCTACCGGTCCACAGTAAGGCTCCCTATAGGCCGACCAGCACCTGGACCTCTGCTCTAACCCTACTATGTTTGTTGATATACAATATACTACTCTTCTAGTTTTCACAACATAAACCTTTAAGCAGATAATGTGGGTTTTTTGTGTGTGTTGTGGAGTAAGAGAAAAAAAAATAAAATAAAAATGACTCAATGATGCCTGAAGGAAGGAAGAAATGATAATCTCCCTTTTCTCAAACACCATCAGATTAACACAGGCAGTAACAGAGAAACAGCTTAATGTGCTAAAAAGAAGACAGCTCCACAGTGAGTTTAACTTTTGGTGATAGATACTGTGAAGTTGATTTTCTAAGTATTGGAGAGAAGCAGCTGTTTTGTGGTTGGTACTGGGAGTACTGCAGGACTTCACAGGCTCTTCTTTATTTACCTGATCCTCTGGTTGTGCTGGGATTGATTTTTCAATGCCAGGGCTCAGTGAGCTGCAGTTAAGCAGCCTGGGTCTGTGGTAGATCGACCACACCCTGATGAGTCTGCTGACCTACCCTGCCAACCACTCCATTTTCCAGCTCTTTCTTTTATTTTCCCTGCAGTGTGCCTGTAAATGTCTGAACTCCCACAGCACTCATCTCCCGACCCCTCAAAGTATTTATGTAATTGCATTCTTCGCTCCCTCCTTTCCTCCAATACGCCATTGCAGTCTCAATGGTGTTATATGAGTAATATGCTCCATAATTTACTTGTTTTCCACGTTGTATTGAGATATGAGTATAAGTAGCTATTAAGTTGCCACTACACTACTAGGGACTTATAAAGGTGAAAAAATAAATCCTGAAGAACAGATTACATGTTTGTTTAAGGATCATGAAAGAGATGCTCACATATTCATTGTTACCCTTCAAAACACCACATAGATCAGGGGTGTCAAACTCATTTTGGCTCACAGGCCACTCAATAATTAGATGTCAAGCGGGTGAGACTGGTACAATCAGTCCATAATTAACTATAAATAACAATAATTCCATGTTTTTAACCTTTGTTTTCATGCAAACAATGAACATGAAGTGTTTGTGTAATTTTGTATTTTCAAAATTCATCAAGCGGGCTGTTTTGAACACCCTAGCGGACTGGTTTTGGCCCCCGGGCCATATGTTTAACACCATTGACATAGATGGATACAGAAGTAAGTGCATGAGGCAGACCAAAGCAATGTTTTTAAAGATACAGGGGCTCATGGTGCAGCTGGCCTGGGAGTAGAATAAATTAACAACGTCATGTGAAGCTGCTGCGTAGACTAAAAGGACAAATGCAACATTTTTAACACTTTCTAAGAAACCCTGATTGCAAACAAATGACATTAATGTATTTTTTTAGAAGTTATTATTTAGAGAAGATGTTTGAATGGCAGGCTGCATTAAATCAATGACTTTTTTTCCCCACTCATTTTACATCTTTGGATGCCTGACTCATATAACTAGTTATATTTGTTTGATATTAATCAAATATTCATTCAATTGTCAACATCTGAGGCATTTGTTTGTTTCTTACTCTGTAGTTACAACAGTCTTTATCCTGCTCTTTCTAACAGTATTTTCTTCCGTTGTCTGTGTCCGTTGTCGTTCGCTGTGACTAACTGTGATTAAAAACAATAGTTTCCTGGTCAACAAATTCATTTTTACTACATATTTTGCAATGATTTATGTAATATTTATTTGTATGTGTGTTCTGACTTATGGCGAGAATTCAAGTTTCATCGCTGCTAGGATGTTACCCTGATGTTAGTCGAGACCCCCTGTATATTGAAAAGAATATAGCTGGGAAATTGAGACCCCAGTTCTAATTGATGTGTCTTCCAGAAGGCCTAATACAGGGAATTGTGCAACTTTTTAAATATAGTGGATCCTCGAGATACGAGCAAGCCGTCGAGCAAATTTTTGCTTCGAAACACTGGTAAAGATTTGAGATAGTAAGAACTAATTATTAAAAGCACATTTTATTTGATATCACAGGAATCCTTATATATTATAATTTCTTTGTGTGTCCAAGTCTCTATAGCAATTAAAAACATGTTTTTTCAATTGTTATTAGCACTAATAAGGGAGTTTTTTAGAGGGCCGGAACAGTTTTTTTTTTTTTTTTTAATGGAAATTTGTTTTCCGTTATTTTTCATGTAAAAAAATGATTCGAGTTACGAGGTCGGTCCTGGAATGGATTATGTTGGTTTCTCGAGGTTCCACTGCAATTGTAACTAAAGTCAAGCTAAGATAACATTCAATAAAGTCTCCCAAGTCACTGCTCACTAGTCAGTTTTCCAATTTACTACAGTTTACACAAAACACCCTGCAGGGGACACATAGGCCCCAAAGATTAAACCAGAGATCAAACGTTACTATTGACTCACCAGCCAGTAAACCGATGGCTGATCCCAGCATGGCGTGAGCAGCCAGCAACGGGGAGTAGAGAACCACTGCTCCGAAGATGAGGAAAGAAGGCCCCAACGTTGCACAGGCAAAGATCTGACCCACACCAAGAGGGACGGCACGTATCATCTGGAGTGTCAAAAGAAAGGATTTAATAATATGCAAAAATATTAAATAGAGTCTTCATTGTAAAAAACAAAACAAAACTAGAATAGGTCAAAAAGTTCAGAGAAAACCTTTTTTAAATTTTATCCATGGCTGGAACAAAATTTCCAAGACAAGACATGTCCACAAGCAATGTTTCCTTCAGTGAATTCTTGCTTTGCCCCATATATGGATTGATATCAAGTTACATTGATAATAATAATACATTTTTTAATAATTAATAGGCTGCCATTAAGTTTGGTATATTATGTTTTTATTTTTATTACATTCTATGTACAGTGTTTTGGGGCTGAGGTGTTAAAAACATGAGACGTTTTGAAGTGTGATGAGAAAATGACTTTTGCGACTAATCCATGTGTATAACTAATATTTGCGGTTCCTTCAGGGATCATCCAATGCTGTAACTTGTCGATCAGAACTCGATACGACCAGAGTTGTCTGCGTAACACTCAGAAAACTCTTATTCATCTTCTTGTCTTGCTGGTCCTGCTCCTTCTTCACCATGACCTAGTCCAAGTTCAACCAGACATAGCACTTGCAACTATACGTAAATAAAGCATTTTTATTTTACAATGGACACCCAGCATCAGTGAATAAGCTGAAATACCACAAGTCAAAGTGGGCATTCTTAAACCAGGCCCTGTGTAAAATGAATATCCTAATATTCTTGTTACACAGAAATATGAAATCACTTAAAGTAATTAAGTGATTTATAAAAGGAAGTTTGTTTTATATAGATAAAATAAAGAAACATTTCAATAGAGAATAAACTCCTAGAAAGACTATAAAAAGATAGAAGATAGAAAGATATATATATAAAGATCTTAAGGTCCAAACGGCGCAGAGTGGCTGCAGGAATTAAGTATATAGAATTCATCGTTCAAATATATCAGTAATAAGCGAGAGCCTGGCTTTACGACCAGCTCACACCATTATCTTGGAAAGAAGCTAAATTACACTTCAGTCAAAGCCCTGCTTATGTAATACTATATGTTCTGACTGTGAAGAGGATTTCCAAACAAACGAGTTGTGTGTTTGCCCTGCGCTTCAATCCAAACATTAGATGTCACTAATCTATACAGGTGCACACACACAGACGCGCAGCCATCAAATAAATGCCAGTCCAGTAAATACTGACCCACTGGACGCACCTGGCAGGGCCAATTCACAAAAGATAAACCTGTGACAAAAATGTGACTAATTTTGTGCATGTGTGCACGTATGACAGTGTTTAAGGCTTTCTTTAAATACACTGCCGTGTGGCAAAGACACTGCAGCACAATCCTCAGCAGAGCCACAGCTGAAGACATGAAATATAAATAGGACCGACGTCATCGTCGTCTCCAGAGTGAACCATGAGAGGAGGAGAAGAAAAAAAAGCAAAGATGAAGACGGGTGAAAGAAAGAAAGACCAGGGGAGAAGCAACTGAAAGGAACAGCTGGATAAAGGAGAGAGAAAGGGGAGTCAAGAAAGTGACCAATTTACATTGAAGAGCCAGGATGCTTTACAAGTATTGTAAAATAAAAAAAAACATGTTTACAATAATGTGAAAGTATGAAGAAGTTAGATTTAAACTGAATCTTTAAAGGCTTCATCTGACTTTGCTTTTGACTAGGGCAGTCAAACTAAACATCTCAATCATATAAATACAGTTGTGAAATCAAAAAATTTTAACACATTTAAATGCGTTGTAATAAACACTGCATACCCAATCACCTGTTGTTGCTTTTCTACATAACCAAGAGCCAAGTTTTCATGTAAACACATTTAAACACAAATACCTTAAAATAACATCTCATGGCCTAGTATGTGTTTGCAGAGTATTAGACCTCAAGTCAGACACCCAGACTGCAGGCCGATAAATATTGTTGAGGACCGAGGTCAAGTTCTGAGAGCAACTCTGCGAGCCACCATCAAGATGCACAGCAATAACTAAAATCCAGCAACTCTACTACTTTTGGATATATAGTGGTACCTCGGTTATATATATATATATATATATATATATATATATGTATGTATATATATATATATATACTGTATATACAGTGCATCCGGAAAGTATTTACAGCGCTTCACTTTTCCCACAGTTTGTAATGTTACATCCTTATTCCAAAATTGATTAAATTCTTTTTTTCTTACAATTCTACATACAACACCCCATAATGACAATGTTGAAAAAAGTTTTTTTTGAAAATGTTGCAAATACCTGAGAAATCACATGTACATAAGAGCTTAGGTTCATTCTGTTTTATTTCATTTCTGTTTCTGTTCCAGCAATATAGCTAACCATGATAAATTACGATCATGCTTAGTCATGAGTAATGGTGATCCACATCTACTCTGTGATTACCCAGATTAAAATTTGTTTAACAAATTATTGCTTGACGGCCCTACTTTAAAGATATTTTTGCCTCAAAACTGTAATATTTATAAAATCATAAAAAACGTATACATAGTGTTTTAAGAATAAAGCCCTAAGCACAGTAAATGTGGTCAATGACAAAGCAAAATGACAAAGCAAAAATGTTTCTCTCTTCATTTCCAGCAGGCACATTACCAATTACTTGGAGTAGTGCATTTGGTAACTGAACTTGACAGAAGGGACAGGAACTGTGGCGTTCAATAACAACAATGCTACAACCAGTGACGTCCTTCACATCTGACCTGTTGTTTTGGAAATATTGTTTCATGAAACTTGAAATGATCTCAGAAGAAGGATTTTTACAGATTAGATTATTTTAACAATTGAAAAAGAGTTGTTTCTAATCCATATAACATATATATTATTTTCTTGCCAAAGGAACCGCTATTGCTCTAAAAGCACCTCCTTGGTCTTACCAAGATAACTGCCTATAAATATGAGAGCTTCATTTTCACCACCAATGCTGATCTCTAGTACCGTGGCTAATTAAAACAGTATGTGCTAATGCCGTTTTTATAATCGGAGCTCCAGCAGTGTCTGTTGCTAAGTTACTGGTGAGTCATAACTGGTGGATTTTATGCATTTTGTGCCTATTTCAGTGACTTGGCTCACTCTTGAGACAGGGCTTGAACATGACAGCTGCATGCAGCACATGTATGACCTAAGCCCTGCTTGATTTTGAGTCATTTTTTAAAACAAATTGTGACATTTGACAGTTGGCTTTAAGAGAGATAATGAATTCCAACACCCTGCTCTAATCATGTGACCTACTGGGAGGCTACTGCAAATGTTTTACTGTTACAGAAATGTTGTTGCCAGGGCTGTTAAAAAGGGGAAGAGGGAAAAGAGTAAATTGACTCTCGATTTTGTTGCTGTATACCCTGTCATTCTAAACCTATCAACACAGATCAGTGTAGATATTAGCTGCTATTTATGTGCTAATTTCTGACCCTGGTTCCAAAATTTTTTTCCTGTTTTTATTCCAAAACATAGCAGTGGCGTTGGTGCCCACACATGCCGATGATAAGCTTCCCTGCCTACTTCAGGAAGGTAACGTCAGGGTAAACTCGTCACTGACTAGACGCTGCAGCGCAATACCACCTGAAAAGTTATATTTTTCCAACTCCTTTCACGTCGCCTCAGACGCTCTTTCACTTCATCTGCTTCATAGTGTGGCATTCAAAGCTCCAATTGCACCGCAGCTGACTACATCGCTTGCCATTTACATTGATTGTGTATGTGGAGCCGCCGCTCAGTCCGTAGCCTATCACTTCTGGTTTGAACACCCCATTCCGTTTATCACGACCTATCTGAAGGTTTATCAGTTTAGATCATTACCGTATGCTGGTTGTGTATCTGCTAATTATTTAAATATGGGGGCTAAACTTTAACAGATTATGAAATAACCAGTCTCAGCCTTAAGTCTTCTTACCTCAAGTGCAATGACATTTGTGTCATTAACATCCAGGCCCCCTGGAGGCAGGACTTGGTAATGTGGGAAATATGGATTGTCCGGGCCGGTACAAAGGAGGTAGAGGAGCAACACGATGTTAAAGGGATATACAGATGACGACAAGTCCCAATGGGCCAACAGCGAGGACAGACCACTTTGGAGGAAGACACTGAGGAAAGGAAACATGACTTAAATAAGAAGAAGAAGACTGGTGGTCCCATTGTGTAGTGTATAACATGCCTGCCCTGCAAACAGAGAGCAGAGAGTCCTGGGTTTGATTTGTCTGTGTCTGTTGCAAAGACTCACACTGTAAATTCTGAGACAACTTACTATTAAGCATAGTTAAAGTGTATTTGAGATGGAAGATGGTATAAAGTTTCTTTTGGTTTAGAGTGTGCTGGAGGTTGTGTGCATGTGTCTGGGCGTCAAGGTACTTGTGTGGGTTATTTCTTTGTACGAGCTCAAAGAATGTCTGTGTCAGTTGTCAGTCATCCAGGTCATCTTATCTGGAGCAGTTACATCAAGGGCAACTGGATTGGATAGGTTTCTTGAGGGCATTTCACCTCTTATCCAAGAGTAGGGATGCCCTCAACTCACAATATTATTTAATCACAATTTTGTTTAAACAAAATGACCTCCAGACAAATTATAAGCAAATATAAAAAAACCCAAACCTTTATTTGTAAAAACTATGCAAAAAAACTCGTAAATAACGGAATATATAAAAAACTAATTTCTTTACAGAAACAATGCACATCAGCATGTAGCTCCTCTTATTAAAAGTCTGGTCTGGTCTTATTTACCTCACTGTCCATATATTCAACAACAAAAGAATAAAAAATATTATCTAGAAAGAGTTCCTTTCGCTACAGAAACACTGTCTGTGGAAGGAGTTCTTCCCACGTTCTGTTTGAACACCCGAATGTTACTTAGGCTACGTCGGGACCTGACGCCTTGGTTTAATAGGAGGTCACAACCAGAATTTTAGGCACTTACTGCCACCTACGGTACTAGAGTGTGTAGTCTCATGGTATGACCATGTACAGGAGAGCAACCTCTTTAGGTCTCATCTGATCACCTACATTACAAGGACAAAGGGCACACTTTTTAGGATGGAAATGTTCATATCCTTGTGAGAAAAGACAGATAGTTTGAAGGACGACTGAAGGACGCCATCCATGTCAACCTGGAGAACCATTGCACTATTTTTAGGGCACACATCATTGGGCTAAACCCAGTCACGAAAACGATTCTTAGAGATATTACAAAATATGCTAATATCAGGTTGATAAAATCGGTCGCATAAAATCGGTTGAAAGAGAAAAGACACTTCCTTTAAAATGGCCATCACGTCATAAATACTTGCTGTGCAAAAACATCATAGATCAGTGTTTCTTCAACATTTCCTCCAGTGCCCCCATTTGTATGTAGTTGTTGTTAAGCCTGTCGTGTCACGAAATAAACAACTATTGCTTCAAATCTAAAATTAACTTTATCCCTAACACTGTAATTCCTACAGAACTATTGTTCTCTGTGTTGCACAGAGAAACTAGTGGGGTGACCTTACTATTAAAGCGTCCGCTTAAACATTTTAATTCTTGTTTTGCACATACAAAGAGAAGTGTGTGTGTAGGTGTCTAACCAGGACACTGAGCTGAAGCAGACCGGGAGCAGCAGCAACCAGTACCAGTCTCCAGCTGAGTTGAAGACTCCTATCAGCAAGGAGACCAACGTCCCATTATAAGCATGGAGTCCTCCTAACACCTCAGCACTACACACAGAGTAAGAAAAAGAGAGTTAATCATTAAAAGGAATCATTACAAATTATTATAGTTTGTCTAGAGGACTATTGTCAAACCCCTCCATGTCAACACATTTACAAAGATTGCTTCCAAACCACATTTATATCAATTTAAATCTCAGTTTGCTACAAAACTGCTATTAAAGAAACAGGCATCACACATAAAGAGAAATTATTGAAACATAAAAAAGTAGATGTGGTTTGAGTAAAACGTTTTACAGATTGGTAATTGAATTCCACATTGCACCATTTGAGAAAACAAAAATGTCAAGTGCTTACATTTAAATGATTATAATTATAATTTGATTTTTGGGTTGATATTAAATAAAAAACTATAAGGTTTGTCTACGAGGTCAGCTTCCAAACAACAAACATTTGATGTGGTAAAAGCAATTAAAAAAGAACAAGTTTGTTTTAGTTTGAGTGTTTGTCTTCCCACCTGTCTTGTCCTATGACCACAGCTGTAAGTGTTGAGACCAGTGTACCCAGAGTTCCCAGCAGACCTTGCCAGGGGGAGTCCCAGTATAGAGCAGCCAGAATGAGGGCACCACTCAGTGGGTTGTTGGCTAAACTCACCCTGGACACCCCCCGAAAGCAGCACACAGCCAGCTGCAACAAATAGGGTTTGTCTGGAGGCAAAACACCACACAGCTATAAAAAAGAAAACTATTTAATCCTTAACTTTTAATACTACACAGTTTCTTTGCTTTGCATGCCCTCTGACTTTTTTAAATGAAGCTGTCATCGATGAAAAACGTTGGTACCTTGCATGTACTTATCCATGTACTCCATGTCTCCGGTAAATAGCAGCACTGTTTTATAAACGCGGCTGCTGAGGCTGGGTGGATTGTTACACACCTCCTCTGTGTCTGGTTTGTATTCCATCCACATTGTCACAGTTTGCAGCTGAACACTTACTGTGGGAAAAGTCTGGCTTCAGTTCTTCTGTCTTTGCTTTGTCTGTCCCTGCTTTCCTGTTGTGACCTTGTTTCTTTCTCTCTTTTCTTCTCATTCATCATGATCCTCTCTTCCTTCCTTCTACGTCCACTCTCCTCCTCTGATGAGGTGATACATAATGTTTGTCATGCTTTTGACACGCCTTTTAGAGGTGAACTCAGCCCCCTCCACCTCACCAACAAACCAGTTCTTTGCTCCCTCTTCAATAAACATGCTTTCACAAACACCTGGTTTCCACTTGTTTTATGTTAATGAAAATGCTTTCAGACAGGAAAAAGTAAGATATGTGATATGTATATGTGCATGTCTGTTTAACAGACATGCACATATACAGGGAGTGCAGAATTATTAGGCAAAT
>NC_024307.1:19712938-19749218 GCF_000523025.1 Cynoglossus semilaevis
CAGATGGATGGGCCCGTGGCTGGATCGGTAAAGGGCAGAGAGCTCCAGTCCGACTCAGACGCCAGCAAGGTGGAGGTGGGGGACTGGTATGGGCTGGTATCATCAAAGATGAGCTTGTGGGGCCTTTTTGGGTTGAGGATGGAGTCAAGCTCAACTCCCAGTCCTACTGCCAGTTTCTGGAAGACACACTTGAAGACACTTCAAGCAGTGGTACAAGAAGAAGTCCGCATCCTTCAAGAAAAACATGATTTTCATGCAGGACAATGCTCCATCACACAAGTACTCTACAGCGTGGCTGGCAGCAAAGGGCCTAAAAGAAGAAAAACTAATGACATGGCCTCCTTGTTCACCTGAACCCCATAGAGAACCTGTGGTTCCTCATCAAATGTGA
The DNA here is from genome assembly GCF_000523025.1 of Cynoglossus semilaevis. Lineage (NCBI taxonomy): Eukaryota > Metazoa > Chordata > Actinopteri > Pleuronectiformes > Cynoglossidae > Cynoglossus > Cynoglossus semilaevis. The sequence continues at coordinate 19,713,330 of NC_024307.1, forward strand.
GATTTACACGGAGGGAAAACAGTACACCTCTCTGAACAGTGTCTGGGAGGCTGTGGTTGCTGCTGCTGCGTTTGCTGCTGCACGCAATGTTGATCGTGAACAGATCAAAACACTGACAGAATCCATGGATGGCAGGCTTTTGAGTGTCCTTGCAAAGAAAGGTGGCTATATTGGTCACTGATTTGTTTTTGAATGTCAGAAATGTATATTTGTGAATGTTGAGCTGTTATATTGGTTTCCCTGGTGAAAATAAATAATTGAAATGGGTATATATTTGTTTTTTGTTAAGTTGCCTAATAATTATGCACAGTAATAGTCACCTGCACACACAGATATCCTCCTAAAATAGCTAAAACTAAAAAAGCCCCACTCCAACTCCCAAAAATATTCAGCTTTGATATTAATGAGTCTTTTGGGTTCATTAAGAACATGGTTGTTGTTCAATAATAAAATGAATCCTCAAAAATACAACTTGCCTAATAATTCTGCACTCCCTGTATTATCTAGGTTTAACAGTCAAATTGGGAGTAGTAAATATTATATAAAGTATTAGAAACACTTTTTTGGTAAATGCCATTTTATCCACCCTTAATTTCCAGTTGTAGGAACACTGTAAGATCCGATAACAATGTGATTTCTGTCTCTATAGTACTAAGCTTAGTGCTCAGCTTTACCAACATTCAGAATGTCATTACAGAAAAGAGCTTTTCTTTCTCTTCTTACTTGAGCAGCAGGGCTTCCAAAGTCTTGTTTTTGCAGGTGGATGTTTGTGTGTCATTCAAAACCCCCCCTTGTCAACTATTTCTCTGGCCTTCGCTAACTAACTAACACAAGCACTGTATTTGTCAAAGGTTTAACCATTGAGTCAATATTAATGGAACTCGGTGACTTTAACACCTGAGGAGTAAAACTCTTTAAAGAGGCCAAGGGCTACATTTAAAAACAAGTGATCTTTTATGACTCAACCCTGTGCCAAAGAAAATGTATGAAGGTTGGATCGATTTCTCTTCTTACAGTGTGACAAACCCCCTGCAATCCCTTCACGAGGAAAGACCAGAGTGGATCAGTTTCCATCTTTGTCTTTTTCTTGACCACGACCTTGAACACAACACCAATAAAAGGTTATATGATTCCCTCAGGGATGTGCTTTATTATTGATCCGGTGGGATCAAGTTGGTTTACCTCATCAAACTTTACCCCCACTGCATTATAGTTCAACATACATATTTGGTTCAAAAACTACATTATGTAGCTTTGATATAAACAGTTCAAACCCGTCTCTGAGCCAACAACAGCACTGAAATACTGAAACCTCTCTGATGTGACAACAATCTGAAGGGCACCACAAAGGTCATGTGTACCCAAGGTCACACCCAACTGTTGTAAGTTTCCCTGTCCCTGTCAGTGTTGAAAGAATTGCATTTATTATCATTGCTTCGTGCGGTACTGTCGCTTTAACAAATCACTTGCTTCCCATATTTACTCCAGTGTATTACTGTCGCTTTAACAAATTGCTTACTTCCCATCTTTTCCTTGTCACACCCCCATTCATACCCATTTACATATCCAGCTTCCTACCCCATATACTCACACTAAATCAAATGTTATGTTATCTGATACTTTTGTAAACTAAATAAAAGAGCAGGGGAAGGGTGCAGCAACTCGGAGTTGATGAGGAAGCTGCCAGAAGAGCAAGCTGCATTCTCCCCTTGCAAGAAAAAGATCCAGACGTCTTTGTGTTGTTACTTTGTCGTCACTTATGTTAGAATAAACCTAACAGACAGTGTCACAGCCCCTCATGCTTTTATATTCTTCCTCTTCTACTCTGTGTATCACTTCCTGTCAGTGATGGTTCCATTAAAATCTCCTCCTCTATTTCTGTTTCAGCACAATGTCTGGACAGTGGCAGCAACTTTCTATTGTGGTGAATAAAATTTCAACTGAGTGTCATTGCAGTGACTAAGTGTGAGGCTTGTGGTTTGGATAAAAATAAAAATTTCTTAACATTAAAGGTGTGTTTAAAATGAGGTCACAACAAAGGGAACAGGATGTTTTGAATGTTTAATGTGGTGCTAATGGTGCTCAAATTATTGGTTTTGACATTATTCTGTTTTAGACACAAGTCATATAGAAGTATTACAGAAAAAAGTACTTTGTGTTTTTCCAAACGTTTTTGAGCCACAACAGTTGTTAGACATGAGCTAAATCCATAGCACATCACCAAATGTCACAAAAGAATATACAATAAAATATAAGAATTAAATTCATTAATTTTAATCAAAATACAGTTACTAAGGGTGAAACCCAGGCCTGCTTGGTTGAACACAACCCTGATATACTCACAGGAATTAAAGAAAGCCACACACAAAGATCTTGTTTAACAGCTATGATTCTGCCCCCCCCCCCCTCGTTTTTATAGCCATCTGCTGCCACCTAGTGAAAAAGTGTTTAACTGTACTGCCTATCAATTTTCTCATGACACACTGGTGTTCCACAGCACTATGCTTAGGAACTTACAGTTTATACAAGGTGGTACAGCACATCTAAAGTTAGTCTTACGGGGGGCAGACCTGAAGAAGTCCAGAGTTACAACTAGATCCGGCATAGTCTTCATTTTGTTATATGGCACCCTCAAACACAGCGATCTCAAGGCTTAAGCCGTAGCGTTCGGATGACGTGTAATCTTTCATAAAAATAAATATTAATATAGTATTATTTATTTATAATTTGCATTACCAACACACCGTCTGCATATAGTCAGCAAATGTAAACAGTTGCTTGTGTTTTTACCAGCTGTGAGATCCCAGGCTGTATAACAATATTTTTCAGTGAGTGATTCGACAGAGAATCTGCTATGAGTATCAACCAACCTCTGTGTTTGATCAATTTTCATTTTCATCTACGCCTTAATATTTCTAACACAATTATTGCCAAGATTTGTTTAAAAAGGGCCATTGTGTTAAAATTAACATATTGTATCTCCTTCTGTGATCTGTAATCGTTTTATCCTCACTTGTCATCTACTCATGTATCTTGAGTAGATTCAATTTGAAACTAGGACGACATCTAATTCAATCAGACTAAAAAAAAAGATTTCAACACAACATGACGCAAACACCATACCATTTTGCTCTCTAAGGGTGTCACATGGTTTTGATAAATGACACTGCTGTGTCAAGGTGGTCGATAACTCTCTTCTCCTCCCTGTGGCCAGACAATTAAACCCTAGTGGCAGAAGTAGACACACACTCATTACAGAGGCTAAGCTGTAATGATCAGGTCGATGTGTGTGTATTTGTGTGCGCATATGTTTGTGGTTCACTTCCTGTGTTCGAGGTATGCAGGTTTGGCTGGAGTCGATGGAGAAAAATCATTAGTCTGAGCTGTGCTGTCCTAGCTGATGCTTTGCCCATCAATTTAAATACCATCCCGATAGGCAGCACCCAGAGGATTTAGAGTTAAGGTCTTACACCTTCAGTCACATCAGCATCAGGAAAGTCAGTCTGAGAAATGTGGTCTAGATGATTTGACAAAATGTTAGGGAAAATGGAAATGAACATTTGGGATTTTAACACCTCTGACATGCTGTATCAGCACCTTCACACATGCACAATGTGTCAGTCAGTGTGTGTGTGTGTGTGTGTGTGTCTGACTCCTCTGTCTTCCAGGATAAGGGCTGCACACTCAGAGAAGCAGAGCTGACCCTTCAGTAAGCCTTAAACAGATCTTTGTCTCAGGGGTCTTGGCAGAGTCATAGGACGTGTCCCTCCAGAAAACTCCAGGTTTCCTTTCTTTAATCCAAGACATGAAGGCAATGGCATGAGTGCATAGTCTAAACTGCATTCTTTGGTTGGTGTAACCTGGCTGGTAACTCTCTGAGCAGGGCACCCTACATTTATATTTTAATATGATTAATCCTAAGGGTATCTTTGGATTAAAACAAATGTTTTCCTGTTTATTGCAGGAACAGAAAAACAAATAGCAAGTCAAAATGGAAACCTGTAATTGTGTCAGTCAACTTGTCAGCCCTGCTTGCTGCCCCTTCCTTGACCTGCTGTGACCAGTCTGACACATGTCCTCCACCAATCATTGAGCAGCAATAAGCAGTTGGATGAGTTATTCTGCCCATACATTAACACTTGTTTAAAGTTTATAGACTGTTTACATTCATTTTGACAGCTCTGGTTATGATTCCAAAGATAACCAACAACACAAGCAGAAAATCATTGAAACAGAATGAGATATGAAGTTACTTTAACACAATGTCTAAACAGTTTTCATCTCATCATAGAAGGAATCAAAACATACCAATCGTCGCAGCTGTTATACGCTGAAAACTTCTGAATTCCTTCCTATTGACACAGAAGCAAAATTTAAGATGGAACCAACAATTGTACCTTACCATAAGAGAAACAGAGTTTCCAGTATGTGTGAGAAATCGCAGTGTGTTTAACTGTACATCTCAAGGTGTACCTTGAGATCAGAAAAGATGTGTCTCTTCTCAGCTTTGTTGTGGCACTTGGTATGCCATTCAGAGCTCTGCAAATCTGAGTCATTTCTTATTCTCCTCCCCGAACGCCAGCCTGGGATTCTAATGGAAAAATGAAGCGAACATAAAGAGCATCAGACATGACTCAATTAAAATGGCTACAGAAAGGAAATATAAACATGACTGGGTGTGTGGTTGTTCATGACACCACGAGGAGAACTTGATGAGCAGCGTGGTGGTTGATGAGCGCGGCTGGTAATATGAGATCCATCTATTTAATGATGTCGTGAGGCAGTAGAGAGGATGTGATCTGTGAACTGCACAGTGACGGAGAATAAAATGGAAACAAAAATGGAGGGAGGTGGAGATACCTGAGGGTCAGGGGATATTTTAAGGCAGTGGTTCTCCAACTTTTTCTCCTCTGTACCACCTGAGAAAACAGTGATCTCTCTGAGTACCACCATGATGACCAACATTAGAATACAGCAGCAGAGGCCTTCACTGTTAGCTTCCACCACAGGAGAGATGTTTAGAAAGATGTTTAGGTTTAAATGTTGTATTAATTGTGCATGGTATGTTTCAGATTTATTCAATTGAAAATGTAAATGCGAAGATATGAATTTTCACATGTACCACAGTTTGAGAACCACTGTTATAAAGGAAAAGGGCAAGAGAGAGAGAGAGAGAGAGATGTCAAACCAAACAGCAGTCTCACGTCTGTACTTGAAGAAAGGTAAACTATATCTGATCCTGGTTTGATCCTTCTCTTTCTCTCCACAGACCACTGGACACAGCATCCTTCTGTCGTTAGACTCACAGGAACAACTTTGAGTCAAAATATTTGCAGTATTTTATTTTAAACCATTTAAAACAATGGGGCCAAACGTTTGGCTCCTCAGCCGGATACAGGCCACCAGCAGGTAGAGAACAAAAATAATGAAAAAGTATGTTGAGATTGAGATATTTTACTCAATGAAGAGACTTTAGGAAGGAACTACAAACCACACAACATTCAAAGTCTTTACAGATTGTAAAAAAAAAACAAAAAACAAAAAAACCCTTGTCTGGTCCAGTCTGTTAGGACTTCCTGGTTAGGACTGATGTGGTCTAGCACTATCTGGTGGGCTTTAAGGTTGTCTCATTAGCTCTGGTCCCATCTGCTCTGATCAGATCTAATCTTGGTTAGGTTAACCTAATCCAGTTATGTCTGGTCTGGACTGATCTAGTCTAGCCTAATCTGGTGGGGTTCCATCTAGTCTCATCTTCCCATATCTGTTCTACTCTGGTTAGAGATGTTCTGGTCTGAACTTGTCTTAACTGTTCTGGTTTGGACTCATTTATTCTCGTCTGGTCTGCTCTGGTTTGGTCAGGTCTTTTTCTTTCTACTTTCACAACCAATATCAATTGAGTTATTATGTCCTACATTATTTAAAACTTAAAACATGGTAGTGTTCTATTCATTTTGAAACATTTCTAAACACCCAACTGATCCCAGAAACAAGTTGGTCTTAAAGAACCCGGAGCTGTGTTTATTTAAAGTATAAAATGAGCACTTTAAGTGTGCCCGTTTGGTATCAAGTACTCCTTCCCACTGTCTCCTGCTGCCACCATTTTGTTTTCTCTGCCTCATTGGCAGGCTGACAGTGTGAGACTGCTGCAGCTGTTCCACTCATCCACCCCCTCAACCGCTGCTTCCTCCTTCTCTTTCTCTGCTCCATCAATTTTCTGCCTACTGCCTAACATTTCCTTCTTACATCGCTCCCTCAATTTCTCCGTCTCTTATTTTCTCTCTCTCTCTCTCTCTGGGTGATTCGGACTCATCCCACCCATCACGCTTGAATCCGCTACAGCTCTCTGTTGCCATGACAGCAGAGGTAATGTTGATGCCAGAGATCACCGGGGTGTGTATTTAACCTTCTGTTTGCACCTGTGACATGAAATAGTGCACATACAGTCTTCAGATGTCTAAAGGTTCACAGTCGGCTCGGCCTCATAAACTCATCAGGTTCTTGTTTTCCCACCCTCTCGTCTGTTGCCCCTGTCGAACACGCGCACCTCCTGCCTCCCCTTTGTGCTGTTGCTATGGAAACACAAATAGACCATTTGCCTGGTCTCTCATCGGTCATGCTGCACCAGACTGTCTTATGAGGTGGAAACAAAAACTTTTGAGCTTTACAAATGACCAACGACTCCTTATGGATTGCATAAAAAATGACCTATGGATATTTTTATTATATTTAGGAACATATTCTAAGAGATGAATGCAGGATATATCAACATTCTTTTTGAAATGATCAACTAAGGAACAATGTCCTTTTATTCTGAGGGGCAGATAAAGGATTTCTTAGTAAAAGGATCATCTTAAAATACCCTACAGTGTCTTTGTCTGTTAAATACAACTTCAAAGTCAAAGAACCGTGTTTGTGCTACGTGTCATAATTCTCCAACATTTGTCTGTCTGACCTAGAGCTGTCTATCTAACAGAAAGTACAGTGCAGTTCTAGTCTCTATGTCCTTTGTTAGTAAGATAGCAGCAATTCTAAAGTAGATTTTTTATCAGTCGTTTTTTTTGGTTCTTACCCTGATGCTAATATTTTTTAATGCGTTTTTTCTGAAATGAGTTTATTTGCCAGCACTTTAAAATATTATAAACTTACTTAATAGGTGTAGAATGTTGGGAAAAAACAAGTGCAAGAAGACTGGGAATATTTGGCTTCAAGTTTCTGTTTTTCTTTGGTCTTCTTGGAGGGCTAATAAATGTACTGTAGACGGAAAATGCACAGAATGTGAAGTTTTCATTTCACCAATTCACTCCTGCAGTAATGCCTTCTCACAGGGTCGTTAATCAGGGAAACTGCGGGAAACCAAAAACCTGCAGACCTTTGTTTCTGCAGAAAGGCTGCCCAGTACTGGTAAATTGCATTCCTCTGATCCTGTCTGCTACAGAACCTGCTTAGATTACACACAACAAGACATTTCATCTAATGGTTTCCACCTCTAACTAATGTGCTTCTCTGTGCTCTGGCACACTGACTAATAGGCAGCTTCCAGCCACCATTAGATGAAGTCATTTGTATGTGTGTGTACTGTTATGTTTTGCATAGACGTTGAGGCTGTTGATCGTTGTGGATGATGATGGAACATGATGACTCATGTCCTCCATCTCACAGTGCACTGGTGACGGAGCTCAGAGTGGATACATGCAGGTCTTTAACAGGAGAAGACAATAACGACTGTCACTGTTAGTAAAGGCTAATACTGTGCCAACACTGCACTGTATGTTATGTCAATAAGGAAATGTCGTAGTGAGACACATTTTACTGAGGTCGCTAAGATGACAACAATTTTAACAAACAATGATGATACTGAAAAAAAGGGTAATCAAGCAACTGCAGGTCTAAAAGGCATCACAGTGTTTTTTGCATTGGAAAATAACTGTCTGAAACCTAAATATTAAATACTTCACGCCATATGGATATGTTTATATCTGCTTAATACAGAAAGTGCAAACACACGCGATTTACAGATTTCTTTTTTACTTACCTCATGCTGTAGATCCCTGGTTCTAGATTGGACTGGCTCCTGCAATAGTGCCACTGTCTTTGAAACACCTAAATTTCGATGCCTCTGATTGTTATTTCTGTGCTTTTGTCCCAGAGTAAATGTACGGAGAACTGTTAGATTGCTTGACAACCTGTAACCCTGAGAAGAAACAAATAATATGAATTCATTTATTGACAGAAAAGAGTTGAAATATCTTCATTCCAAACTGCTGGCTGTTAGCAAACTAAGACAAGCATCAGTAATTCATATTTTACTGCTATCCTGACTCACATTTTCCCCTAGTCATAATGGCTCCCTCTCATTCATCATCTTACTTCCTGTGGCAGTACTCTGTCAGTCCTCTTTACAATTCTCTGGGCTACTATTCCTTCCCTCTACAGTCCCAACCATAAACCACAGCAAGCTCGGCATCTGGTTCACTGTGTCTACTAAAATACATTTTCATTATAATCTTACAATCAAAACTTTTTCATGCATTTTATTTTTAACGGTGGCTAACTTGTATGGAACCCTGTGGAATCCCTGTAGAAGACCACTGCTATACAGTATACATCTTCGATTTAATTTACTGCCAGACTAAATGTTCACAACATCAATCAAGGTCTTTGCTGGTTTTTATCTGTCAGCCATGTTTGCTATGTGTTGATAGTGCAGTAGTAAGTATTGGTTTCTCTCATAAGAGTAAAGTGAGCGCTCGCAAACACACAAAGACAAATGGTGGCGCTTTAATGCATTAATAAAAGCACAGTGATTATGTTTTCTCCCAGAGGTTATCTGAAGAGGTGAACACCCATTTCACTGCCAATAAAAAAAGTCATTTGATTAACGACGATACATTCGCAATTATTAGTGTGTTTATTATCCCGCAGAATCTGAGTGAATCCTTTCAGGGTGTTATTTCATCAGTAATACCAAGCATCAGTCATTAGACATGCCACTCATGTACACACGTTTGATCACTGGAGCCTTGAATGAACACACTAAATGATAACTATGACTTTATTAATTCATAGCATGGCTTTCATTACCTTAAAGGGATGTTCAGGATTTCTGAAGTGTTTATACAAGATCCTGAACACGTTACTCTGAGACAGTGATTCCCAACCACAGTGAGAGATCACTAGGCGTGCGGTGGAAAATGATCCAATTTTACTTAATTTGGCTGAAAACTATTGTTTATTTATTGCATATAGTTTTTCTTAGCTAGTCAAAGCATTAAAAGCAGAAAAATGAAATACTCTTCTGCTATGAAAATTAAACAAAACATAATCAGAGCTGTTGAAGAAGATCTTTGTGAGTCTCTTTCTTCAATTCCTGCCAGTATATCAGCGTTGTCTTTAACTAAACAGGCTGAGATTTTAGTCAATTATAAAGTCATTTAAACTGGAAGATTAATATATTTCATTACGTAGAGTTTTTGGAGATGTTTGTTTGGTGGTGTGCCCTTGGTTTTTCCTGATGATAAATATGTGCCGTGGCTCAAAAAGGGTTGGGAAACGCTGCTCTGACACACAGACATACTAACGGAGTGGAAAAAATTTGGCCCTTTAACAAAATCAAACCACTCTTTTTTTTCTAGAAAGGAAACTATTTTTTGTAGCATTGTACACATTGTCCTAATTTATGTAGAGGAGCGACAAGGTTTTGTATTTCAGTCTCCAATCATTTTTATGACGTAATATATGGATTATGGAATATATTCTGAATGCATATGTTATGAGGCAGGTCTGGCCGGTCATTGTTGTTTTGAGTTAGGAAGGTATGGTTTATAGTCGCAAGTGGAGGTAAAGGCAAGAGATGTGGTTACAAACGATTGTCCAAATTATTATTATTATCAGTTAAAAAAGACAAAAGAAAAAAAATGATAATGGCTGAACTACCTAAAATGTTTCATTATTGTTATTAAATTAACCATCATGCGTCAAACCAGTAACGCTGCCAACAGGCTAAAACCTTTACGCTTGAGTACAATGGCCACAGGGTTCTCATCTGTAACCAATCAAATGTCTCAACACTCAACAGAAAACCCCTTAATTTAAAGCAAAAAATCTCATGCTCCACAAAGATTCCCGTTCGAGTAAAGATATTTCTAAATCATGTTATTTAAAGCAGAAATTGTTAGCCAGTTGGAGTTACTCCACTTGAGTTTTTCCTACTAAACAATAGGTATTCTGAATATAAGATTTTATATCTTTCCAATGTAAATAATGATGAACCAGATTCACTTTTTCTAGTCAAAATATAGGACTAGCTTACTTTTTGGTTTAAGCAATAGCAAAACAAACATGCTTGGGAATGCTTTACCTTTTAGGTGAATAGATTTTCTACCCAGCATAATATGATATGATATAATATAATATAATATAATATAATATGAAGGAAATGTGATTTCTAACAGATATTTCATAGATCTTGACAGAACAACATTTAAATGTTCTAATAGAATGTACTGACCTTGCAGGTCAAACCCATGGAGAGTCTACGCGACGACAGAACATCCTTTGTCAATAGATGAAGTTGTTGGGGACTCCAGTCAAAAGACACGTTGGATGAATCTGTACAACGGAGGCAAAAGAGAGTGACATGTCATGCTGAGCCAGCGCTCCTCCGACTCTGAGCCCATTAGCTGATATTAAATTCAGACACCATGATTTCATTCTTGAGCGCTTGGCTTTTTAGCAACCGTTGCATCATCACATTTGGCACACAGACTGATGATGTCATCCATGGGTGCAAAAGTATTGTTTTAGTTTTTTATATTTCCCCTTCATGGAAATGCTCCTTTGGCCATGATCAACTTCTTCACAGCACGTATCCAAACGATCTCTCAGTTAAGGGTTTCTCCAGAACCTCCAGAATCGCTCTGAGTTCTTACATGTAGAGGTAGATGCCAACTGTCTACAAACTATACTAGAGCAGGTCTGCCCTTATTCTTCATTCTTTCTACTAAATCTCTGACAATCGTCTCCATCAATCTCACTCCATTGCAGTTCACTGTGGCTGCATCTCGAGGTACTTCGACACATCTATTCTGACATGCATTCTGACATGTGGATATATTGCTTTTTTCCTACTTACTCTGATTTCCTCGTCCGATGCAGGCCTCTCTCCCACTCTCCAGTATCTCTTCTTCCTACTCCGTATTCTCTCCTCAAATTATAATCTGTAAAACATCATTGTCCACAGAGATCTCACTGTCCATCACCAATGCAAACAAACATGGGGTTCGAACCCATCTGTCACTCAGACTGCACACATGGGCATTTTATTATACATTTTTGCAATGCCGCTCAGTGAAACCTACCAAATAAATCCCCAAGATCCACAAAGGTCAGCAAAGATTAAAGAGGAATAAAGAGATAGGATAAGATAAAACGAGTGAGTGAGTGACCGAGTTGCATTTTGTGGCTTGTTAATATAACTTCACTTGTGAATATTAACATAGTATGGAATACACCCTGCATCGCAAGTGAAATAAAGACCTCAAAATCCTTTTTCTTAGAACTTGCCAGGTTTTATAGTAAGTTACATACATTTACATTTCAGCTGTCTTGTGCTCACAGTAAGGGGAAAAACACCTACAGTAAACATTATGTGGCTCTCGTTGTTTTTTCAGAGCTGACATGCACACAATCTTACTCACATACACACACACACACACTCACACACTCTACCTAAGCCCCCCCCCCACACACACACACACACCTGCACACAGAACAGAATCCATTCCAACTGAGCTCACAAAGAAATGCAAGTCCCTGTTGCACTAAACCCTAAATGACATTTGTCTCTAACCACTTACAAAATGTGCTAACTAAATGAACAGGAAAACTACAGAAAGTTTAATCTAGTTTGTTAGTATTGAAATATTGCCATTATAAAATAAATTTTAGAATCAACCTTTACAGTGTCTTTAACATGGATATTCCTGTTCTAATTGGATGGGATTGTTTCCTATTAGTAGAGAGCTGAGTTGAGGAAAGACAAAAACAAGGACAAAAAAAGGAAGATGACAAAGAATACAATTAAAAAAGGAGAAAACAAAAACAGACAAAAGAAGGAAACCAAGAAGTAGGCCAAGAAGTCGAAGTAGAAGTAGAAAAAGAAGCGTAATCGTGACATTTAACACATTCAGCACGGCACATGGTTACCATGGCAATCAGTTGTTGCCATGGAGATGTTGCATGTTGCACGGTGATTTCCAGTGACAGTCTTTGGGATCATTTAAAGGTACGGGGCTCAGTTTGTCATGCCTGCTTTTCTAGTGAAACCCGATAACTTCAGAGATAAGTAATTACACGATTGACAGTATGATGAGCCACAACATTGAAGTCCGCTCACTATGGTTTTTCCACCTTCACTTAGAGACCAAACAGATACTGGCTAGAAGATGTTGTTTCCTTCACACCCACTCCTGGTTGAACCTCAGAGGAGACGTCAGCTGTTCTATTCCTCAGACATGGCGTGCCACTTTGCAATCTGGCGCCGCGGATGGTCACAGATCTCCCTCCAGTGCTCACCGGGAGTTCCAGGTGAAGACGTTCCCAGGACCAGGCGCCCCAGGACCATGTTGGCACTGCGAGAGTTGCCCGAGTCTGAGTCCATCAGCAGCAGCTCCACGCTGGTGTCTTTCAGGGCCTCGTCAGAAGGTAGATCAAAGACAAACAGCTCGTTAAAGACTGGGTTGGGGGAGCATTTCTTCACATGGGTCTTCTTCTTGCACACACGCTTTTTCCCATGGAACATGTTCACCTTGACATATGGATCTGGAAGAGAACGTCAAGGGAAAATGAAGAAAGTAAGATCAGATGAAGCAGTTTGACATGTTATACCTCAGTCAGATCAGTTTAGACATCAATGGTGCACAAATGGCGGTTGTCATAAAAAAACACCACAGCTATCTCAGTCGTTTAGAATAAGAATGGAGCCAAATATTACTGCAAAATGGATGTCATAGGATTTCTGTTTTTATAGGATCGCTGAAGTGTAATCACCTGTGGGTCCATTGTTTTCAGTCTTAGGCAGATGGCGAGCCTTGAGGACGACCACAGTCAGGGTGTTAGTGGTGGACTGGTAACACAGGGAAAGCAGCAACTCACCTCGGCCTGAACACTTCTGTTGGACAGGAGGAGAAAGACGGGTTAAGGTCGTGGATTCCACAGGTTAGTAATCCAATCCATGATAACCTGTTTAGTGTTACTGCACTATTACTGCTATTCATTACTCATCATCTATACCAGTGGTTCTTAACCTTGTTGGAGGTAGTGAACCGGGGGGGAGGGAACCCAGGTTAAGAACCACTGATCTATACAAAGTCAAAACGTTCAAGTGGCTTTGATTCCATGTGGAGTTACATCAGCAGCATACAATGTGTACAATGTGGGCACTGGTCTGAATGTGGTAGTCTAGAGTTGTTACAAGCCAGCGTTGGCACCTTCTCGTCCAACGGTACTCTTGGTCACAGAACAAAACTACATTGTGTACAACGTGTGGCTTTAAATCACCGAAATCACCAAAACCTGCAGCATCACTGTTGGCATCACAGGTGCCTTACAGCTGGCACAGTGACGTCTGCAAACAATGGCAACACAAACTTTTTATAAAACATGTCTTACATTGCATAAACATTAACAATATAAACAACAGACACTTATTCATAGTTATCAAAAATCTTATCAAAGTCCAGGATTCAATCTGAGTAGCAGTTGATCAGTAAACACCCTGGTTATCACCCATAAAGCCTCACTCAGACGTCACGTGCTTCACATGGCTCGTAGACAAAGAAAGCCAACACCCTGTCTTTTTGAGGTGCGGTCAGAGCAAAAACTGTCTCTGTAATGTGGGATAATTAAAGCATCATGCAAACTAAACCTCTGTGTTTTTCCAATAGCATGCATGCATGCCAAAGATGTCAACCTTGTTTTTTTTCATATGCGCAAACTAGTTAAGGGTAAAACTCAGATTCCAGCTGAGATTTGTTGAATTTTTCCTTCCTGTGACCAAAATAGGAAATTGAAGAAAGAGAAAGAATGCAATGCAATATGGCTTCTCTAAATCTGGGCACAACCAGTAAAACAGATTCATTTTCTATTTATTGTAAATGCCCCTCTGATAAAATCCAAAGTTAGAGCTCAAGAGAAGAAATAAACCATTTCTACCCCTTTTGAGAAACGGCATGTTTCTCAGCACATCTCGAGTTGATATGAAGCATATCCACTCAAAGGTCTGCATATATATGATCAATATCTCATGTTTCTTCAGGGAAGGTACAAATGTGCGGGAACGTACAGTATCCACTTGCACCATGTAGGCACAAAGCTGTGCAAAACCCATATCGGCCCCCAAATCTACATTCATATTGATATCTTCTCACATTCCTGTTTGAAAATGAACTAATGGTCGAACAGCGACCAATGAAGCTACTGTATAAATGCATGCCTAGAAGAGGATGAAAATATCATCTTTCACAAGGGCTTTTAGTTTATAACAGAAATGCCTTGTGTATCAAAATACAAGTATGCCGTGTTCTTCATAAATCATGTTGGCAATGGAGTCTACCAGGTTATGTTGATAATAACTCAAGGGAGTAAATTCAAGTGAGCCTGTCCCTTTTTTTTATTTGGAATTTTATGACTCGTTGTCTCTCTCCCTCCATGCTTGGATGGAAAGAAAAAAAAACACGCTTAATAACCGACAAAAACAGATAAATTTGATCCCATTCAGAGCTGATGCCAGCTGTGTAATAACTTGTATCCTGTGTTTAATTCAAAATTAAAAATAACCACTGTAGTCCACTCAGTTCTAACCATGGTATCAGCAACCTACTGCACAACTGAACATTTCTTTGATTTTATATATATGTATGATAAAAGTATTCTGTATTTTTTGATGAAGGTCTGTTTAATTTATGAAATAAAAATTATTTTTTAGTACAGACTCAGAAAATAATTTTCTAAATCTGTACTGAAAACCTTTTCATTTTTGGGGAATCATATTTCTAGTTTTATACTTATTTTTGAATAATCTATAAATTGCTTAAGAGAGAGATTCAGTGTCTCCAATGGCTTTTGTTTTCCTATTTTCCTAAAGTTGTTGTAAAAAAACGTTTTTTTGTTTTTTGTTGTTTTTTTTTCAAAATAACACAAAGAAACTTACCTTCACGTTCCTCCTGATAATCTCTCGGCTCATCAAGACACGTCCTTCTGTCAAGTCAATCCCAGACAACGGGACGAGCGTCTCTCCAATGACCTCATCGCGGGAGAACCTGTCAAAGCTCAGCACCATGAAGTGAAGAGCCAGCTCTGACACTCGGGCCAGTGGGATCCCATAAAAGCTGAAAGTCTCGTCAAAGGCAGGGTCCAGAGTCTTCCTCAGGACTCTGGTCTTCACCCTGTGTTTTTTCTCTGGCAGCAGGGTCAACTTGATGTAGGGATCAGAGGTCATTGACTGTTCATCAGTTGGGGCCAGACCATGGGCTTCCTGAATGAAAAAAAAAAATTACTAATACTGAACATGGACTTGCACCAAAGAAAGTACAGTTTGGGAATAAACAAAAAGCAAACCTTGATATGGACAATGAAGGCCTTTTTCTCTGGCTGGTACTCCAGGGAGAAGTGCAGTGTCCCCAGACCCCCGTCCTTCTCCTCTCCGTGGGGCTTGTCCACCGCTGGGGTGGGTGCTTGGCTGGAGACAGTGCTAGATGGAGAAGTCAGGTCCACTGAAGCAGGTTGGGAGAACCCTGCGTGAGGTGATGGCAACTCTAGTTCTGGGGAGCTTCGCACTTTCTGGTGGTGATGGTGAAACGGCTTGGTGGTGATGTTACCATTCAGATCCCGTTTCTCCAGATCCAAATGCAGTGCCTGTCTTGACCCATTTGTTGGACTTAGTGCCATTTTATTTGTACCACCCGGGCTCAACGGTGGCGTGGTGTTGCAGTTTCCGTTGATGTCGGTTTTAGAGGCTTCATTTGACGTGGAGTTGACAGATGCAGCAAACTTCTTCTTGCCACTGAGGCTCTCTGGGTAGATGTCAACCCCCTTGAGCATGTGCACAAACTTGTAGGGAGGTGTCTTTTGGGATTTGGTGTTTTTACGTTGGCAACAGATCCATGCAAAGGCCGACACAGTGAAAACAAGGCCAAAGACACTCACTGCAGCTACGCCTGCAGGCACTGCCACTGTGGAACAGAACCAAAATGGCAAGACAAAGAATAGGAGTGTTGAGTAAATGTCACACTTTACATCCCTGCATAAGCCCCAGTAAAGTTAGTAACGTATAATACAAATTAATGTGTTTTCTGCTCTTTTTTTCCCCTAGAGCTATAGGTATGACATGAATATTGCATTATTGAAATTTTCCTCAAATTTTTCCCTAAGATTTTGGGACAGAATTGTCACCAACATCTTTACTGACCTTTACTTTTAATGAGTGATGTTTGCTGACATGCCATATAAAGGGGTATATGATGATTTGATGATACCAAACAAAGACACATGTCAAAAATCAGAAGTTACAGTTCGATAATAATTCTAAGACAAAAAAAGGCAGGGTACTTCCTCTTAAAATTCCATCTGTCTGTTTCTGGAATACAGCCCAAAATCTGTGGACATCCCTTAGAATTCCCAACACTAATGATATGGCCAAACATTTTTACTTTAGGGGTTTATATGTTTTACATATAAACCCCTTAAGTTACATTTTTCAATTAATAAGAGTCCAAGCCCATTGGAGATTGAACATACATCTGGAATAACATCCCACTATGGGAACATGGTAATGTAAGAAAGCAGTACAGGCGAGAAAGGCGAGGGGATGGGGGCAAGAGAGACAGCGTGAAAGAGAGAAGAATGGAAAAAAAAAAAAGGCTGGGTGTGGGTTGGGATGGGTGTGTTACCCTCATGTATGTAATTGTATATCACACAGTTTCTCCACATTTAGCTTGTTCTAATTTAACCAGTCAGTTTTTACAAGTTAAAACATCATGGAATATTTTACCAATATGAAAATATATTCTATAAAATGTTATAGTCTTGGTTAAAATCATTTTTTTTCAAAATTACCCAAAGATTTATGGTTATATTCTTTACCTATAAGTAATTAATTGAGTTGATACATAGTTCATATTCTAGGCTGATATTTAATACTCCACCGATTTAACATGATGTTTACAAATCAGGCTCATGCACTGGCAAGCGCCAAGAAGGCGCAGTCGGCTAGTGATTTCAATTTAGATTACTCATACAGCCCTGCCTGTTTATTTTCTTTTTCCCCTTTGCATTAATATTTTAAGCACTGTGCCCTTTGTTTTCATAGGCAACACGGCTACAACATAAAAAACCGTTGGATGTGACAACAGGAGATCGACGATGAAGCAGCGGCTTTCTTATCACACAATAATTCACAATACGTTGTACCATTTTTAGCAGAATAAGGAACTGACCTGACAACATGCATAATAAGGAAACTCTCTGTCCCTACATTCAGTCATACAGTTAATGCTTCTTTATGAAGACAATAAGCAGGGATCTTAATGGGGAGTGGATACATTATTAAATATATATATATATTATAGAACACGGCATATAAACACGCAGTTTGTTGTTCTGTTATTAACTTAAGTTAAAATCCCTAAGTTCAGGTCAGTGAGGGAGGGTAGCTCTGGGTGTGGGGAGAACTCACCATGGCCAGCTGCGTCCTCCAGCACTGGAGCCATGGTCGCTGTCCAAGGTGCTGAAACGCAGCGTCGGTCCTTCCGTCTGTTTCAGGCCGCTCTTTGTCGCTGTCCCCCCCGGTGTACAGATGTAGTGCGCCCCCGCAGTCACTGTGCTATGACAAATCTTAATAATGAAAAACCTTTCTGTGCGGCGTTAATAATTCAAAAAGCGACGCTTATCTCTCACAGTGGAACGTTCTGTTCTCACCCTGCTGCTGTTACTCCGCGATGCGTGAGTGTGTCTCACAGGCGGCAACACCCTTCTCTCTCTCTCCTATTCCTCACCTCTTGCCTTCCCCCTCCCTCCCCCCCCCAACTCTGAGCTCACCGCTGACGCAGTTGTGACGGAAGCCGTCTGTACAATCAGACCCCAGTAAAGCAAAACAACAGGACTGCTGCCAATTCCACTGATTGATTGTTTCGACGAAGACAATGTTGTGACTAAGCTGCCACGAACTACTATAGAGTGGAAGAGATGAAAGATGCAGGGCAAACACTGGCGTGTTTAAGATGGGATGCAAAAAAATTGCCTACAACTTGATAAATACAGTACACGGAATACGGGGCTGTGTTTATCTTCAGCTACCCCATCAGCGTAGGATCATGGGGGTGGCACAGGGTGGAAGCTAACAATAACCCCCACCCCGATGTAACCACATGCAACACCATGAGCGTCATAAGAAAAAGTGGTCGTATTTCTTTCAACCGAGCCGCGATTTAATTTTATTACACGTTTTTTTTTTTTTTTTTTGACAAAGTTAGAGAATCAGAGGAAAAAATACATGTAAAATAAATCGCCACTAACAGTTGGTTATGGTTATGTTTGTAAATAAAGCTGCACCCGTTGCCATTACGAGGTAACAAATGGGTATGCGGTATTTCACTGCACTGCACTGACAATTTATTTTGATGGGGAGAACACCAAACATCTCGTGATATGTACCGAGGAACTTGAGTAACACAAATGTAGTGCATTTCCTATCTAACAACTAAGTCAGCACAATTTCTAAAAACGACAAAATCTTTAATCCATATTACATTCATTTATCAGGCACACTGGCAGAGAAATACTTTAAATGTTTACTTCACTTAGTTGTATTTGTTTAACAATACCAGATTTATAGGTTTGCTTTTAGAAATCTGACAAGATTTCCACCACATTTCCTTGGAAAGTGGGAATTTTATTTAGGAGAGTGCAGAGAAAGACTGAGTAAAGCATAAAAAGTGTAACTGAATATAATTGTCTAAATAACGTATTGTAGTAGGAAACCCTGTTGAAAATAGAGCCGTCAGCCGGTTTACAAAATGAAAACAATTCAATGTCGCCCCCAGGTGGCCATAGTGGATATTATATTTTGTTGCCAAACAAAACTAGGGTGGTTAAACTGTGCCTGTTCGTTAAGTCATTTTTGCTAGTGCCGCTTGTGTAAATATGAAACAAATGGAGAAAAAACGTGTCATGTTATTTCTGCTTTGATGAAGTGTATATAAAAGTAACTTCCTTACTTGTATTCCTTATGTGGGGAAGGCATTGTGTACAGCACTTGAAATCTCGTTCTGAAGCTGCAGAAAGCCTTTTCTTTTTGAAAAAGAAAAAAAACAAGTTCAGACATCTCAGTGACCTTGACTGCTGTGGTGAACTATAATCAGGAGAAGAACAGCTGGATGTCTGCAGTGACCTACCATTTTACATAAAATATTTATCATCTACACCGCAAGTGTTGGATTAACTTAATTCAACAGTGGACATTGGTTGCACACAGATGTTTTGCTTTGGCAGTAATTTAAACAGTTGAGTTACAGCAACACAATCTATTTACATTAAATAAATGTTTTGATGAAGTAAATTCAGCTCTTGCAACATCCAAAATGATTTATCACTCTATTCCTATACCATTAACTGCAAAACTTAAAAACTACACATTATATTCAGATAATATGGTCTTTCTTTCCAAGATGGATGCCTGTAACCACCAGTACCCCTTGAGAACACAATATCTTTTTGGAAGGAAAGTGGGTAAAGAACTGAAGTGACATTACTCTTCTGCAATACAAAACAGTGAATAAATCATTTGTTTTTCAGTGTTTTATAGACACAATCATGGTTTAAGAAAGAGACATTCTGAAACAGGTTTACAGGCAATGATCTTGGAAAAAACAATACAAACATTATGTTTTAGGCCTTAAAATAAATAATTGTAAACTATTTGATGACTCAAAAAAAATTCATGGGATGCACCTAATTTTGTTTTGCCACATCTAAATAAACCATGTTAAATCAATCTATTTTGGTTATATTATTTCAAACATCTTTGTAAGTGTAACATAATATTAACATTTCCATTCAATGAATTGGCTTTTATTGGCATAAAATGTTTTGTACTGTAATTGAATTAATTTAAGTTAATTTGACTTTGATTTAACACTTTGTATAACAAACATCAGACTAGTTACATGAACATATGTGTATATCTGTTACACCAATGGTAAGGAAGGAAAGTGAACTACTTGTCAGGAAGTAAGGAACACAACCAAATGTGACCTCTGCTTTTAACTCATCACCAAAGTGAACAGTGGGCAGGTTTGAGCGCCCGGGGAGCAGTGTGTGGGGACGGTGCCACCTCAGTGGTAACTGAGTGGACTCGATCCAGGAGCCTTCCAGACCCAAGTCCGCTTCCTTAACCACTAATCCACCACGGCCCCACTTAACATAATTATGTTGTAATCTTGTTGAATGTACTAATGTAACTTGTCTGTAAAACTCATGTCAATCTTGTATTAGTTAGTGTTTTTATCGCTAACTTAAGCATTTAATCAAATTACTGAATCAGATATAAAGGACAGCAGTTTTCAAAATAATTAACTTTTTTTTTTGCTCTAACCTTTAAGCAATTGGCAAAATCCCTGTTCAGCCCAGCTTTCTCCCTTTAACCATCCCGTGCTAAACTTATTAGCACCAACCGACTGTGCTCAATAACTTCCTTCATCCCACCAAGAAAGAAAATCAATAGTGAAGTAACTGAAACCACCTCTTCTGAAGGATGATTCATAGCTAAGAGATCAAGCTAAGCAAATATAAGCATGGTAAAGATCAGGTACATTGAGATTATGTCATTAACAGCAACGCATGTTGGAGAGACTTCAAAACTTCCAAAAGAATAAGGACATGTTGAATTCCTGCACCAAAGATTGTATAGAACCACATCTAAACCATCATCACCGTGCCATGTTGTGGAAATACATGGGAAATTAAACAGTTTGCAAACAGTCCTGCAAAATGTGGGCACTTCTGTTATACAGGGTTTAATATTCAAATGTAGAATAATTTGCCAAAAAAATAAACATAAAGGTTTCTTTTCAGCTTCTCAACAGCGAGAAGACTATTTATTTTATACATAATGCTCTCTTTTCAGCTTCTCTATTCTCTAAAGACTATTTATTTTATACATAATGCTCACCATATCGAAAAACAATCTGTAAACTATATAAAGTTACCATGTATTGAAAAGGAGGTGCAGGGAAAAATGAATGTGTATTTATCTACATACACTGAAAAGTGAAGACTGATAGTCATAACAAAGCACAAATGACAAGAAAAACAGTAATAAAAATAATATTCCAAATACATAATTTTGCATTGATAAATTAAATTGGGGTGTTACAGAAAAAGAACAATATTGTACATCTCAAAGACACCGAAGTCCACTGGCAAAAACAGCAATTTTACCAAGCAGAGCATCTCAAAACAACTACAATTCAGTTCGGTGGCTCGCTGCGGGTAGGCGGGGGCGCTAGCTGTGTTAGCTATGTGCTAACACCAAACCTCGCCTGAAACGTCCCCACCCACCACATCAGTTCCGGTATTTATGCTGTTTACGCGTGCTACTTTGCTTAAAGTCGCAAACTCCCCCCCTTTTTTCAAAACAGGAAACACACAAATTCAAAGTCGAAAGAAAAAAAGATTCAGATATTTCTGACAAACGACTATCACTCACACTACTGACCTAAATACATTTATTTAAAGATGTATGATTTACTTACCTCACTATGAAGTTTGCCAGAGGATTTCCTGTGAGCACGCTAGTTAACGTCTCAACAGTCAGGACATTTCCGCATCAGGTGGGTGGCGCATGCGCAATAGCTGAGGATATAAGCGCTGCTGGTTGGATTGACCTCATTGTCAATGAATTAAATCTAACAGTCATTAGAATTCTTTTTGAGTCATGTACAACAAACAAGAATTGAGCAATAAATGAACATAATCCTAATTTATTCATGTAATGTAAGCATATTATTAGTTTGCTATTTAAAAATATGCATGAGTTATTTTTTTGTCTCAATAGAACTGATCTTAAATGCAAAAACATTAGTTATGCCATTCCAGTAATATTTTTTCTTCAATGTCTAATACCTTTCTTTGGCGCTGTCACTCTAATTAATAACAAAAACAGACAACTGAATTTCAAAACCTTTATTATTAGTTGTATTAGTAGTATTCAAAATTTCAAAACTGTATTCCTACTGAAGTAAACTGAACATGTATGTATAGTTAAATAAAGTGAATACTATTGGAGCAGGGTATAGAACATGCTGCATGCTTATATCAACATGTACTCACAGGGGACATCGCCAAACAACTCTGGTTAAATTTATGGGCACATTAACCACTATAGTCTATATATATAGTCTCATGGATTCAACATCGTAGAGACGTTACATATAGGCTTCAGATATTACAAAAACTAAAAATGTATATAATTAATTATATATATATATAAATGCCTGAAAAAAAATATTAGCAGGAAGTTACAAAAGAAAAAAATGCAGTAGGTAAGGAAACATGGAACATATTTCACTCAAATAAAATTTAAAAAACAGCTTCTGCACTGCTGAGAAATCAGGGAGCTGTTTATGTGCATCGAATGTACGAAACAAGCTTATTGGTAGGATCTTAAACCAAAAGAACCAATCAAACATGTTTGTTATCTGCGTCGTTGGTCTGTGTTGATAACGCATGTATAATGTGCAGATCGGCAGGTTGACTTTTCTATTGAATACTCTCCTGTCCTCCAGCACCGTTTCCTTTTTTGGTATTTATCTACTGAAGGGCAAGTCTGACCAGCTCAGTGAGTTTATTTTCTTTCAAATTTAAAGAGAAGGCATTCTTTCGGATTTGTATGCGCCGTCAGATTTATGTACGGGTCACTAAAACTGCTAGAAGGGGCCTGTTCCCCACTTTGGGAACCACTGGTCTTGACATTCTCCAGAACAATTCTCCAGACCAATTGGAACTGTGCATAACTCAGCAACATCTTTGGTATCTATTCTATATTATTATCCACCATTTGACTTGTACTGAAGCTCACATAGCTTGTGGAAAAACACTGTAACGACCAGCCTGACCTCGTGTGCCTGACCTTTCCTTTAATGGGAGACGTCGCTCATTATCTGTTCTCTGTTTTCTGTAAGACCTTGACAATTGCATGGACATACTCCCTGTTTCTGAGTTTCTGTTGGCCAGATAATCTCACAGGTACTAGCTGGAAACAGCTCTGAGGGTAACTGGCCCCCACTCACATTTCCTGTACAGACACACATATGCACCCAGCTCACCATGTTACTTGCACTCACGTACAGACAAGTGCTTGTGTTGCTCTCTGTGAGACCTGTGCCTCGAAGCGTCAACAAAAATGTTCAATAAAACTCTCAATAAAAACTCCTAAAAGTGAACAACGTTGTTCATGTTGTAGAAATGTTTATATGATTTGAAGAAATGAAGAGTCAACAGAGGTTGCCTTTGATGGATTTATTCTAAGTATCTTGATCAAGAGAGAGCCGACCCTAACTCCGTCTAATACAGCTGTTAGACTCGACTGGCCTCCTGTTAGGCAAGCTTTCTTTTATGTGGTCACATGGTTACGTCATACAGCTGTTAAGTTTTGGTTCAAACAAAGGATACAGGTGTTAGACTTCAAGACTTCAGCTAGATAAGGAAGATCGATCAATCATCCTTGTCCAAACCTGGTAAGAAGGACAAGTACGTCACGTCTGGTTAAAATCACACGTTCCCTGAGAAATAAACAAGCACATTCTTCATGCCTACACACACGTAGGCAAGCCTGCAGGTGAAGTTACGTAAGAAAAACAACTCTGTGTAGCACAAGCAGTTCTTTTGCACATAATCAATAAATTTCCATTCAGTGTAAACACAAATAAAATATTTTCATACACATTCATTTTGGTTTTATTTTTTAGGTGACTATAGACAAATCTGCCAAAACAAGTGCATTTTAAAACATACCGACATGGCCCAACAGGTTACCTTATTTATATTTTGTCACTTTGTTTTGAGTTATTTTTATCAGTTTTTATGTACAATTGGATTGAAGAGGGGGAAACATGTTCATATTTGTAAAAACAAAACAAAACATGTGCATCTTGACAAGCCTGTAATTCTGTAATCAAAGTGTAACAAAGGGGTAGACAACGTGGTTACAATGTTTGTATTTTTAGCATTACAAATTACTTTACAAGAATGGGCGTGTTATGTTCATGAGGACAAATTGAGGTTCCTTCCAGTATGAAACCCAATCGAACCTAACTCTATTTCCTTGTATCTTTAATACCTGTTTAGGGAAGGTAACAGATTCTACTTATTTCCTGTTTAGGGAAGGTAACAGATTCTACATGTTTTGTTATGTTTTTTCTTCATACATATAAACGTGCTGCTTGCAGACATTAAACTCATTTCATTGTATTGTTACTGTGATGTTTGTAAATTGTGTCTGTTCCTCAAAGATGCAGACGATAAATGACTGATAACTGGTGTGACATCAGGAGGACTGGAGGAACGTTTAATCCAGGTCTGCCCAAAAAGTACATCGGGATCTACCAGTAGATCCCAAAGGGAGTGCTGGTAGATCCTGATCAAGCTATAATGCTTGAACGTTAGACTTTGATTTGATTTTTTTTTTAACAACCACGCCTTTGACAGGCTGCTCTTCACCGCCTATCCAGTTTTTCTGCATGTCTTTGAACTTAGTGCCGAGACCGGCGTTACAGGGCTCAATTTAAACGTCAGTTCCTACCTGCCAACAGTTAAACAACTTCGGTGAACACTGGAGCAAGACCATTCAAATGTATCCAGGAACAGATAAGTTACTTGTTGTAAGTTTAGTCATTTGCTCACTCGTTGTTTGTGATTAGCTAATTATTTGGCCTGAGCTTTAAATGCCAAAATATAGAACATCATTGACATTTTCCATAGACAAAAAAGAAAAAATACAGAAAGAGGAAAAATAGCCTTATTTGAACATTTTAAAACTGAAGTAAATGAATGTCTTGAACTAGGGCAGGACTGTGGAGACTAAGACTGATGGTCTATTACTGTTAAGCCTTAGAGGAGCAGGAACTAGACATTGGTACCAGCTATGATCTGGATGTGTTTTATTACAATGCAAAGGAGCTAATTTACATACAGTACATTTGAATTCTATATTTATATATGCAGCATTTTAGCAAGCTGTAACTTTGTTGAGACCCATACTCCGGGCATGAGAGCTGTTTGTTTTGTTTGTTTTGTATCTTTTATTTATCTACACTAACCCAATTTAAATCCAGCTGGCATGGCAACCTGCAGAGGACTCAGAGGACTCAGAGGACAGCTGATGTTTTATGGACTTCTTATGACCACATTTCTAATGATGTTGCATCGCTATGGGCAGAACATTTCGAAGGAACTGAAAGGTAAATTCTACATATTTTTTTTATTCATATTTGATCATAATTGAAACCCAAATGATTTGAAAGAGTTTAAATTCAGTAACCATTAGCTGTAAAAACAGAAAAGTTTGACAAAAAATGAGAGATCCTTCCTTCGTGAGTTAAGTGTAGCAATTTATTATAACTGT
The DNA here is from genome assembly GCF_000523025.1 of Cynoglossus semilaevis. Classification (NCBI taxonomy): domain Eukaryota; kingdom Metazoa; phylum Chordata; class Actinopteri; order Pleuronectiformes; family Cynoglossidae; genus Cynoglossus; species Cynoglossus semilaevis. Next base: position 19,739,005 of record NC_024307.1, read on the forward strand.
CATACTGTCAGGCTGTAAAAAGCTCTAAACATTAGTTGTGTTGAGGGATGTGAACCGTTTTTCCTTTATATAATAGGAGCTTGCTCAATATTGTATGGGTCACAAAAATAAGGAATTTAATCAACATTAATATTTTAGTTATATATATATATATTAGTAATATATGGTATAATTTAAATTATGTTGTTGTCTGTATAAGTTTGATGTACAAAATTTACCAGCTCTGCCTGAGATGGATTTAAAGAAAAAATATGCTGTTTTCTGAAAAATCAAATCAAAATGCACTCTGCATTATAATAACTAAATAGTTATCTAAAACACTTTTGTTACACTTTGCCTTGTTTTTCTACACAGAAAAAAGAATATTTCAAGTACAGGAGGAGAGAAAGCAAAGGATAAAAGAAGTTTGTGATGGTGACAAAATCAACTTTTATAAGCAATACATCATGGATGACAAGCCTTATCACCACCTCCTGGTGGATGACATGCATGGTCTAATCTACTGTTATGTTCCCAAGGTCAGAAAACACACACACACAAAGAATTTCAACAAATACCTACATTCTTATCTATCTGTCTGTCTGTCTATCTGTCTATCTATCTATCTATCTATCTATCTATCTATCTATCTATCTATCTATCTATCTATCTATCTATCTATCTATCTATCTATCTATCCATCCATCCATCCATCCATCCATCCATCTATCCATCCATCTATCCATCCATCTATCTATCTATCTATCTATCTATCTATCTATCTAATATTGAAATTAAAATTAATAAGCTGTGCTGTCCTGCTTGAAAAGCTCCATCCCTCCATCCCCCTTTTTAACTTTATATACTCTGGGTCTTGTTTTCATCTCCAGGTGGCCTGCACCAACTTGAAGAGAATCATGCTAGTGTTGAAAAATGGTGAGCCTTATGAAGATCCAGCAAATATAAGTATAAATGTCCACAACAAGCTTCCCCGACTGACCACATTCTCCAAAAATGAGATCCAGGTCCGTACACAAAGTCATTTCACAGGTCCTTATACATCAGTTTTCCCTTAAGCCACTGCACATATTTCACAATTTTCTAAGATTTACCACTTAATATAAACCCTGAGCCTGTTGAGATGAACACAAAGCTGATATACTTGCAGGAACTGAAAAAGATACGTACAAAAGTCTTCAATGACAGCTCTGGCTCTCTTTAACTAGTCATGGCAGTCATGCTTAAAAATGGAAGGCTGTGGTAAATGGGTGCAGGGCTGAAAAAGCTCTAATTATCTGCAGTAAATAAGTTTCAAAGCAAATGAAGTTCAGTAGTTTTCAGTGGTAAAACCTGACACTCCTCATGGCACGCTTATTACGGATGGATTTTGAAAAATAATAATAATAATAAAAAAAATTTGAATATTTGTTTCTTTGTCTTGTCAAAAACAGGCCAAGCTGAAGCACTACACCAAATTCCTGTTTGTCCGAGACCCATTTGTTCGTCTCATTTCTGCCTACAGAGACAAATTTGAGAGACTTGATGAGCACTTCTACACCTTGTATGGGCGCATCATCTTGCATCTATTTGGCAACTCTCCTTTTCCGCCGAAACATTTGAATGATGCCATAAGATTAGGACTGAACATCTCCTTTCACAACTTCATTAAATACCTCTTGGACTCACGGACGGAAAAGAAACAGCCATTTGAACCACACTGGAGACAGATGTACCGCTTGTGTCACCCTTGTCAAATAGAGTAAGATCACATACAATGCCTTAAATCAGTACTTCTCAAATAGTGTGGCGTAACCCCTGGGGCGGGGCGCGGTGAGGTGCCGGGGAGGCGTGTGGCGCATGTGGGGTGTCCAGTGGAATGTAGCACACTGGACATAAGTGTACCACTGCTATAATGCTTGATTGATAAGAAGCCTCCAGTCACTAGGTGGCAGCAACTCAAACAGTGGTTTGTACAGATAAAAAATATACATGTTATCAGGTTCTCAATAGTATTTGCAGGGGTGTGGTTCGGAAGGTTGTGGGGGGTCAGGTGGAGGGGCGTGAAAACATTTCTGCCCCAAGTGGGTGTGGGGGGGACAGAAAATAATTGAGAAACAACTGCCTCAAATGTGCAAAAAGCTTTTTTGTTTCTTATGGAGTATGACACTAGCTTCCACTATGCTCCTCAGGTATGATTTCATTGGACATCAGGAGACTCTGCAGGAGGACGTTCAATGTCTGCTCCAGGTCTTGAAGCTGCAGGATGACCTCAAGGTCCCGCCTTCTTATGACAACGTGACGTCCCTTGACTCTGTGCAGAGCTGGTTCAGAACAGTGCCTCTAAAGGACAGGAGGAAACTCTACAAGCTCTATGAGAAAGACTTTATGCTTTTTGGCTACAGAAAACCAGATGAGCTCTCAACAGATTGATGATTGTAACTTTAGATTTTCAAATATTTGTTTAACAAATCTTTTCTTTAATACATTTTGATGTACATTTTCTAAACAAATAAAGAAAATCGCAACCTATGGACAAAAGTTATGAATACAAAAATTCATATATATAATAAGGCTTTTGAACCCCCATCATTAGAATTGAAGCATAAGGTTGGCTATTTAATGGCACTTTGACCATATGTTCACCAGGTATAAGAAGACAATGTTGCAAAGCTATACAAACTCACCATACAGTCGGCGCCCCTGGCGTCATCTGTTATTGTTGTTACACCATAATACTGTTTCCCCAGTCATTTTAAAGATCACAAAATGCTTCTTTCACCCCTGTCCCCTGAAAGAGCTATCAAAAGCTATTAACCACATCAAGGGGACAGTCATGGGGCAGTTGGACCAGTGTGTCTCTGTCACCCAGACAACCAGCCAGTTTTACCACATTGCCACAGTAATCTCTCCGGTCTATCAACATATTTTGAAGGTGAAGCAGTAGGGCTGAGTGCAATTAAAGCTACATTATGTCCACAGTCAAAACCCTTCGACAGTGTTCAATGGACTCAGCGGAATAATCATGATATTAGTCCAAAAAGGTAAGACACTTGGTCGTTCATTTATTAAATAATGAGGTTATTTAGTCGCTGGTCTCTTTGTTTCTTCATTCACTTGTTGTTGTTTTACGCTCTTTGTTCCTGGTGTGATTATACACATACATACCTGTGTGTATATATGTTTGAGCACACACACACATACTGTACACACACACACGTATTTATATATATAAGTTTACATATCTAAATACACATTTTAAAGAAATTGTAGCGTTCTTTCAAACCTGTGTTTTCTTTGACGATAGTATAAACTGAGAACACATAACTCCAACTTCCATGGCACTATGCAGAGGACTTCTGAGATTGCTGTCTTATGGACTGCTAATAAGCAGTATTCTCATCATGTTGCCATATTACGGGTGGGACATTTCTCAACAACTAAGAGGTATAGTGTGTTTTTGTGGACATGTGTGTGTTACTGTACATGCATTTACATTCCCTATATTCTCTGTATATACCAACGACCTGTGTATGGCTTGTAGCCCTGGTGGAAGACCCCTATGTTATGACTTAAACATTTGCTACAGCAACTTAGTAACTGCGAAGAATTATAGCATTCCTCTTTTTTCCACTGCAGCAAAAAAGATGCTCCAGGTACAAGAGGAGAGGAAGCAAGTGATGAGAGACTTTTGTGAGAATGAAAAAAAGTTACATTTAGAATATTTGAGGAGCAGCATGCTCCAAAACTTTATTGTCGACGATGCCCACGGACTGATCTACTGTTCCATTCCCAAGGTAACACACACAAACACACACACACACACACACAAACACACACACACACACACGTGTTCGTTTCTACTTCCTTCTTGATTGTTTCCATTTTCTCACACACAAACACTGAGGGAAATGAAATACAGTACCACAAAATAAATCAACTTAATCGCAGTAGACTTAAAGTCCTGTAAGGGAACTTGTTGACATGAGATCAACTAAATCAATGATATTTTCTCGTTGATACCAATACAGCCATCGTGTCAACCTGCTCCCCGAATAAGGTTTGTGTCAAGAACCAAATTAGGCCATAACCCCCCCCCCCTTGAAAAACGATACTAGTCACTGTGATTGTTAACTGAAACCACAAAGACAACAGAGGACTGCCTGTAAAACAACTTGTTTCACAGCTTGTTTGGAAACTGGCTCACATTGCTCGGCTGCGCCTCTTTTTTTCTGATAGCTTTCTAGCACTAGCATGCACCTGCGAGCATACAGATACCTGTTTAACACATAAACACTGATCCCTTATTTTGTGTGTGTTCAAGCGACTTTTTTGTGCGATCAAGTGACTTTAACAGCATCGTTGCCCTGTGACTGAGGCCAGCTGCTGTATAACCACAAAAAAAAACTGTCCAGGTCCGTTGAACTCTAACCTGCCTATTTATTCGGCTACCTTTTAGGTAGAAATATATCATAAACTACAAATCCAGAGCACAGACCAACTCTGGGAAAAACCACAGGTTTTACTTGGTAATGTTTGTAGAGCATCTGTACAAAGTTAAGTGTTATTTCTGTCATAAACTAAACCAAGACAACCATAACTCCATAATAAGTGCACAATTGATATTTAAACTATTTTAAACATGTGCCTAGTTTTTCTTTTTTTTTTCTTTGTTATACGTCATATGACAAACCACTGTGAATTCACTAAATAAATACAGCAACAGTTGCATACCACAGCGTGTCAGAAAGACAACATAACAGAACATATCAGATTCCTGGGATTTCTGTTCTCAACCCCTTAATATGAATCCATTATTAGTAGAGTCCCTGTTTTTGTTTGTTTGTTTGTTAAAAGACAGCACTTGTTTGCACTATATTGACAAAGTGACAAATGCATGACTTAAACCTTAATGGTTGTTAATTCTTGCTGTTGTTCTATGTACAGGTGGCAAGTAGCAACTTGAAAAGACTCATGTTCATCCTAGGAAAGGGTGAGCCATTCGATGACCCTAGACAGATAACTGGATACATCCATAACAAACTTCCTCTTCTGAGTATGTTCTCAAGAACTGAGATCAAGGTCAATCATTCATAAGACACTCACATTTGTTTCTGGATACGTCAGTCAATGATCACTTCAATAACCTGAAATTTCTTCTGAATTAAGGCCAAGCTGAAGCACTACACAAAGTTCATGTTTGTCAGAGATCCCTTTGTTCGTCTTATCTCTGCCTACCGAGACAAATTTGGGAGACAAAATGAGCCCTTTTATAAAACACATGGGCAAAATATTCTCCGTCTCTATGGTAATGTAACACGTCTACCAAGGACAATGGACCAGGCCTTTGCATTAGGCATTCATATCACATTTTACAACTTTATCCAATACCTGGTGGACCCACTGACTGAAAAGAGAGTGCCCTTTGAACCTCACTGGAGACAGATGCACCGCTTGTGTCACCCCTGCCTCATACAGTAAGACCCCTGGTGTCTAAGCTTTTGACATGTTTTTGACAAGTTTCACAGGTTGACCATGTTCCTGTAATTCTTAGGTATGACTTCATTGGTCATCAAGAGACCCTACAAGAGGATGTGGAACATCTGCTAAATATACTTAAGGTTCCCAGCAACATACAAATCCCCTCTTCGTATCACAACCTGACATTCACCGATTCTGTGGAAAGCTTTTTTCAAACAGTGCCTCTAAAGGACAGGATAAAACTGTACAAACTCTATGAATCGGACTTCAAAGTTTTTGGATACAGAATGCCAGATGAACTGCTGAAAGAATGAGAAGAAACCAAGTCCTTTTTTTTTCATTCTATTTGAGCAACGTTCATATCAAGTCACAAACTGTGTGTGTCAAATATTTAAAATAATTGTATTTATCGACACAGAATATGCCAGCTGTGCATTTGCTAACCTAAACATTGGCTATTCACTGGGTGGCAGCAGATGCCTATAAAAATTCCTAACGGCTGTTCTTGCAGGTCTAATTCCATTATGAGCCACAGGGTGGTGCAGTATGACGCATTATTCAAGCACTAAACGTTGCATTATATACACGAGGCAGATGGGTTTCCCAGTATCTAAGGTGAATTAGTCCGAAGAATCTGTATCCACCGTTCTGTTCTCTGACATTTTGTTGTACTGACGCTGCCACAGCGAGTAAATTGTAGAGCAAAAGAGCACATATTAAAGACAAGTTTAAAACTGCATCTGTGGAAACCAATGGCACATTACTGCAAACTGCTCAGTCTTTCCTTTAGTCATTCATTCCCTACAACTTTAGATGGTGACAGGTGCAGGTGAAGACATTTCCATATTAGTGAAGACAAGGGAAACTCTATACGGTAGTCTTACGATAACAGCCACAGCAGAAGCCCTGGCAACAGTGCAACAGGAGCATCAGGGCATGCCAATGACAACTGACACATCAAAAAGCTACACATACATAAAAACAGGGCTGGGCAAACTTCTTGGCCACATTGGCCACATTGGGTCCTACTCCCTGGTACATCTATGGCAAAGGCAATCACCAACTGACTCTTTACAATATAAATCAAATTTACTGTTGCTCTGATATTTTTGTAGTCCGTTTATCTTCTTTAGAAAACTTCTGTGTTGTATGAAGACAAAATGCTGTTGGGGAAGTTCCTTGATATGTTTGCGGAAAGTCACAAGAACAAGACAGGAAAAAGGTACCAAGTGTTTAATCTCTGCAGAGAAGAAGTGAAACTAAACCTTAACCTAAACCTTGTAATAACACATACAGAATCCAACAGCAATGGTAACCAAGTAGAGAAGCCACACATTTTTTCTGGTGACAGTGCATCACAAACAGGATATGTATAAGTGGAACAGGACTTTCTTTGGTCCTATTGTGTCTCTGATTCAATATTGACTGCTGCATTACGCTGTAAGGTCTTGTTTGTTTCTGTGCGCACATCAAACAGCAACTCCTTCTAATAGTAGTATAACAGGACTAACCCTCAGATAAAGATGTCCATGTGATGTTCTGTTCGGCCACTGTTTGATATTACAACATATAGTGTATTTGCAGAAAGAAGACTTTAAGATTAAGGAAGAAACATATTGATGCGGCACTTGGGAATTGAACACTACAGAGAAGAAACGAAAGAAGTGTGGGGATTGTGTGCAGTGGCACTCCCCATTGGCTGCCACGTTGTACTGAATTCTGGAAGGACAAGTGGCAGGACAGTAATTCAGCAGTTTGTAGAGATCACTTAGGACAAATGATGAAGATGTTTTAAAAAAGCTGAGAACACTTTTAAATGATATTCGTTAAGCTCCTCACACTTGGTGTGGTGTCTCACCACAATGCTGCAGCATGGCAGTCCCATCACAGGAGGGCGCTAGCTAGCCTAGCTTGTCTTACGCATGAGTGGACACACTAGGACATACAGGTCAAACTCAAGGCCCGGGGGCTAAATGTGGCCCGCCAAGCCCTTTTGTGTGGCCCGCGGGAGCTTAAATAGCATTTAGTAAAGTCCATGCAGCAGAGTTTCATAACCTGAGAACTCTTTTAGACTCTATTCTGTTTGTGTCTGAATGACTGACATATTATTTTAAAATATTGTCAGATTATCTTTAAATAAAGAAAGTAAATGGATATGACAGGATTAGTTTGAATGAAGTAAATTATTAAAAATTAAGCACATTTTTTCAATGTGTCCCACTGTTGCACGGTACCAAATGACCTATGGACTGGTACTGGTCCGCGGACAGGGGTTGGAGACCACTGATCTATGCAATCTTCCAGTTACAACTGGCCCTTTAAGGGGAACTGAATTGATGATGTGGCCCCCGGTGAAAATGAGTTTGACACTCCTCCACTAGGAGGACGGAATGAAACAACAACATCCCCACATCCTGTAGCATTCACCAACCTCCAAACATGACGTTAAGGTTTTAACCAGAATCGGACAAAGTTAGGCACCATCATACTGGGTCTGGAGTCAATATTGACTGATACACCTCTCCAAATAAATTCTTGTTTCTCTTGTCTTCATCGGTCAACATCAATTATCAGTCATGGATTAAAAAACCTCTGTTGCATTCAAACAACAGGTGTTTGAACTGAACTTCACTGTCGCAATCTGTGCTTCAAAAGACTTGGACGCAAGGTAAGGGAATAAACAAGAAATTCTTTGTACTATGGAAGTAAATGGAAGAGGAAACACATTCTTATTTTTTTTAATCTAATAAAACTGTGTGATTATTTTATTATTTATAATATTTACTTCTATTACCATAAATCAGGACATTGTGCATCTTTTTGCCATGGCAGCCCCACGTCTGTCTGTGCTGTCATATGGACTTTTCATTTCCAGTTTTCTCACAATGTTTTACTTGTATCAATGGGACACGCCGCAAAGGCTGAGAGGTAAAGTGTGCTATTCCTATATATAAGTTGACTTACAATTCATATTTCTGTTGCATTGGGTAAATAAGACGTGAAGTAGATTTGTAAACTTATTTTGAAATCATTTTTTATTTTTTTCTACCAGCAATGCTATCAATTGATAGTAAAAAGATATATCCTTTTTCTTCCAGAAATGAGGATGGATTTGGTTCAGGAGGAGAGAAAGCAGCTGATAAGAGAAGTGTGTCATGGTGACAAAGAAGCTCTTTTAGAAAAAGAAATTGGCTACAACAAGTATCACCACCTAATAGTCGATAACGCGCACGGTATCATCTACTGTTTCGTTCCCAAGGTACAACACATACACACACATACACCCACTCGTTTCAGGGGTTTTCCACAGCAGAAAGCAGAAGAGAACATTTCATTGTGTGTGTGTGTGTCTACTGTATGGCTATAGTGAAAATAAAGAGACTTAATTGGAATTGAAACATTGTGTTTACAGGTGGCCTGCACTAATTTGAAAAAATTCATGCTCATCCTGAAAAAGGGAGAGCCATATGGTGATCCAGGAAATGTCACTGAAGATGTCCACACCAGCGGTGCCATCACCTTTCTAAGCTCGTTGCCAAAACACGAGATTGCGGTAATTAGTACCTAACACCCAGGACAAAGTTAGGCACCATCATACTGGGTCTGGAGTCAATATTGACTGATACACCTCTCCAAATAAATTCTTGTTTCTCTTGTCTTCATCGGTCAACATCAATTATCAGTCATGGATTAAAAAACCTCTGTTGCATTCAAACAACAGGTGTTTGAACTGAACTTCACTGTCGCAATCTGTGCTTCAAAAGACTTGGACGCAAGGTAAGGGAATAAACAAGAAATTCTTTGTACTATGGAAGTAAATGGAAGAGGAAACACATTCTTATTTTTTTTAATCTAATAAAACTGTGTGATTATTTTATTATTTATAATATTTACTTCTATTACCATAAATCAGGACATTGTGCATCTTTTTGCCATGGCAGCCCCACGTCTGTCTGTGCTGTCATATGGACTTTTCATTTCCAGTTTTCTCACAATGTTTTACTTGTATCAATGGGACACGCCGCAAAGGCTGAGAGGTAAAGTGTGCTATTCCTATATATAAGTTGACTTACAATTCATATTTCTGTTGCATTGGGTAAATAAGACGTGAAGTAGATTTGTAAACTTATTTTGAAATCATTTTTTATTTTTTTCTACCAGCAATGCTATCAATTGATAGTAAAAAGATATATCCTTTTTCTTCCAGAAATGAGGATGGATTTGGTTCAGGAGGAGAGAAAGCAGCTGATAAGAGAAGTGTGTCATGGTGACAAAGAAGCTCTTTTAGAAAAAGAAATTGGCTACAACAAGTATCACCACCTAATAGTCGATAACGCGCACGGTATCATCTACTGTTTCGTTCCCAAGGTACAACACATACACACACATACACCCACTCGTTTCAGGGGTTTTCCACAGCAGAAAGCAGAAGAGAACATTTCATTGTGTGTGTGTGTGTCTACTGTATGGCTATAGTGAAAATAAAGAGACTTAATTGGAATTGAAACATTGTGTTTACAGGTGGCCTGCACTAATTTGAAAAAATTCATGCTCATCCTGAAAAAGGGAGAGCCATATGGTGATCCAGGAAATGTCACTGAAGATGTCCACACCAGCGGTGCCATCACCTTTCTAAGCTCGTTGCCAAAACACGAGATTGCGGTAATTAGTACCTAACACCCAAAAGGAGGTCAGGTTCATTTTGTAGTGGATTTAATTAAAATAGTATAAGTGGATTTTTGTGCTCTTTTTCTTTC
>NC_024307.1:19749662-19757924 GCF_000523025.1 Cynoglossus semilaevis
TCCGAGACCCATTTGTGCGACTCATCTCTGCATACCGAAACAAATTTGAACATATTAATGACTTCTTTTACCCAACGTATGCACGAAATATTCTTCGTCTCTATGGCAACTACTCTAATCCACCTCAAACTGCGAGGGAGGCAACTGCATTGGGTGTGCGTCCTTCATTTAAAAACTTCATTCAATATCTAGTGGATTCAAAGACTGAAGAGAGGAGCCCTTTCGACGAACACTGGAGACAGATGTACCGTTTGTGCTACCCCTGTGCCATAGAGTAGGTCGCGTTTGTTTAAAAGGAGTATTAGAAAACAAATCTGGAATGAAACAATTTAAACTGTTTGCAAATTCTTCTTTTACATTTTTCAGTGTCAAGTGATCATATTATTGCTGGTTTATTTCAGGTTTGATTTTATTGGACATCAGGAGACACTGCAGGAAGATGCTGAACATCTGCTGAGGATCTTAAAACTGCAGAAGGACATCAGGTTCCCACATTCCTATGTAAACATGACTTCACCTGACTCAGTTGAAAACTGGTTCGGAACAGTGTCTCTAGAGGACAGGAAGACACTTTACAAGATCTACGAGACAGACTTCAAACTTTTTGGCTACAAAAAGCCAGAAGAACTTTTACGTAATTGAGATGAACAACGAACCATTTCTTAACTTCACGCTACAATTTTATGTTGTATTTACAGAGGTCTCATTTTTCCATTTTTAAAATCAATTTGAGAGAAAAATTGTTTTATTAATTTAATTATAACACACTGTAACTGGTTACAATGAAATTATTATAATTCATTTCAAACAATGTCATTTTTCAACATTTAAATATAGTGCATAAAATCTACAAGAGTAATTTCTTGGGGAAAATGACATCAGAATCATTCTGTCAAGATGCAGTATGACATTACAAACTTTAACCTGCTGATGGTAAAATGTATTGTTTTGAAGAAAGCCTTCAAACTGACACTGTTGTCACCTTAAGACACCTTAAGACTAAATATCAATAAAACTAGCCATACCATGAATTACTGTAAAATAGCATTAAAATGAACCTGTCTCAATACAGCAGTTAACAGGGGCAGCTGAAGAGAGAGAAAGCAGGAGGCTTTTGTCCAGGATATTTAAAATAGAAATTCAAACAACCTGGATCAACAATGTTGATCAAACTGCAGTCAGCAGACAATATTGTTGGGCATGTTATTGAAATACACTTTGTAAATACCGTGTTTGTGTCTACTGTGTCCCTGCTGTTACTGTTACTACAACGTATCTTTCTTGCTGCTGCACCCACTGAATTTCCCCGGTGTGGTAAAAATAAAGTCTTTTAAGTTTTATCTTAATATCTGGATAGGCACATTTTTAATACAAGAAAGAATATTTGAATTAAGTATTGGTATGGGTAGATTCAGAGAATATACAGTTCTGTCTGATTAGTACAATTTCTTTCTTCAAGATCACTATAAAATGCACAGTAAATAATTGACAGAAAATTCCAATTCTTTGAACTTGGACCCTTTATTGGTCTCTCTAAACAAACAAACAAACAAACAAAAAAAATTGAAATATAATTTTCCATATATAAGTTTCAATTTGTATCATATTTGATACATCGGGTCACAATGGTCAAATATTCTTTTTTTCTGAACAAACAAAAACATAATAAAACACAAACAAATCTAACAAATTTGTAATTCCAAATATAAAAAGTGCCACATAATGCAGTAATGAGAAATCCACAAATGAAACTGGCTGGGTGGATGTCTGGAAAACAAAGTGTCACTTCTGTTTAAAAAAATATGATCTTACTCTACGAGGCAGGGATTACACAAGCGGTGCATCTGTCTCCAGTGTGTATCAAATGGCTTTTGCTTCTCTGTTCGTGGATCCACCAAGTACTGAATGAAATTTTCAAAGGATGGAACCAATCCCTGTGCGTTTCCCTCTTCAACTGTCTCTGGTGGATTTGTGTGGTTAGCATAGAGACTAGAATATCCCGTACAAATGTGGTATAAAAATAGGAATCCCGGTGCCTAATTTTGTCAACGTAGGCAGAAATGATTCGTACAAATGGATGACGGACAAACATGAACTTGGTGTAGTGCTTCAGTTTTGCCTGTAATCAACAAAAAGAACACATGAAAGCTGAGTCACTGTCAAAGATATACAATGCATGTGACCCTTTTACACATACTGACCTCGATTTTAGAACTTGAATGTAGTGCCAGATGAGTTAGGTTTCCAAGTAAGTGAATATCTCCTTGTATTTCCCTAGGGTCACTGTAGGGTTCACCATGTTTTAGTACAAACATGAATTTCTTCAGGTTCGTACATGCTGCCTGTAGAAGTAAATAAGTGTCATTTTGCAAAATATAAAATAAAATAAAAAATGAAATCAGAGGTTTCAAACTCCTGGCCTACATACACCAACTAGGGGGTAACAATAATTTAAATTTACCCTTGAAGATCCAACAGCAATGGTAACCAAGTAGAGAAGCCACACATTTTTTCTGGTGACAGTGCATCACAAACAGGATATGTATAAGTGGAACAGGACTTTCTTTGGTCCTATTGTGTCTCTGATTCAATATTGACTGCTGCATTACGCTGTAAGGTCTTGTTTGTTTCTGTGCGCACATCAAACAGCAACTCCTTCTAATAGTAGTATAACAGGACTAACCCTCAGATAAAGATGTCCATGTGATGTTCTGTTCGGCCACTGTTTGATATTACAACATATAGTGTATTTGCAGAAAGAAGACTTTAAGATTAAGGAAGAAACATATTGATGCGGCACTTGGGAATTGAACACTACAGAGAAGAAACGAAAGAAGTGTGGGGATTGTGTGCAGTGGCACTCCCCATTGGCTGCCACGTTGTACTGAATTCTGGAAGGACAAGTGGCAGGACAGTAATTCAGCAGTTTGTAGAGATCACTTAGGACAAATGATGAAGATGTTTTAAAAAAGCTGAGAACACTTTTAAATGATATTCGTTAAGCTCCTCACACTTGGTGTGGTGTCTCACCACAATGCTGCAGCATGGCAGTCCCATCACAGGAGGGCGCTAGCTAGCCTAGCTTGTCTTACGCATGAGTGGACACACTAGGACATACAGGTCAAACTCAAGGCCCGGGGGCTAAATGTGGCCCGCCAAGCCCTTTTGTGTGGCCCGCGGGAGCTTAAATAGCATTTAGTAAAGTCCATGCAGCAGAGTTTCATAACCTGAGAACTCTTTTAGACTCTATTCTGTTTGTGTCTGAATGACTGACATATTATTTTAAAATATTGTCAGATTATCTTTAAATAAAGAAAGTAAATGGATATGACAGGATTAGTTTGAATGAAGTAAATTATTAAAAATTAAGCACATTTTTTCAATGTGTCCCACTGTTGCACGGTACCAAATGACCTATGGACTGGTACTGGTCCGCGGACAGGGGTTGGAGACCACTGATCTATGCAATCTTCCAGTTACAACTGGCCCTTTAAGGGGAACTGAATTGATGATGTGGCCCCCGGTGAAAATGAGTTTGACACTCCTCCACTAGGAGGACGGAATGAAACAACAACATCCCCACATCCTGTAGCATTCACCAACCTCCAAACATGACGTTAAGGTTTTAACCAGAATCGGACAAAGTTAGGCACCATCATACTGGGTCTGCATTCCCACCAGCAAAGAATGGCACTAGAATGGTTCCCAAAAGTCCATGCTCAACAGTGCCACCGTGGAGTCAATATTGACTGATACATATGTGATGTTCTGTTCTGTTGGTGGTCATGGAGACCACCATGAAATAAGATGCATTATTATTATTATTATTAGGTCTACTATAGCAAAAATAACAGAAAAGTACAAAAACAACTACAAAAGCAGAGAAATTGTGCAGCGCTGCTACAATTTTCGACCAATCAGGAAGTGCCATGCTGAATCTTGTAGCTGTAAAAATGGGACTGTCAATCTCAATCTTTTTGGCCACAGACCAAACCAGGTCTCCTCAAAGGCGTAGAAGAAATCCCCACATCAGCTTTTGAGTCTTACCCTTTAAGTTACGTGACCGTACTTCAATTTTTGACGTTTGATTTTTTTAAAATGATGTTGCAGTACTGGTCAAAGAAGACGTCATTACACTCATCATATTTCCCATATGTTAAGAAACATGTTTGTCAACAATTGCCTTCAGTTTTTTCCACAAACCTAAAAACCTGCATTTTTTTAAAGACGCAAACCAGGAGGGATCTAATGACGGTTATGATGTATTATACAAAGAGAATGAGGAATGTAGATTTGTTTCCTTAATTTAAATGGAAACCCTTAGTTTATGGATATTTTCAGGCTTTATTATAAAACATTTCAAAACAATGGGGCAATTTTATGTTAAAGATCACATTCACAAAACAATGTCATGGTTGCTGCGGTCCTGGCCATGTCTGACGAATTTTCTTCTTTTTTTTTTTTTGAGATTGACTTCTGCCATCTGCCCGACTATTGGTAAATGTTGACAGTTTCACACTGACACTAAACATATGAATAATATGAACTCCCTGTTGTCTCTATGGCAGTTTAAGCAGAAGCAGCTAAATATCCCACTTTGGTGCATCATCTTCTCCGGACAACACTTGGAAAATGTATGCCACCAGAGAAACAGGTCCACACAGTGTTGAAAGACAGAAGGTGCATTTTTCTTTTGCAGTGCCATTTGGCGAAAAGAACATCAAAATGACATGACAAACATGGCTTTTGTTCACATGTGGATATTTCATTCTTTGTGACCTAACCCAATGCCGGGCTTACTGTCATGCCTGCAGGTCGACGTCAGATTAGTTGTATGTCCATGTTTATTTACATATTAATAATTTATTTCCCTGTAAGAAGTCTTTCAGGGTTCTCACATAAGAAGTCTGTCACATCATTCACGCCCTGGTGAAAGCATCCCTCAGAAGTGATCTGATTGTATGTCAAAGTATTTGAACATTTGCATTTCTCAGGTCTGATCACAAAAACGTCATCTGTTGATTAAAGGGTTGGAAGATATCGGTAGTACATGTCCTGACCTCTGCTCAGCCGCTCCTTTTGAGATTAACTATGCCCAGTGTCATATGTTTTTTAATTTAAAGTTTCAGACATTAAACCAGTCTGTATTAAAAAAACAGCAGATTGGCCCACACGTATTCTCCTTCCATGTAGTCACAGGTGATGCAGCCAGAATGACCATCAGGCTTCAGAGCAATCAGAGCAGATTTCAATTCGATCAGGTCAGATCTCCATAATGCAGACCGACTCCTGTGCTATCAGACACATTATGTCTCTCGACATATTCTTCTTCCAACTCTATTGTCTGTAGTCATACCACAGTTTCTGTTAGAGGCTTTTGGCAAAAACCTATTTGCTTTTCTCTTAGCTTTCCTTCCAGTACTTTGAGCGTTGACATTGTGTGGTTGGTCTTTTGAAAGGATGCAGAAGAGTGCCTTGAATTGTGTATTTGGTGCACCTTGTCACATTGAACTTTCTTCACACCTAGCCAGTGGTGCTGATGAGTTAAACATAGGATTGCTGGCTAGTTCCTCCTCTAGCCCTTGTATTCCCTCCCCCAGTCTGTCACCCAGTTCATCATCCACTTCATCCCCTTCCTTTAATTCCTTCGAAACCCCATCAAGCCTTAGCTTCTCTAGTTCCTCTGTCCGTCCATCCAGCGCATCTGTTACTAATAGTTCGAAAGGACACTTTTGGCTATTACTGCTTTTGTTGCAGTTGGTATACGCAGCGTTTCCGTGGCCATTGCTGCCATTGTTGTAGACCACTGTGCCACTGTAACTATTCCCATGATGCCCACCATTACCCTGGTTGCTCATCAGAGTATTGGCCGGGGTCATGTGGGCCGTGCCGTTCCTCTTATCTATCAGCTGGAATCCTTCAGACAAAAGGCTGCTACTGCTTGGAGACTGTGGAGTGGCTGAGGAGTTGAGTAGGCCCCTCCCCTTTCCTGATGACAGCGAGTTATCTGGAAGCTGGTGAGCTTTGGGAGCAGTGCTACGCCGCCGGGTCAAGAAATGCAAGGTAAATGCACCGAACACTATACCGGAGCAGAAGAACAGAATGTAGATGGCAAGAACGTGACGAGTTCCAGCAGTTGCTATTGATCCAAGAGTAGAGCTTCCTGATGTCAACTGATAGGCTGCTCTGCGGCATGGGGATGGGTCTCTTGCCCCAGGTAGTACCTCCTGAAACAGAGAAAGCCAACATCAGAATCCAAATCCAATCCGATTTTATGTGCAAGGCAAAAAAAAAAAAAAGGGAAACAGCAGAAGAGCTGATATCAGCAAAGGTAAAGGAACATAGAGTCTTGGGTCTTGGGTGAGACTTGGGTCCAGGTTTCAGGTTCGAGTCCACCAGCTGCCAAGTTACCACTGAGGTGCTCTGAGCATGGCACTGTCCCCACACACTGCTGCCCCTGGGGCTTAAAGCTGCCCACTGTTCACTTTGGTGTGTGCAGTGGTGTGCTGTGTCACAATGGCCAGTAGTTCACTTTGACACTTTCCTTTCCTTTAAAGGTAACTCTGTTAGGCCAATATTTCCTTGCCTTTGAGTTCCTGTTATCAATCAGGTAGACTATTTTTTTTACATGTAAACGAGAGAGGGTAGTATGGTCAATTCCAAATGCACGAGGCATTTAGTTAATCTAGTCGTACAGTGACCTGAACAGAACAGGCTTTAATTAGGCCATCTGTCTTAGCTGATTGAAGCTCTTCGCATGGGAAAAAGTTATTTGGGTTTTAATCATTTTTAACTGTGGATCTATAAAAACACCTAGGTTTACAACTGACTGTTTTAAAAAAGTGCCGAGAAAGCAAAGTCAATGCTCTTTTGCAGGGGAGCAGATTTATGTTCATGCTGGTGGGTGCTCAGTAATCTCTGTGGTTGCTTGGTGATCAGCGCCTATGCTCTATGGGCACCGGATAAAAAACACTTCTACCACTAGGAATACAGAGAGTTCTTCTTTCTAGTTATTTAGTTATTAAAAAAAAGTTTTATTTATATCCTGGGACAAAATCAATTTGGCAATATTAAATGTTATTTTGTCAATAACAAACCTGGCATATGCAAACGTATTCTCCCAGGCTCTCCTCTGTCACTGTCACCTCCAGGTCAGAGTGATGTTGCTTGGTGTATCTGTGGGGGGGGTGCTCCCAGCTACAGGACCTTGGGGACAACTGGACACAGGGCAGCAGGAGACGTAAACCCATGGAAACTTGCAGTTCTCTAGTGATAGGAGAGCAACGCCCTGGAAAGATTTGGCATAAAAAGATGCAGAAAACATTAGAAGAGTACAAAAAAAAGAGAACACAATATGTACTAAATACAAATGAACCACATATATATATAGCACTATATGAAACAAATTCATGTTTGAGTGTAAGTTTGGAGATGATACCCTACCCTCCTTTATATCACATGTCCTCAATGCTTGCTCTATTGTATCATCTGGGCCAGGCCTAAAAAACAAACACAAATTCCATTACAAATTTTCATGAGACAATATTTCAACTACAGAAAGACTGGTGCCATACACTTCTTTGCTTCAACATGAATCAACAGTATTAACATGTCATTCAATCAGCTTAATTCATGTAAAGCCTTTTTAGGGTGACACTACATTTGGTGTTCAATGAACCTAATCCTGAATGTTTTGGGACTGTGGAATGTATCTGGAGAAAAGCCATGCAATGGTGAAAAACATGCAGTCTTGGAATGCACAGCATTTCACCCCTTCTACTCACCTTGTTCCTGTGGTCCTGCATGCATTTTCCTTTCTGCTCCACTCACAACCCAGTCGTCTGGCTCTGGCACATAACTCACAGGTCGGGTACAGAGAGCAGCCCTCAGCCCGGACACGAGCCAAAGACAGAGGGCTGCCAACCAGTGCCTCACCCTGGAAATATGATAAAACCTTTACAACAGTGCAATGCATGCATAGAACTATACTGTACGACATGTGCGTGTTGTACCTTGTGTAGTAATATATTATTGACAGGCTCTTGTGAGGGGAAAAGTGGAATCTCCTGCAGTATTGTTGCATTTTGACCCACTACCTCCACCTGGTGGAGCTCCCCACGGCCTGCAACACAACAGAAACAAAACTTTCTATTTTATATGATTTATTTATACACTGCATATTTAACTATATATATATATATATATATATATATATATATATATATATATATCTATTTATTGAAAGAGAGATCATGTGGTGCT
>NC_024307.1:19761044-19811311 GCF_000523025.1 Cynoglossus semilaevis
ATATATATATATATATATATATATATATATATATATATATATATAACTATTTATTGTCCTAGAGATCATGTGGTGCTCTTTAATATGCATAATTCTAATTTCAATTCAATAATAGACAATGCAATAATAAACACCACACACTACAACAATATTTATCTATTAACCTACTACTGCTACAATTTCTCATACTTCTAATACATTTTATTTTACTACTACTACTAACCCTCTAATCTTATATATTTCCATCCATATATTTCCATCCATATATCCATCATCTATCTTATTAAATACTGTAAAAAAAATGCAGTTGTTTCATATTGACATGTTATTCCTGTTGTTTCACCATTTTATTTTGTTTTTTTAGTTAATCCGTCTACCTGTTCCAAGGTGCAGAACTGCTATGCCGCTGTCCATCAGGGTCACAGCTAGCTTGCTGTATGTGACCCCCTTGCGCACCAGTAAGGGTGCTGCACTAACACTGTTCTCCATCAAAGGGTGGTCCCTCACAAATGTCAGCACCTTGTCTGGGAGTTTCAAGGATGACTCAAATCCTTCCGATTTTAACACATGGTTGAGACACTAGAACACATTTTTCAGAAGACAAAAGTATCTTTATGGCCTCCTGGTAGATAGTAAAGAACAAGCTGAAAATGTTTTGTTTTTTTGTTTTTTTTTTACCTGACCAGGCCTTGGAGCAGGTACAGGTTCGGGGTTAATCCAGTTGTCACATGTCTTTTTTAGCTCTTTGAAGGGTCCATCCATTACTTTGCTGATGTCAGACAAACTAAAAACACACACTGCTGACATCTCCTCATTTTCCCTAGGTAAAGGGTGCAAAGGATGTTAAAGAGTTAAACACTTTTTTGAAGGCAGTGAAAGAAAACATCAAATATTTATTACATTGCTACATCCTTTTTTTTACACAGGCATTTATTATACACACGCTTCTTAGGTCTACAATTATGGTTATATTTTAAAACCTAGTTGACCCCACTGTAGGACAGAATAACCAAATCGGTTGGAGGGGCTTAAATGTGTAAATGGGATGTGTGCTTGACACTGTCTTTAAGACATCATGAAGAAACACAACATGATAAAAAATCCCTCTCTCCTTAACCAACGTCTGACTAAACTCTCCTTTTTACACAACACCTCATCAGTCTGCCTCGTCCTCATCTTACCACTGTGAGGTAAAGAGTCCATAGAAGTGTGTGCTGCCAGGGTCACCCTGTGTGTGCCGTATGGTGAAAACATCAGTCAGGATGTTGTAGCGCTGACTACTGGGCTTGTCCTCACACACAAGCTGGGCTTTAAGGAAAGTAGTCCAACGTCGCTGAAGTGTCTTCATTCCACCCACATCGGACTGAGCAGACGAGTTGACAGAGAAGGGGTTCAAAAGACATGCAGCAACGGCAAAAAAAAAAAAAAAAAATCAATCAATCAACCCTGAAAGGGTGAGCTTACCTTGCAGACTCGGGCAACCCTGGGGACCTTAACTTTGGTGTAGAGATCGTACTCTTTAGCTACTTCAGTAAAAAAGAAGTAGATCTTGTCATCATCTCCGTTGGGGTTATTTCCTGGAGACTGCTCTATGAAGGCTGAGCTGACGAACTCTGGGTCTGAAGACACAAACACACACTAAAACAAAAAGTCTTCAAACTAACCATCCATCCATCCATCCATTTTCATCCCCTTATCTGTTACCGGGTCGTGGGGGTAGCAGTCGCCACCCAAATCACACTGCACCGTACCAACCCCCCCAAACCTTCCTGTGGGTGGTGAGTCCACTGGAAGGTACCAACTGCCCTAACCGGGATTCGAACTTGCCCAGGAGGTGAACCCTGGGGTTCCACACCAATGACAGAGACATTGCCTCTGGGCCAAAGCGCCACTCTTCAAACTAACACGTTGTCATATTAGAAAACATACCAAAAACTAAGGATAAAATTGGTATGAAAATAAAGAGAAATAAAATCAACCTATCTGCAAACAGTTGATAATATGGTCAGCTAAACAGAAAGTGAGCAGAGCTTTGGCCCCAGTCGGTCATTTCAACTGATAGCTCTGTGTCAAATCAAGTGTCAGTTGAAGTGAAGCACTATTTGGATGTTTCAATAGACTAATGTACACACATGGTTAGTTACATAAGTGTCAACAGAAAAGTGACTCGGTGAGATGCCGGCTCTACCTCTACCCACAGCTTATACTGTGTAAGAGTGACCAGCATGGGCGTAAGGGTATCAAGACTTGGGAGTATTTGTCTCTCACCACTGAGCCAGTTGATGGATCGTTCAGTCCTGATGCGCTCCTGCTCAGGTCCTGATGCTCTGGAGATGTCAAACAGTGTCCCAAGAAAGTTACTGGTTGCTGCTGTGTAAAGAATCCCTCCTAAAAAAGAGAACACACCTGTTTATATAAAGCCTGATATAGGAAAACAGAAAAAAAACACCGTCGTATTACACACCTGCCATGACTGCCGTATAGTGCTGACTTGGCTCAAAGGGACACTTGCCCTTCCCTGTCTCCATTTTCACTCCTCCATCTTCATTTTTCTCCAGAGTGAAGGAGGTGACATCCTTCAGGAAACCAGAAACAGAGTTGTATGGTACATTAGTGTCTTTATTTATCAAAATATCAGATCAAAATGTACGTACATCATATTTCAGATGAATATTTAGTTTAGGTTAAAGGGTGAGCTGATGGTTGTTTTTTTTTAATAATAATGTAAATGGCCACACGGACTTACCATAAAGGCACACTGGGGGTCAAAGGCATAGGTTCCACAAACATAGACGCGTCCCTCCTCCAGAAACTCCATCAGGCGGACGTAGTTATGACAGTCCACCTGCAGAGGGTGACAACGAGCCATTAAAGGAAAAAACAGATCCAGGTTCGGCACAAACATTGAAAAAGACGAATGAAGAAACACACTGGGCTGTGAAATGTTTTAACGTGATCTTTACAAATATTTGTCTCATTATTAACAGTGTACAAAACCTCTCCTTCCCAAACTTAGATTTACAATGTCTTAAAAAATCTAACCCATGAAAAAGTACGGCCATACCAAAATTTGTTTTTGTTCATTAACACCAATTATTCATCCCACCCATCCACAAACACACACAGAAGAGAGAGAGAGAGAGAGAGGGAGAGAAAGAGAAAGGGGGGGTGAAGTTTCATGCAGAGAGAGAGAAATTTCCTAATTCCTAAATTAATTTCTGCTTTTTTTAACATTAAGATTAAAAACATTGTTGTGGTGTATTAATTTCTGCTTTTTTTAACATTAACATTAAAAACATTGTTGTGGTGTATTAATTAATAATGCTTCATAAATAATGCATTTCTAAGTCGAACACTTTCGGCACAAACTATACATTTCAGCTTTGGAGAGTAGGGACAGTCCCTCACTTCAGGGAACTCCAAAATGGAAACTGGCACTGGCCCTTGTTGCTGCAATAATTCTTGTCTTTTCTGCTACTGTACACCTCCAACAATACTGTAACAAAGTATTATATACAATATATGTATATATGAAAAGAAAACGGAAATTTGTCAACTATAAGGCTTGAATTGGCCATCTAAATAATTGTTGTTTTTTTTTTCTTTTTGAAAGACGCAACCCGGCAATGTTTAAGGTGAAGTTCTGCCACCTGCTGGCTGAAATATCCACTGCAAATACTTACATCCAGAAGCTGACTGACCGTAAGGAAAACACAGACAGACACCAGACAGACAGACAGTAGCATTGTTGCTAAAACAAAGCACCTAATTAATGAAGGAGGTCAATCTGATATTATTTGGATATGTATGTTTGTTTTGTTTTAAACTTCTTGGAAATCAAGCCTTTTTAATGACCTTTAATCACCATCAAAGCAGCTATGGAGAACGATGTCGAGCCATGTTGATTTTTGTGAAATATAGAAAAATCACTACTAAAAATCCAAATTAATTCCAAATTAAATCTTGCCTGAATATTCATGATTTTTTGCTTAAAATCCATAATACACAAAGGTTAGAGAAGATACGAATCCCACTATTGTTTTCATTCATTGTTTAATCTAGACTGTCTTGCCACCACTAGCTTATAGAAATGTAAGTGTAAGTGTGTGTGAAGAAGCAACAAAGACAAAAAAGCTAAATAAAAAGAATAGGATCACAGTAGATTTGACCTACTTATGCATGATTCTTGTTGGGTTTTTTTCCCCCAAATCTGCCACATAAGTTAGTGTAGGTTTCTAAAACTTCCAAAATCTTATGATGATGCACTTAACAGCCAGAAAAACAAACTTTTCATGGGCAATTTGCTGTGGATGGTTCATTCACCTGTGGATGTCAGAAAGAAAAATGCACCATGTACCATGATGTGTTTTGTACATGAATGCATATCGTCTACTATTCTCTCTATCCTGTTTCCTTCTCGCTCTTCTGCCTAAAGCCTTGGATTAAAACTTTAAGTCAACTGTCCTGCAGTGATATTTCTGGCTTTTTATATGAATTATTTGTTTTAAGGCAGATTTCAGAATAGCTATGTTGATGAACACACATAGAGAGAGAGAGAGAGAGAGAGAGAGAGAGAGACCCCTGAAGTGTTGGCGTGAGTCCCAGAATTTCCCATCTGATCTGAACAGCAAGTGGCTGTGACACACACACACACACACACACACCCACCCACACACACACACACACACACACACACACACACACACTCTCTCTCTTTATTTAGTGAAGTGGTAAAGTTGTAAAATATATAACACACTAGGGATCAAATATCCAAAACTACACTAAAAATAATGTATTTTTATAACATCAGTAGTTGAAGAGCTGTGTGTGAATACTGGAAGGTGAGTAAAGCAGTGATAAGTGCACAAGACTGCGTGAACACACGGCTCTTACCTCTGTCTTTCCTTTAGCTACACACGATCTTCTCTTCTCCATCGGTACGTCCCACATGATCTGGACACAAGACAAACAGTTCATTTTTTCATAGCTGAAAAATGATGTTAAGTCTTGCCCTAGATCTCTCAACATTTCAATAGGATTAGGTCTCGTCACGTTCAATCTCACATTAAAAACAGACCCAAACACAGTTCTCTTACGTTGCGGGCTGGTTTGTCCAGTTGATTGGTGTCCACTGACAATATTGCGTCCCGGGCCCCTAGAAAGAGCAGACCTGACGACGGGTCCAACAGGAAAGTGCTGAAGTTGGTCACACCACCAAACCTTTTTGGATCAAGAATGACATCTGCGGATCATGAAGGGACAGAGATGGGTTAAGAAATATTTTTTTTATGATTGCACAAATTCAGTCAGTGATTGTTTTCATTATAACAATGCAAAGCACCATTTTTGTAGGATAATATCAGACATTATTCTATTATCTGATGTGTGTGCTAGACTGGTTTCACAGATGTGTCCACTATTAGGATGGCCTGGGGAAATAGAAAAGACGTAGACAACAATTGGAATAGGCAAAACAAATACTTGAAAGAAAACTGTAGCTATAAAAGGGGATGTAAACCCATGACAAACGTTTTTCTTCTCTGAACTGTGAACTGTGTTTAGAAAGCAGATTTCTGAATAAGTTCTTTAAAGTAAGTTAGTGGTCACCGGAAGTCTTCTATTCATTTTCAGTGTTCTTATGTCAGTCATTTTCTTTTTTAAGTTAAATTCAGTGGATACTTCAAGAGTTCCCAGGGAATGCTAAATGAAAATATTGTCTCAGAGCACTACCTGATTAATTTCATTAAAGATATCAAGCAGGTCTGGGCTCAAGTGTCAGGGATGTGCTGGTGAACAGCACTGTCACAGCTTCGACCTGATTTTCCACTTAGAGGCCGTCTGTGCTGTTGTGTATCTGACATCTGTCTGGATGTGATTCACAGACACTCCCTCCTCCCCCTTCCACTCAGGTTTCCTGCACCCAGACAGTGTGTGTTGGTTAGCTGTAGCATTTTACACGAATGTCATCTCTTGTTCACTCAGAAAACATCTGGCACCAAAAACCTTCAGGCTGTCTGCAGAGCAGGAAAGGTCGAACAGATTCAGAGACCGAAGAACAGAGGTTTCATACAGACGCACACATTAAAACACTAAATCTGTCATCTGGACATATGCACGTCTTAATCCAAACACCCAAGTTCTTCAACAAACTCTTTTCTCTTCAGTCGACCAAACTAAGGGGCCGTCCTTCCATTAGCCTGTATTTTCAAACGTCAAAGGACATCCCTACTCCAGCTGAATCAGAGCTTCTAGCACACACACATATACACACACAGGGACATAATCAGACATGAATCTTAGTGACACACGCCAAAGGCAGTATAAAAAAGATGTCCTCATGAACTGGTTATCACCGACTGTGAAGGATGTAACTCACACATGAACACCACCTGCTGGTCACCCTCATGTAGAGAGATGATTCCCAGAGATACACCATCTGCCCTGTTCTCGCCTTCTGTCACACGCACACACACACACACACACACACACACACACAGGTCCACATTGCTTAACTGAAGAAGTAAAAAATCAGATTGGAAGTTCCACCTTAAATAATTCATTATGGAAAAGAAGGTTGATTTAGGAGACGGATTGATGCCAGGTGCCAACCAGGTGTTGATGCCCGGTGGGCTCATCTGAACGTAAAAAAAAAAAAAAAAAAATCTGTTTTACTGGTGTGAATCATCATCAATCAAAACACACTGTTGATGCTAGAGGTCCTACAGAAAGTGATTCAAACACAGAAAAATGTTCAGTGAGCTGCAGTGAGCTTGGCAAAACACACTGTTGATGCAATGGAAAAAAGCAGAAGGGCTAGACTGGTTCATGCTAATGGAAACAAAAGCTAAAAGTTAGACAAAGAAGCATCACTAAACTTTGTTTTTACTCAGTGGGCTACAGTCAGTCTCTCAATAAATACATTTCTTGCTGCAAAAGATGTTTTTGTATTCATCTGTTGTACCATGGACAAAATCCCAAAGATGCAAAATTGTGTAGTATTTATTTATTGACCTCATAATAGTGTCCTGATTATTTGAAGCACACTCAGTCTACCTTTAGTCCATTGAAAAGAGCCTTAGGAGTCACATGTGGGTCAGGAGCCACAGCCTGCAGACCCCTGGACGTGGACGTAAGCGGGTTCACAACACGCCTTGCAGGCAAGGGAGGGTCTTTATGTCACTGTTCCTTTAAATCTAAGAAGAGATCACTGAACATTTGGCCACATGGAGGCAGTATCACAACTGACACATCTGCATAAACCTAATTAGCATTATTGAATAGACAGTACATACGGTGACCGCCATATTTTGTGAAACACATGCCACTAATTTTGTAACTGTCAGTTCAATTTCTACTTTGCTTATAACTGTCTCCCCTGACTGTGTTCACCTCCTGCTAATAATACGCACGTGGTTAATCAGGCTTTTGACACTGTAAACACGTGTCTGCTGTTTCTGTGAAACCCAACTCTGAGGTGAACAGTGGAAAAGGAACAGAAAACAACAGACAATGAGTCTCTTTTACACAGAGAACGGAGGAATTAGTGTTCCTCTGAAAGCTCACACGTCATACTTCCATGTAAAACCTTCTACCTGACACAAAGTGGTTTGATCAGAAATGATTCCAACCTGGCAGCTGGTGTGTTTTGTTTTTGTTTTGTTTTTTTTCATTTCTAATAACTGAAAGGTGGAAATCCACGTGATGGGACACTACATGGACACGATGGATCGTTTAGAATGTATCAGATAATTACTTTACCGCAATGCTGTTATGGAGGGAATGTATTAGGGGGAATAAATGTATTGGTTTATGTGTTGAAATCAAACCAAACAAATCCTGAAAAGTGAGTACGAATGAATAAGCAGCCCTAAAATACAAAATCTCCCCCTGTCATGAATCATTAATTTATGATACATTAATCATGACTGAGAGGCACCGAGGGAGAGACCACAGGAGGATTTCTGTGCGTGTGTGTGTGTGTGTGTGTGAGTGGAATGGGGGTGAGGGGTGGCATGTCCATTAGGGTTTTATAAACTGGCTTCTGCTCTTGGGGATCAATCTATGAGTCTGGCTGCAGGGCATTGTGGGTTCGGACCAACCAGGAAGTGATAAATTATACACCTCCCTCCAACGGCTGTCAATCAAAACTGACAAGGTGAGGAGAAAATATGAGGCGCACACGAGCTCCTGCCCCCATAGCCTTCACATGCACGCACACATGCATCATAGTACACACACAGCTGCACATACAACGAGACAGGGCACAGCTGTGAGATCTGCACACTTTGCAGAAACATATTTGAAGCCATAGCAGCAGTTTCCTGTTAATTGTTCACCCGCAGTCGGGAGCAGACATACGCCACAGGTTCAAGGAGACTTTTAAAAAAATGGTCACATTAGACAGCCGGGCCATACTTTACGTTACTCCTGCAACTTGATTCGTAAGAGCCTGCAGATATTTCCAGGTTTAGTCTGAGTCACGAGGCGGTGAGGCCTAATAATATGTAATATAAAAATAACAATCAGTAACAGGAAGAGAAATCAACCATTTAAGAACGTGTTGAGATTAGTGTCAGCTGTCATTGAACAAAAAATTGCAAAAGTGGAAGTGCATAGAATGACAATCAGAGCGACAGATGGACACAACAAGTCTACAGTGTTGGTAACCTGAGGAGAAAAAAACACACTTGTGTCAAACTCACTTTTACCAGAGGGCCACATCAGCAATTCAGTTCCCCTTGAAGGGCGGGTTGTAACTGAAGACTGTATAGATCAGGGGTCAGCATCCCCCGGTCCACAGACCAGTCCATAGGTCTCTTATTATTTATTTAAGCTAGAAATATTGTTCATTGCTGTGTAATAGAAAACTTTTAATTTGTTAGATCAAGAAACTCTGCTGCATGGACTTTACTAAATATTTTTTAAGTGCACAAAACGGTTTGGCGGGCCGCATTTGGCCCCCGGGCCTTGAGTTTGACACGTATGCTCTAAAATATCAAGTTTAAATAGATAAGAAAAATTTGTTTTCGACAAATTAAGTCTGAGCTGCAGAATGTGAATATGCCATAAGTTGTTAATTCAAATTTGAAGGCTCAAGCCAGCACATATGAAAAGTTCTAAATTACAGTATGACATCATGAAACATTACAACAGGCTTAACCGTGGACATGCTGTAAAAGACAGCAACAGTAAAGACTGTGTGGTGGGTTAGAGATGAACACTCACTAGTTCATTTTAAACATTCTTCAAACTTTCAAATTTGATCTGGATACAGCGCCGACCGCTGCTTTGAAATCCAACCGTTTAAATCCCTGTGCACACAGTTTAAATCCTGGGGGAAATGAGTGATAACCAGGCATGAAGAACCAAGCTTGACAGGGAGGAGGAAAGAAGAACTAGAGGTGAGAAAGTGGGCAAAAAAAGAAGAAATGTTTCAGCAGCCCCACTTCATGCTCTGTTACTCTTCTTAGTCTCTGTCATCTGTCTTTTGGTTTTTCACCATTTCCTCTTCAGGTGTGTTCTCAGATTTTATTTTTTTTTTTCTTTCTCTTTCCCAGTTCCTCCTCCACCAACCTCACTCTCTTCCTTTCCTGCTGGCTCTGTATGATAAGAACCACCAGTGCTAATCAGTCTTGGCCTAAATTCGCTCATGCCTTGCAGTATTATCATGTGCAGGAGCCACAGTGTGTGTCGGTGCCAGTACTGGCTGAGAAGCCTCCAGTACAGCAGCTCTTAGATAGACAGATATGTCAGGGTCTGGTCTTACAATACTGATACAGTATAGTACTTACTAAAGATCACTGCAACACAGAACAGTGGTTTAATAGAACGTATAAACATACACATAAAATATGTATTAGGGAAGAAAAAAAAATTCCCACTCAACAAACTTGGCAGTGAACTATTCTGGACAGATATCTTCTGCTCAGAGACCCACAGTCACACATCCACGATCACCCTGCCCGCTTGGTAGATTGAGACTAAACAGTTAGCTAATCTGTGGTTCTACAGCCAAGCAATGCAGCAGAACTAGCCACGACACACAAACTCAACTGTTCCCAGCATTCACAGCAGTTTGCAAGTGGCTGAGTAAAAAGGTAATAGACAAAAAAAGCAGACAAGAGACCTGAGACTAAACACACAGAGCTAGAGTATTCAGCTCAACGTTTTTCTTTTACTGCTACATACAAGGGATTAAAAAGAAAGGGATAATTGACTCAGGTAGAGGGCGCTGAAAGCTTAAACAGCAGAGCTCCTTCATCACTGCCACTGTTTGTAATGATATACATGAAACTCTGCTTTACAGCAGCAGCTGTACCTTTTCTAACGGATGGGAATGTGTTCAACTTTTGGCCACTATGGGTCCTAAATTTTGACATGGAGGTTCAGGTCAGGAGCAGACAGATGGAGCGTTCATGTGAACTAAGACAAATGACATATAAAAGTCATGCATAAAGGCTAAAATGTTCAAATGCTTTTAGCCTTTTCTACACAATTTCATGGGGAAATGCAGGTATTGCAGGAAAAAGGCAGAAATATAATAATAATATAAATGAACAGTATAATTTAGACGTTTGAAGAAGTTTGGCCCGGCCGAATTAAAAAACCAAACCGTATGGCTATCTATGGGATCCCCAACCCCCGGTCCGTGAACCAGAATAAGTCCTTTATTTTATTTAAAAGAGAATCCACTCACTATTTATGTTGTTCATTTAAAAATAAAAGATAAAATAATGTAATTGAGAATCCAATACTAACTAATACTAGAAGTCTAAAATATGATTTCTTTTTAATTTAATGATCCCTAATGATTTAATGATCCCTAATAATAAACAACCAGTCCACAGTAACGGTTAATTGCCTTCTTTTTATGAGTTAATTTTTTTTTTTTAATATTTTAATTAGTGCTGCCAAATGTTAAACATTTTTAAATCTGATTAATCACAGGTAAATGTGGATTAATCACAATTGTTCACGATTGTAATTCATCTTCATTAATCATAAATAAATGAACTAAATCAGCATCAGCATTTTTAATAAACAAAATAAAAGATTGGCTGAAGTGAAATGTTTATTATAGTATATTATTTGTTATTTCTGGAGTGTGGATGAAAGAAAAAGTGTGTATCAACTGTGTATCAGAGCAAAAACAACTTCTGAAGAGGACACAGTTACATGGATCCAAACATTTAATCTGATTCATTTTACACATAAACTACAGAGTTAACACATTCATACTGACTGGCTTAGTTTATTTATTCAACCTGGTTATAAAATATCATAATTGAAGTACAGTATGTTCTGTGAGTCCATCATTTATAGATGACAGTCCTAATTTTTATGAGAATATTCCAAGTTCGAAACAGAGAAGTACTAAAGAAGTTATAATAGCTCTTAATCAGCCTGTTAGGCTAAAGTTGAACTTTTAGCAAGCAGTCTGACATCAGTGTGACAGGAAAAACCCTGTGCCTCCAGGTGCTTAATGAGGTAGGTTGGTTTACCACCGTCTACATGAGAGCGCAAATGCTAACACAAATCCAGAAATAAAGAGCACACAGGCAACCACACTGAGACCCCACACATTTCTCATGAAGCCATCACAAACCACTGCACTGAGAACTGTGCAAAAACATCAGCTGCTCAGAGTCACATGGGTTTCATAGATGACCAATGAGGTCATAGGCTAAAGGTCAGAGTTATCATGCTCTTTGAAGTGAATACATACATCAGCTGATAGTGTGTGCAGGGTTTTGTGCTTTGGTTTTTAAACTGTGCCTTTCCACAATATCCACTTTTTGTATTCAGTTTTGTAGTTTTAATGAAAACGATAAAATAAAATGATTTTACAAAAGTACTAAATGATTTGAAGTGACACTGGGGACAGCAGAGTGGGTCATAAAACCTACGAGCCACACGTTCTGATGACACCACGGGAAATCCTAACATACCCCTGAAATTCCATTGACTCATAAGTCAAATTATGACCAAACAAAGAAACAGCCTTTACTGTGTGAGTGAGTGAGTGAATGAGTGTGTGCGTCAAAGGAAAAAAAAAATCAATGGCCTCCACTGTGGATGCGATGGTTTAATAATTAACAAAGACAATTTCCTGTCTGGTGATGGCATTACACTCCCATTCAGTCCCACACACAGATGAGTCTCACAGTTTTACTGCTGGTCGTTTCAGCATGAAAAAAACAACAGTTCAAGAGCTGTAAGAAAAATGATCGTGACAAACTGACACAGGAATGAAGAAGGAAAAGAGGTTGGAAAAAAGTGTGAAAACACAGATAGAGTTGCCCTTAGCCTGAGCACTAACAGCATTCCAACAACTTCTTGGATCGTTCTGTGAACCAGCTATTAGGAGACAAACCCTTAGCTAATTCATTAAAGATCAGTCAGTTAGCTGACTTCTGTCATGTACAGTTAAGAGTAAAAAAAAAAAAAATCAGCAACATTCTCTCGACTTTCTTCACTCTTCTTTATGATCATATCATTGACAGTAATGGGATTGTGTCTAAAATTGATGCAAACAGTAATTAGCCTAACAAACAAATAAATAAATAAATGTAATTCAAATACAACTATATCAGACTCTGGTGTGAACACTGGATGCCACTCGTGGCTTCTCCTAAAATGTCAGTGTACAACTGTGTCTGATAACAACACACAATTATTTTATCATCCAGTAAATGACATGGATCTTTCCAGTTTTCATTCTCTGCTGCCCGCTCATGTTATTCACTGATAAATGAGGATCCTCTGGACTCTTCATTCGCCCCAGGCTAGCTGAGCCTAAGAGGGGACAGACGCTTTCAGTGACTCCCTCCTCAGTCTGGTTCTCTGCCCCTCTCCTTGCAGTTCAACTCAGTGTGCAGTACAATAATGGCATTGTCCAAGATATACAAGTGACTCTCACATTACCAAGATTACTGCACTATGGAGTTCACAATGCAACCTTCGTAGCGCCCCTCCCCACCAAAATCATCCAGCGCACACGCAGCACACCATGAGGCATCTGTGTGTATTTATATAAGAAGCTCCACTCCACTTGCACTCACCAGACTCTGACACGAACATGTCCTGTTTTGACCTGCGCCTCCTCTCTACATGCAGCCTGAGTCTTTTAGAGCAGCAACTACGGATGACACTTTTGAAGAAGTGCCACGGTGTCCTCAGATGAACAGCCGTCTCTGCTCGTTTATCGAGATGAAGAGAGAGTTTTCAATTACATATTTTACCAAGTACCTATTTAGTAGCTATTTCTTTCTGAATTCCACCTAGTGTGTGTGCAGCTATTTAACTCCATTTGGAGAGATACAGGGGTCCTTCTCTTATCGCAGAAGTTGTGTTCCAAGACCTACCACAAAATGGAAAAAATCTTGAAGTAGAGACGAGATAGTTTTTATATCATTTGTGTATATTTACCCTTTACGAACCTCCCCCACACTATTATCAACCCTCCTTAGACTGTATTACCCTTCCCCACATTATTATAAGCACAGTAGAGTTGTATAATGGTGACGCAGAACAAAGTGGCATAACATATTTTACCAAGTACCTATGTTAATCCAGACCTGCAGGATCAAAATCTGTTTTGTTGGTCCTCTTATCACAGAAGTTGTGTTCCAAGACCCACCGCAAAATGGAAAAAATCTTGAAGTAGAGACGAGATAGTTTTTATTTAATTTGTGTATATTTACCCTTTACGAACCTCCCCCACACTATTATCAACCCTCCTTAGACTGTATTACCCTTCCCCACATTATTATAAGCACAGTAGAGTTGTATAATGGTGACGCAGAACAAAGTGGCCGACAGACAAGGGGAGATGCTGAGAGACGCTACGATGCATGAGCCAAGAGTAGGCTAAATTAGCCAATAGTAACTCTGTGTACTATTGGACTAATACAATGCATTGTATTAGCCAAGTAGTATATATAGTATGCTGTGTACTATCTCGTCTAGGTAAACAAAGCTACCAACGACAATCACATTTTTAAAGCCAAAACCTTCGTAGGTATAATTATTTAATAATGTATTTCAGTTTTTTATATATATTTATGCGACATAGCCAAAATTGCACAAGCAATGTGGCAATGTCGCAATTTTAAAAAATCAAAATGTCAGCAGGAGCGTGTGCGCCCAAGTGCACTCACATGTATTACATGTAACAAAGGCTGATTGCATTAGCCATTTATAATCAACGCACTTCTTGCTCTTGACTGTGGGTGTCACCCTGCAGGTGGTCCCACAGCCTAAATGTCTCAATCAGTGAAGACACCTGGGGTGTGGAAGTTGCTGTAGATTTTAAGAATCCCATTGTGTTTTGACACCTTAGTTCCTGTCAAAAACAAGGCCAAGATGATACAACTCTATTCAGGTAGACAAACTGGAATGAGTTCCAAGCACACAACGTACATCCAGCTGATTGTGAACCTACTTTTCACAGAGCTGTTTTTGATAAGAAAAAGACTAAAAGAAAAGACATTTTTCAGAATAACAGCTGATAATTCTCTATCAGCCAATCAGGAGTAAAGAATTGGAAGGTTAGATAAATGTTGCAACTTCCCTGCAAACCGACACCAATTTGTTTGCCTTCAAAGAGCTTTTGTGTAACAAAACAAGTCAGTTTTGCTGGTGTTGCGTTGCAACCACAGCCATTTTCTGAGCTGCATTTTCTAGGTAGCTGCAGTGCTACAGTGTGGTGTAGGTGTGTTTGTGTGTGTTATATATGACAGTAAAGGTTGACAGCTTAAGTGCTTTGCTCATGTGCCAGGGGTCCCTGAACGTCTGCACAGCTGATTGCTTTATCTCTGCTGCAGGAAACAAGAGACCAATCTGGAAGAGCAGAGATGGCCACCAGGAAGACTTGTTTTTTTTTCCCAAGCAAGTGGACCTAAACTAAACTCCAGATACAGGAATTATGATCCACTATAAATGATTGAATCAACATAAAAGGTTAACAGTTTAGTTTGTCTGTTACTATCATCCGTGGATAACGGTGTTTATTTGTTTTACAGGAAATCGATGTAATGCGGCCATCAGACATCCTGTATCTAATAAAGTGTTCTCGGTGTAAAAAAAAAGTATTGGCAAAAGAAGGACAGAATTTTACTGTGTGATAAAACATGTTTTTGTTCAGACTAGTTTGAATGCATCACTTTGTTTCTTTGTCTGTACTTGTGATTTGTCATTGGATTGAATGACATTCGAGCCACGCCTCTTATACAGACAAATAAAACATCGGTTGAATGACAGAAGGGGGTGTGTGGGATGAACACCTTCTATTGTGCCTGCATCACCTTCAAAAGGCTTTATTTTCTCATTGTCCGCCATGGTTCAAGGTCCCGAACCTGACAATGTGCTTGTAAAAGATGAAAATCTGAACTAAGAGCAGATGCGGGTTGAAAAGATCTTGTCAACAACTGGCCTGGAAAAAGAAATACAGTGACTCCACCCTGCGTACGTACAGTTGACAGGGTCACTAAATGCTCATGAACTTGTGTGCGGTCCAACAGGGACTGCACTGACCAATCAGGATAAATCTTTGAAAACACACACACACACACATATATACATATATACACACATATATGTATGTATATATGTATGTATGTATGTATGTATGTATATATATATGTGTATATATATATGTGTATATATATATGTGTATATATATATGTGTATATATATATGTGTATATATATATGTGTATATATATATGTGTATATATATATGTGTATATATATATGTGTATATATATATGTGTATATATATATATATATGTATATATATATCTGTGTATATATATATGTGTATATATATATATATGTGTATATATATATATATATGTATATATATATATGTGTATATATATATATATGTGTATATATATGTGTGTGTATATATATATATATATATCACATAGCCCCGAGTGGACTTGCAGCAAAGGGACAGTGTATTTTTTACTTATATTACTTAGTTATCTACAATGTAAAATGAGAATGTAGATGAATGGATGCAAACATAGAATTTAAACAACATAGAGTTGTTGATGTCTAAAGTTAGTAACACTAGATAGGTGAGAAAGCACAGTGTGCTTACGTAACATGTGCAGCAAAGACTCAGAGACACACACGCATGACTGAACACTTTCCACCCCAGCCCTGAACTACCACTTACTTTACTGGACTGGCTATGTTAAATAAATCATTACTGTTACTTCCACATGGCTAAAACTCTTCTGCTGATTCACTCTCTCACACATACACACACAGTTGACGCACACAGCGACTACTTGAGAGATTCTGATGGGAATTTAAATGCAAAGTCAACCGGTGAGGGAGGTCACCTCTATCAGTCATTTGAAGTGATTCAGATTTGAGGGCAGCTAAAGGGTCAGCAAATGTGAAGCTGATGCAACAGGCCTAAGAGCTAAAGGCCTCTTGCTGTTGATGATGGTATTAAGTAAATAAAGGTAGAAAACGTAACAGCAGCTTGTTACACCTAACAGGAAGCAGTCGGTGAGTACAGAGAATCTGGGCTACACTTTTTGAAAAAGACAGGTGATGCGTTTCATCTACCCTAACATTGTTCAGCCTGCTGATGTTAAGACACTTTTTTTATTTTGCTGCATCACACAATCTGGCATCTCCTCTAAAACTAAAAGTTTATGTGAAGGAAGTGGTATGACTATTATTGTGTGCTTTGCCTGGCTGTTGCTGATGTGGACAACTGCTGTGAAGGGCAAAATGCATCTAGACTGAGTGGGTTTTTTTCATGAATCAATAGTTTAACATTAAAGCTTACACCCATCTGTGATTAATGCTCCACCAGAAATCAATATTTTCCACAGCCACGTGTGAAAGGACTAGACAGGAGTGGGACATTTTTATTCTCATTCATTGCCAACTCTTCAGTATGTGCAGTGCACGAGTAGGTATACACAGTATATATATATGTGTGTGTGTGTGTGTGTGTTAATTTCATCAGGAGGAAAGTACCAAGTGGGTGTTTTCAGAGCACTACCATCTGTCCATCTGTCCATCTGTCTTCAGAACACCCCCTTGTTTTTCCTGGTGACCATCTGTCTTCAGAACACCCCCTTGTTTTCACTATTTTGGATTAACCCAACCTACAGACAGACAGATTGAATTACATACTAGAAAAGCTTAGGTCAGTGGTTTGCTGAGTATTTATTAAATGTACAGTCAGTCCTCCTCTAGTATCTGCGCGAGGACATGCACAGAGCAAAATGATGGTGTCTGAATTCTTATAACATAATATTCTTTAACAGTTCCTGTGCTGATATCACTAGGTGACATATTTATATATATTTATATTTTGGGGAATCACGGACTATGATATTGTACAGACACGTGATGCAAAACGCAGTCAGGGTCGTCAGACTCCAGTGTGCAATTAAGTTTAGCGCAAAATAATTTGGTTAAAACACTAGGGATTATTTGTTGTAAACTTCAGTGATTGATAAAAGGATCTTTACATATTCCAGATTTAGGGGGCACTCACTCAAACAGCCACAAACACAATTAACACCTGTATCACCTGGTCATAAATCATGTTGGAGGGGTTGCTTGTATCCATCTATCTGCCCCTTACAGTCAGCCCATCCCTCTCTCCCTCTCTCTCTCTCTCTCTCTAACGCCAACATGAAGACAAACTGCAGACCAGGGTAAAGAATATTCCCTCTGTGTAAAAATCTGATCCATTCTTCATGTAACAAACTCCCTCACCTAAATTTACATTTTATTCTGTCTCTGTCCACCTGTTTGCAACTTTCCACTGTGTTTGTTTATGTGTTTATGCAGAGATGTTTATGTCATTTCCCACGATGCACTGCTCCTCTGTGATGACATTGTCACTCTGGGCGACGAGGGGAAAAATAAAGAGGCGGGGTTTTCCTTCCTGACCCAATCTCCAATACAATGGAAACACACACACAGACACACACTGTGTATGGTCCTACAGGAAAAGCATAGATGGAAGGAAAAGGCATGTGGACTGTGTGATTCTGCTTGTGTTTGTTCCACGCTTTATTAACTTGGTTCTGGTGTTCATTCAACAAAAAAGTAGAAGTACATCTGAGTTTCTGTCAATCATGCCTTTGAAAGTGAGTGAAGTATAGAACTTCGGATCAGTTCCTTACCCATATGGTTATATGTCAACGTACAAAAAGATTGTAACAAAGGTTTGCATCACTTCCCAAAATCAAAAAATCAAAGGTACTAGAATACAAAAGGTCACACATACTCCAACACCAATAAGGTCACAAAAGGTCACACATACTCCAACACCAAAGTCAATCATGTCCTCTGCTCCAGGATGCTGATTACTAGAGTTTGGAGGAATAAAGTCCACTTGTGATGTCATCAGATCAAGACTCAGAGATCTATAAATCCTTATCTCTTATAAATCCATTGATATTATTATTATTGTTATTTTTGTTGCTAGTTTTATTATTATTATTACCTGTTTTGTAAGATTTGATTGGATTATAGGAATATTTCAATAAACAAAATAAGGAAAAATGTGGGGGAAAAAAGTCTAAGAATGACACACTTCACTCCAGGTTGTTTGCGGCTGTTGTTTCTGGCATCACGTGTGTCACAATGAGAATCCGTGTGAAATACAAAAGCTTAGCGGAGAGTGTAGAGTGGAACAAAACAAAGCTTCAGTTCAGGAAAATTGTTAATGGATAATTCGTTTCAGATCTACTGAAGAACATGGATTCTGCATACAAGTGAAATCACCCTCTCCTGTAGTCAAACAACCCTGATGGACCTGCTCTACCAGCTGCCTCCCTGTGTGTGTGTGTGCCTTCTAAAATTAGGTCAACTTGTTAGCAGCTAAAAACAAGATTACAAAGAGTATAAAGGGAGAACAACGAGTTAAGAGATAATCCTTTTCTTGGACGACACCTTGGAAAACATGTCCTGCGTTCTCCAGTGATGTACAGAGAATGATTATCATTGTCACCACAAAACAGACATGATTATTACATAAGCACTTATCAGAATACATTAAATACATCAAATTATAATTATTTGCTCCTTCAATGGCTTTAAAAATCAAACATCAATGAAGTATCCATTGTGGTCCCACACAAGCTGAATCAGAAAAGTCTGGAGACTGAGGCCACACTAACACTGCAGAACAAAATGTAAGCATTGTCATTATTTAACAGCAAAACAATACTTTTGACCTAAAAGCATTAGCCTTAAGCCCTGTTCACACAGCAATGATACGATGTGAGAACAATAGCTTCCAGATATGGGGCGTTTACGGAGCCACAGAATATGATTCTAGTCCCTGTAGTACACATACCAGGCCCGTTTGTGGCACTGTGTCAACCACGCTATAACATACTGTAATAGTCATTATATTCCATTCATGTTGTAATGAAGGGGTTAACTGTTTACAGGTATATGGGGACAGTAAGGACAGCTGGTCACAGAGTGCAGAGAGTAAGTAATCGCCGCTATATCTCTGGAGCTGCATCATCGCCGTGTAAACACGGTCTTACAGACAGAAGTAAAGACTCAAACTGCGTGATGCCGGGGGATGAAGTGGTCCTGCTTCATGACACCCTTTACATCTAACACATCTACTGAATTACCTGCCAAACATCGCAACACTACAGCCCTACCACCTCCACGTTTTGATTTAAAAGATTTAAAAGTTGGAGCTTTTTTGTTTGCATGTTTCTTGTGAAAATGTCACAACAAAGACTATGTAAAGAAATTGTCAACAAGTTTGCATTTCGAATAGAACAAGTCAAGGTTAGTGATGCTGATATGCGTTTGCTATCTGTGCTGTGTCCCTGTGCTCACCAAGAGAGAAAACACGGTGGTCTAACAGTCCAATATATGTATGCAATATGTATGCATACATTTATTCTCGGTCCAATATCCCTGTATGCATACATTTATTCTGTCACAACGTTGCCTGGAAGTGAAAGAAATTAAAGTCAAGAAACTTCATTGCGTCCCAGCAAACCTGCACCTGTATTTCCTATTTTAAGAACCTTCAATATTAAATGTGTCTCTGTAGTTGGCCATGTGTTCTGTTGATGTGTTTAGGCTGCCAAATGAAAACCACACAGTCAGTTAAAATAGGTAAATAAATAAACACATGCAGCACTGCTCATAACAGCATCTTCTGCAGGTGCCATTGATCTCTCAGCTCATCCTCTGACTTGGCAGCAAAAGGTGTGAGTCAGCACAGCACAGCATCACAGCACAACAAAATCCCTCAGCTGTAGCTGGTGATTACCATAAAAAAAGAGAAAGGAAAGAAAAATAAACAGACACGTCTGGCCTTAAAATCACTGAGAGGATGAGAGTTCTCTTATCCAGTCTCAAGCTGAGGAGAAAGACTGTGTGAAGCCTGGAACAAAAGCTGTGCAGCTACTAACTGGTTACATAACTGCCTCTGAGGAGAAGCCATTCATGTGTGAGGATGCTGTTGTGTCACCATAGGAAAAACAAAGATGTGTACATCCAGTACAGTACACATGCCTGCAGGACTATTATGGTTTGGCCACAGACTGCACCTGCAGTTTACACCATGTTGACAATGTAAACAAAGACTCTTTTGTGGTTTGTTGTTCCTGTCACATCAGAGCAATACTGAAATTATATTTCCATCGACTTTACTTCGGTCTAACATGACTGCTTATACGTACTGTAGGAACCAACAGGGGAGGTCACCCCCATGAAAGGACTCGTTGTGTCACAGATATAGACCAACTGATGACAATTACCCCCCAGATCAGGTCAAATGACTGTGTGATTTCACCCATATAAGAGACAGTGAGCGGGAAAGAGAAGAGAGACGAGAGAGATGTGGATGGGAAGATATTTCCTCTCTTCAGATTGTCCTCAGCTGACAGGACATGACAGCTACTTTTGACTTGCTGCCCCGTGTTTTTCATCTAATTTCTCTTCTTCCCTTGTGCATTTCAAGCCATTTTCTTCTCATAATACAAAGCTCTCCCTCTCTTCGCCCATTTCATTTCTGATCCCTTTATCCCTGACCAATACATCCAACCCATTCCTTTCTTCTTTTCTCCTCAATTCAGCTTCGCAGATATGGGCAAAGTTAGTCTCACAAAATGTAAGTATTTCACATTTTATGAGTCTCGCATAAATATAATGCCTATATATTAGATATATTTTTGGTGCTTATCATCCATCCGTAACGGGTTACGAGTGCATGAAAAATATTTTGAAATTGTATTTTTCAAGAGTTCCAACAAGCTGGATCTATTATCGATTTAATCAATTAATGTAATATTTTTAGGGAAAACACCTTCACCTTACATAAAACATAAAAAGCAATAACATAAATACCCTAAATGCAACTCTGCCTCCAACATCAAAATCCCTGTCCATCACTAAACCAGTCACCTGGTAGATTCAGTTTCCTTTTCTTAAATAATGCACAAAACACAATGATGAGATAAGACGGGAACTGGTATAACAATGGCCTGAAAAACACAAATTAAAAACAACTGGGATGGCAGTGGAGAAGCACCTCCCTGTCATTATTGACACTTTAGAAGGTGGAAATAAACACACACGGGAGGTTGGTTTTTTTTTTGTTGGTGTTTGTGTGTGGAAACACACCTTGCAGGTGGAGCTTAACCACTATTTTTTACCATCAGTATTTGGTCATGTGTTCCTTCTTTTAAAATTCATACACGGTATTTGTGAATAGTGCATTTCTACTGGAGTGCTCCCACAGCAGGAGCAGGTCTAGACTAAATGTCCTGCAGCAGACTGTTTCCTCCTCAGACATTAGCAGTACATGTTGTCTGGCAGTTTTATCAGTGGTAGATAGTTGTGAGGCCAATAGAACAGCAATGGCTTGTACACAATGGTTTGGCTGGCCTGTTGACAAGCCATCAGTTAACACACATACACACACACAGGCACACAGGCAAACAAACACAGTGTTCTATAACAGCTGTCCGTGGGGGTGGGGGGTGGGGGAACAGCATGGTGTGTTTACAGTGTTACGAAGTCAATGAACTAGATCCTGTGAAATATTCCTAAAATTTAGACTCACTTTGACAAGCCATTCACTCACACACTCAAATAAACATTTACTTAAGAAATAATGGAATAGTTAAGAGACCAACTGTCTATGGTTTATCCTTCAACATGAGTCTGCGACACTACCGCAACGGGTCTGCACAGCTGTCATGAGATATTTGATCTGATTAGACATTTGCTTCATTGTGTTTAACATTGTTAACATTGTGTTCATTTAATGTTAGGTTCATCTCTATGTGTGAGTCAGATACCTTGTGTTCTTTTATGGAGCAAATAGAAGATCTTTAGGATTAACTCGTACAGAATCAGCAAAATAGGCAGTTCCAGAGCTCTGGTTCAGATCTACGCGTCCCTGACAAACAGCATGGGACGTCCCGTTCATGAAGTCTGATCGACTATCTTTACCTGACCCAGGTTTTTAAGCGTAACAGAGTTGTGCGCGCAAACGTTGTCCTCTTCGGACTGGATGGCTTTATCTGAGACATTCCTCTTTGATGAGATGGTCTTGTCCTTCTTCTCCGTGTCATACTTCTCTGATGAGATGGTTTTGTCCTTCTTCGTCTCAGTCCTACCAGTAATTCCAATGATATTTCCCCTCTTTGTCACACAAATGCTCAGACATTTTCTATCCTTGAAGCTTAACATTTATGATGCAATAACTTCACTATTAGTTAATCATAATATAATAATAATAATAATAATAATAATAATCATATCTTTACATTAGCATACATATATAAACATATGTATTGTTTGAACAGCTCAGGATCAATTCCAAACTAGCATGGTCCATAATACTTTGCGCTAGGCCCAGGTTAATATAAAAGTCTTTTTTTGAATTGAGGGTCCGTAGCCTGAGAAATCTGCTTTATTTAATGTCAATGTAGATTTTATGGAAACCAAAACAGGTAAATTCCCAAAGATCACAAATCAACTGAGTGGCATGTTCTCTTATTCATATTCGGCAATTTCTATGTTCTGTTCTCGTTCCATGAGTCATTCTCTGCATCTCTGCTTGCTCTTTGACAGTCATGACATGCAAACCCATGGCTCATCCATAATGCAAAGCAGCCAGGCCACATGACCACACAGAGCTGAACTTGAGCTTAGTTTCACTTTAATTTAGTATGACAAAAAGTGTACACCATTCTCTCCCAGTCACTCCTAAACTGTCCTCTAGCAAACCGTAACCCAATTAAATCTGTAAATCTCAGTGTGTTTTGTGCAAATGCCAAATTTGTAATTTCATTTAATTTACTTTACTTTAAAGCCCCTCCAGGAGACAAGTGTCTTTCTAAGTCTTTGACCATAAATAGCATGTTCAGTGACATTTAAAGAGGCCTTTAATGGAACAGTGTGCTAACTACGAAATTAATGCTGTAAATTTTGGGGGGAGGGTTTCAACTATTTTCTTCACTAATTCCATCAACCCTTGCCCTTTTTCTTGTGTGAGAGCAAATCCTCATATCTTTTTGACAACGTCAGCAAAATTCCTCTTGGGTCCTGCACCAACTATCTAGTAGTTCCTTCCTAAGTTTTTTTACAATATATCTTCTACCTCTCCTAAGCACAGGTCCAAATTCTTTCAACCTGCCACCATGATGTAATCCTGTCCATTCTGCCAGCAGCTCACACTCCAAGGTGTGCCCTCAGTCCACTGTCTATTGCCCGGGACATTTGACCTAAATTCTTCAATCAACATGACCGGGGCAGTGGTGGCTCAGACCATGGCACTGTCCCCACACACTGCTCCCTGGTCCTTAAAGCTGCCCACTGTTCACTTTGGTGATGGGTTAAAGACAGAGGTCACATTTGGTTGTGTGCAGTGATGTGCTGTGTCACAATGACAAGGAGTTCACTTTCCTTTTCACTTTCCTAATACAGTGATATCATTACACTCTGTTGGCACAGGTGGCTCTCGTGGCATTGCGAGACAACACTGCGTTTTTCCTTTAACAAAGGCTCTGAGTCATTTGTAATCATCCACTGCAGCGGTCCCCAACCTTTTTTTTTGCACCACAGATTAGTTAAATGTCTGACATTTTTTTCACTGTGTGGTGGATAAATACAACTAAATAAAATGATACGATGGGCGTAAAAACTGTATTTTCTAAATATAATAATAAATGTGTAAAAACTGTATTTTTTAAATATAATAATAAATGTTCACTGTGTATGCAACTGTATTAGAAGCATCCTCGTAACATCACTTCTAATGTAGTTGGTCTCCAAGTGGCAAAAAGGTTTTGTAGGCTTCATCCCCTCATTAGAAAGCCGCTCGCCGCATATTACGCAGCCTGACGCAAATAAATCCATATTTCAAGTTGGACTCCTGGAATTCTCTGTCAAATGCAGCTTTCTCCAAAGACTTTTGCCAAAGCTAGCTTAGGGGTTTCTACATGTATTATGTGTTATGGGCTGCAGCTGATCATTTAAGAAGGTAATGGATGTAGGTATGACGTGCATCTTGACATGTATCAAGTGTAAGTCATTGCGGCGGAGAGAATCCTGTAATTTAAAACATCGTTCAGAATCAGATAATAAATAAAACGGTAATAATGTAATCTATGAATTCTTTCTGTGCGGCCCGGTACCAAATGACCCTCGGACCGGGGGTTGGGCACCACTGATCTACTACATGCTGCACTAGTATCTGCTACCACAGTACAATACAAAGGGTACAATGGATTTACAGCGGTATTCTGGCAACTCAGATTAAAACACCAGTGTGACATTTGACACCAGTACACTGGTGGTCCCCAGTAAACCTCCCACCACTAGATTGTATATTATAGCCTAAACATACCCCCTTATACGTGTCCGCACATGTGGTTGTGTGAATGGAAAATGCGCAAACACATGTGGCCATATGTCTGGCTCTAGCTGGGTAAAAAGAAAAGAACAAACCATTTAATGGTTAGTTAGA
Organism: Cynoglossus semilaevis; assembly: GCF_000523025.1. NCBI lineage: Eukaryota > Metazoa > Chordata > Actinopteri > Pleuronectiformes > Cynoglossidae > Cynoglossus > Cynoglossus semilaevis. The sequence goes on from NC_024307.1 coordinate 19,786,050, forward strand.
ATCTTTTTTTTTAGTTAGAATCTTTTTTTCCTATCACAGACTGGACTTCGTGTGACAGTTACTGTATGTGAGTTTCTTGATTATAAAATGTATAAAAGGATACATTTTGCAGTAGAATGTACAGCTTTAAAATATTTGTTGCATTTGGGCATATTTCTAAGACTCTAATGGTTGCATCACGAATGCATAAAATGTAAAAAAAAAAAAAACAGTTTAAAAAGGTTGGTCAAAAAGCTGCACACTGTCTTCAAACAGACCATTAATACTGTTAATCATTCATCAACCCAGAAATTTGGAACAAATTGCACAATCAGTCGCAACCGAGAGACTCAACAGGCCTAATCACTCAGACTATTGTTATGTGTGTAATCAGGTCACCTGACTACGGCTGACTTCCTTTACTCAGACACACACACTTCCTCTGTAAGTAAATATCTCCACAAACACAAATCCTGACAGCAGGAAGTTGGATTTCTGCTTGTGTGAGAACGGGACACACGTCAGACGCAGTACAGACCAAGTGTTATTTGCAGTGGCAAAAAAACCAACAACATACAAATTAAGAAAATGACACAAAATAAAAATTCTGTGGTTGTTAATGCATTAAACATTTAAGAAGAGGTTCCTCACTGAGGTAAAGAGACCTGAGACGTTTGTTTAAGTTGGATTAAGTTTACATCACCTCTCAGCTGCTTAAGAGCCTAAAGACCTTTCATCAGCTGCCCATGCAGCACAGGATGTAAACAAGAACACGCAAACGGCAAAAGGTCAACTTGGCAGAGGTTGAAGTCCTGCTACTGAGAAAAGCTTACGGTGTTTTATTAGATTTGCAGTTTAATTATATAGTTTTTTTCTAAATAGGCATTCCTTCCTTCCTTCTGAATGTTTCCTACTGTTCCTCTGTTCAATATCAGGCAGCCTGATATAAATCTCATCTACAAGGCTGTGATTTCAATCTGCCCCGTGTGGACCCAGGCACCGTTACATAAAAGCACTTAAGCTGATGAGATGGGCTAGGACGTCGTGCCGCTGTGATGTCATGATGCCATCTGACACACTCAGTGGCATGATGTCACATAGTTAATTATACAAGTTCTGTCACACTGGGATGGAAGTGTCCCACTGTTTTATACTGAGTCATGTCTGATCACCTAGGAAAAATGAAGTGATTTTATTCAGACAGAACAACTCTTTTATGGTTTTTCTACCAAGTGATGTTTTTTTTTTATCTCCACTCCATGGTATATTAAATCAGAGACAGTCTTCTACTGTGATGCCACCATGTAGGTCTATGAACCTGCTGTGCACTGCTGAGTAATTCTGACATGCTTTTTAGATCATGTGTAATAATGCTTTTAGGGGTCGCCGCACACACCTCCCCTTTTTCTCTCTCCCTTTCTCTGTCTCTCACACACACATACACACATTAATTAATTCATACACACACACTTTCAGATGCAGAAAAAAAAATCTAGTGAGTCCATCCTTTGTAATGTTAAGCTAAAACATGCAAGTATGGCATCAGTCTGGCTCTCCCTCTCACTTTACCTGATCATCCTGGACACACACACACACACACACACACACACACACTTAACCACAATGTACACATGAAGAGTAGACTCAGCAGACACCTCAATTATGATAATGTGGATCAGCGCTAATGTACCCTCACAACAATGTGGCCTTTCAACGGTGTTACGGGCGCTTGTGCGTCCCAGTCAGCAGCGAAGGAACAGAAGCTGCAACTGTATCTCATTTAACACAGGGTTTAAATCTATGGGAGGTTAAGTTACCCTTGACAAAGGGAGACAAAGGGAGTGTCAGATATAAAGAAATATGAATACAAAAATAAAAGTAAGTCATTTAAAAAAAACAGCTGACTGCTGAACATCTGCTAAGTGTAGAGGTGTTCAGAATGTTTTTAAAACAAGTATGAGTATTCAAATAAAGTATTGTGCCGATACCGGCATCAGTATCATTGCATCCCTTGTGCAGAGGAAACATCGCAATAGGAAGTTTCAGTTTACCAAGGTAATGTATACAGTAAGAAGCACAAAGGAACGTGTGAGAGCAGGTGACACAGACATGGCTTCTCTGAGAAAATACCTTGTGGTCACTTCTCAACAGTTAGTACTTCAGTAAAGGTGAAGTGATACTCTCTCATTCTGTTCTCAGCTCTTTCATCAAAAGCTTCTTCTCCCTCCTTCTCAGTCTTCCTACCCTGCACCCCCTTTCCTTCTGGTTTCTTCTCGCTCTCCTTCCTCTTTCTTTTCCTCCCAGACCCCTTCTTTCTTTCCCACCCACCCTGTAATTACCACCTCAGACTCCAATTAAAGAAAACCACAATAAAGACAGCAGAGGGGAAGACCAGGAGGTGGCAAGAGAGGAAGAGAGAGGTGGGAGAGGGAGAGGGAGAGATGACTACCCTGTTGAGGAAATTTAATGAGTTGTTTGTATCAACACGTACATTAAAACACCAAACTGCCTCACAAAGACATAAAAATGTTACTGAAGAGGCAGGAGATACAACAATTCATAAACACGACGAACAACACGTAAATATTTGTATGTGTGTAACCCGGTCTACGGGTTACTTGTCTGCAAGTGCATATTTGTTATTAGTGTGGGTGTGTGCTTGAAGGGGGGGGGGTGTTGAGTTGGGGGCTGCTGCTGCTGCTGACAGTTTTTTTCTTTTGTATTCACCCAGCCTGTTTCCTGCCATTTGGGTTGCCAAAGTTTCTTGGCTTTCCTCAACAGTACACACACACACACCCTTACATACACACACCAGCAGGAAACACAGTGAGGCAGTAGGTCAATGTCTCAGTGCAGGACATTTTACAAAAACAAGTCCAGTGAGGAGAGGTGGAGATGAATAAGTCGAGGAGATGAGATTAGATAGTTCAGAGGTGTTCAACAGGGGGTTCACAACCCCACATGCGGTGCCCAGAGGTACTGCAGAGGGGTCACAATCTTTCATATACATTTCCGCCCACATTTTTTGGGACTCCGTCTGAAAAATGAACTCGCTGCTGTAGACCTTTTTTATTTGCCCTTTTTTCATCATTGAAAACACACCTTAAGACTTAATCAACAACACTTACAGACAAATATCTTTTTAAAAATACCCTAAACACAGCTGAAAATATCTAGCAAAATAAAAACGCAGGATAGACTCTTCTGTTTTTGTGTGTGTGTCTGTGTGTGTGCGAGGCATTGGTGTGCACCAAACAGGGCTGCCAAAAGACACAAATGAACCCAAGAAAGCAAAGGGAACACACACACACACATACACATACACACACACACACAGTGTAAAAGAATGGAGACAACCAGTTGTTAGCCAAATTAACTTTAAAGCTAAAGGAGTGACAACACCACACAGATAATAGATTGTTGTGTAACACACATGCCAAAAGTACACACACATGCACACACTCCCCTTACTTGAACTGTAAATGAACCAAATCCCATTTGTTTGCAGTTTATTTCCACTGGAAACCAGTTTAACCAAAAAAAAAAAAACAAACACTCATGTTTACATTTGAGCCAGTTCCACCTGATGGTCCTGTTCAGATGGAAGGACACATTTCACACTCAGTGAGTGTGCACGTCCCATATTTACAGCTTTACTACCAGGCTAATGAATCTTGACGTTTGTAAGGGTAGTAAAAGGATATCCAGCATTTATTTTTTTGGGCGTAAAATGCAAAGAAACAAGAGAGCCAACAGCTCTGTGAACAGACCTGAGCCACCTGCAGTAACAATCGGAACCAATAATTCTCATAAACAGTTTGTCTGTGGTAGCCTGTAATTTCCCGGCCTGGGATCAATAAAGTACATCAATCTGTGTAACCCAAGTATTTTACACAACAAATCAAATATCAGGGGATTTCCATCACAATGTGAAACCTCTAGATGTTGTTAAAGCCATGATAATTAGAGAAGAAAACTATTTTATAAATAACCAGACATGGATCCAACATGTGGGTAATCTGCTTCTTTCTAAAGCTCTTTCAACAGGCACCAACACTTTACCAATGCCAAGAGACAAAATCCAGAACAATCTGAGTGCTCTGCCATTAACAGCTCAAGCTGCCCATCTATGACCAGACCAAACAACACCTTGGTAATGTAACTATGTATTAGATTATGGCTTATGCAGAGGGAGATAAAAGCAGCACAAATAATATAAGAATAAGAAGAAAAAAATATTTCCTTTCTGTTGAAGTCTTCATCTTTCAACTTAATGCAGGTCTCGCTCTGAAAACGCTGGCCAACCATTACACACAGACACACGCACGCACACAAAACAAGGCTTCGCTATGGTTTAGTGCAGTCACATTATAAAATCTCACTTACGAAACAGATTAATTCCAAAACGGTGCTGTATGTGTGGACATCATATGAGACATGTCCTCACATTTTAATCTTCCATTAACACATGCTCTCTGTGACCTTCATATCAACGGTCCCACCGACAGACCCATTCCCTTGATTTGGTTGAGTCCAGACCTGCAATCAGTCTGAGTAAACATCCACCATGTCTCTAAGGAACGTCTCATTGGGATTGCAGTGTTGTGTCTCTGTGCATGCAAGACCTGAAGGCACAAACAGCCTGAAAGGAAACTGTCACTGTCTCAACCCAAACAGGCTGACCTTGTTTATAACCTGTGACCTTGTCTAAAACCCACCACGCCCATTACCTCCTGTCTGTCTGGATTACTCCGTCCTGATTGGGACGGATCAATGACGCCCTCCTCCTCAGTTACATTCCATCAATCCTCTGATCAGATCACTTTAAATTGTTCTTGGAACCTTGATCCATTTCTTCTGAACACTTTCACCTCAATTATAATCAAGGCCTTGAAATTCGATCTCCTCTTGGTTTCTTATTCATCTCATGTCCCCTTCAGTGGTAGGATGGGAAAACCCATTTATTAGGATTTATGGTGGTTCCAGACAAAAGCCAGCAACAGCTACCATGAAACACTTTAAATAAGCCTTGAACATTTTAAATGTTTAAAATCTGTTCTTTGTGAATCATAATTGGTTTCGTCTCCATTCTTCAGATGAGAATTTCACGCACCAGGGGGCTATAGAGGAAAAGGAAGAGGGCGGAAAAGTGAAGCTAAAGTGAATGCCAATGAGTTTATCATATGCAGAAGCTGCCCACAGAGTAGTCAGCCAACCGCCTGAACGTCATGACACAGCACATTCGACAAGATTTTCATGAACGAGGGAGTGGGAGCAAAACTGCTAAACTGCCATCAGTGAATGGTGATGAAGGAGAATTCCAGAATATCGTTATAATCCCAGCCTCAAGTGTCACTGACCTTCAACGGTCTTTCATTTTAACAGTTCACGTCTGTCATTCTAGGCAAGAACAGTAGCCATATAAGGTCAGGGAGGAAGCCACCAAGAATCAGAGTTTTCAAATCCTCCTGGGAATGTAACTGGGAAGGAATCTGCTTGCGTTGACCTTGTGTGTGTACGTGTGTGTGTGTGGCCTTTGACATCTGACTTGTTCTGACCTTACCACTGACGAGCCGCAGTCAGTGGAGAGCCTGTGTGGGCCGACCATTGACAAACAACGTATGAGACTGCATGTACGTGAGCATTGCTAATGCCTCCCGCAGAATTATGCACAATGTCTGGTTTTCATAGAGAGAGCATTATGAAAACAGGCGCTTGAGAAGCCGGTGAACTGTGCTGACGAATGTGTGAGGGAGTGAGAGAATATTTACTGTAGGCAGCGGATGAACGATGGGAATTTACTCCCGTCATTCTTTTCTAATTGTTTGACATCACTACCATTCAACTCTTTTTGGTTTCAGTTTGTTCAAGTTGATAGAGTTTTACTTGAAAAATGTCTGACACTGGTACTACCAAAGAGCTTAGGTAAAAATGTGTTGGAGAAAAAAAGTATCTTTCTGTGACAATATCATGTCATTTTGGTCCTATAATATCATAATAAGAGTTTTAATTTAGATTAATTAAATGAGTTTAAATCATGTCATCATGGATCAGTGGATAAAACAAAATATCCAAGGAAAAGGTTAGGAGTTTAATACCCAATATAACTACTACTAATAACTAATAATCAGGTTCAAAGTTAATTAACCAGTTATTTTGTTTAGATGTTCTTTCTTTCATGCTGCTAATAACTAATAATCAGGTTCAATTCTGGTTAATCAAGTTAATTAACCAGTTACTTTGTTTAGATGTTCTTTCTTTCATGCTATTATTATTACCCATTTTTTTTGCTTGTCTTATATTTATATATCGGAGCCAGATATAAATGCTATATTTGGCTGCGATGGAAACCTAATTTTAGCCAGATGTGATATTTCTGTTAAAGCCTTAAAAAGAAACGCTGGCTGATAGAAAGGATGCTTTTTAAATGATGTGTCTTTCCATTACGCTCTGGAGCCACAGTCCACAAAGACCACAGGGTTATCAGTCTAAAACTAAGAGAAGCCCTGAAAGCCTTTCAGATGCCACTCTTCTTTCCCATGGTGCCGCTCAATCCAGCAGGCACTCTCTTCTACTCTCAGAAGAAGGAGAGGGATGAAGGGCTAAGACAAAATAACACAGAGGAAAGGAAGCTGGGAGGAGAAAGAGGAAAGACTCTTCTTTGGTTTTTGCACAACCACTTCATGTTCCCCGGTGGGAGACAACAGTGTTGCTCAAACCCAAACACATCATCTCGAGTCTGCATGTGTTCTCATCGACCAAACTCGCATCATAGAGTTTGGTCTCCAGGCATTTCTCTGATATGAAAATAGAGCAGCAATGAAGAAAAACGTTGAGCATTTTGACTAAGCCACTAACCTAAACATGGACGGCATGACAGACTTTTTGACAATACTCAGAATGATTCCACCCACAACACCGATCTGGGGGCTTAGCAGCTATACAAATATTTACAAGTGCTTCCTCCTTCTCCATTAGTCTGTGTCATTCAACAATGAGATGAAAAGAGTAGTCATTTGGACTACTTTTTTTTTCCCAGTATACAAACACAAACATGTGAAAAGCAATTATTAATCCATCAATACTTGACAATAATAATAATAATAATAATAATAATAATAATAATAATTAGTATATAAAAGCTGTACTTCCACAACCTGTGTAATTTTTTAACCTTTTATCTGTACGGCACTTGTTACATTTCTGCATGAAAGGTGCTACATAAATAAATGTAGCACCTTTAAGTTTAAGTTTGTGTCCTGCAAAGCATCTGCACCCTTTGAAGGACCTATAAATTAAAACTGCACTTCAAGCAGAAAGGATCTCATGGTAGAACTTTTTCATTTTTGTGTAATGGCCCTTTACTTAAATATTTTTTATTTTTCTGACTTTGAGAAATTTTTAATTAACTCTCTTTAAAGTTTTATTCAGACTCTGAAACGGACTAGTCTCAATAGTGAGCAGAGACGATTCTTCCCTCACCGTTTTACTTTGTGTGAAGCCCCGCCTACCAGAAGTGAAATCAACACAGGGACTATACTTTAACGGCCTTTTAAGATCTTTGTTGTACCCCACTCCCGCCCACACACAGATACACACAGAATAATGAAGTAAAAATTTTGGCACAGCAACAAAAACACACAATGGAATCATAAATCCATCCATCACTGACGGGGGCTTTAGTGGAAATATTTGACTAGAGCTCCCGTTGAGCTCCTGTTTACTCCAAACAATGAAAAATTACAGTTTACTGAGCATGCAGATGGCACAGTTGATGGCCACTGGGTGGCCTTAAGGACAACACCATGCTTGTATAACTCAAGTTAATCACATTAGACATAGAAGCTTCTCTCTCCCTCACTCTGAGCCAAACAGCTAGTGCACCACTGGGAGCCAGACCCTCCCTTGTGAGGTGACACCCTAATGAGTTTCATGTGAGGAGCATTAAAAACCTGCTGGAGCAACGGAACTGACTGCAACTGACAGGGAGCCCCTCTCTGATACTAGGCCTTCATACAAATATGATATATGAAGTTTTTACTTTAAAATTACAAAACCAGTGTCAGCTATCTAATTTGTATATTAGGTAAACTTTAAACATTTTTATATTTCTCTTACACCCAATATGCCAATATAAATTTTAAAAAGTTTGTATTTTAAAACAAATATATATATATTTTAGACCAAAGGTCTGTTAAAGCCCAGTAACGACTTTCATGTCTCAAAGGTCTGTTAAAGCCCAGTAATGACCAGTCACCTCAGCATGTTATTTATTGTTCCTCTAAATTAAAATCCCACACTCCTGATGGTAACTTCATTAGGGCAGTGTGCACTAAAAGCCAGCAGCTTTATGACTTCCTCCTCACCTAACCAGAGTGAAATAAATAGTGCACATCTGTCCAATTAGACACCAGTTAAAATGAGCACATGTTACCAGTACAACCTTCAGCCTCAGAGTACACTCCAAATGACACCGTCATAATGCTGCGACACGACGTTTGGCTGTGAAGACACTGATTAATGCCAAACTCATCAGCGTTGACCACAGACATCACTAAAGCATCCCAAGCCTGCAGCCACACTGCACTCTATGACATTTTCCATCAGCTTCTGTTCTTTGCAAAAAAAAAGCCACATGGGCAAAACCACACATGCAACCTAAGCACTGCACAGTCACCTGACCATCTGCTCACAACAACGTCTCGGTTGACTCTGGTTATCATATCAAGCATGAAAACACAGATGCAAGCACACTCCGTATTAACCTTTTATACCACGTATCATGTACAGTAGTATCATGAAGGGTCACGGTCCCCACATGGACATCTGGTTGCAGGTGACATATGTTAACATTCATTTTCACTGGTCAAATTGTGAACTGAATCCCAAGGCTTCACGACAGGATTCTGCTCTGATAATGAACATCCAGAGATAAGTTTCTTCATTTTAGAGAACAATGCAGCCTGCAAGTATGTCCGTTTTACAAATAAATCATCAAATAAAACTGAACACTGTCATTTCGGTCAAGGTTCTATCGTTGCAAATGCATGGAATAAATTTTGAAAATTCTTAAATCTATTACTTGGTAGTAATGTGGTACGGAAATCGTGTTTTTCCAATGCAGATTTTTAAAATTTTTAAGTTGGGCTTCTTCCTAACTTTGTTGTGACATTTAATTTTGGTCCCTCCATATCCAAAAGTTGCTCCCAGCTCCTCTCCTCACTGCTGTTTGTTGGAACTTGTGTACTGTATTACTGTAGGAAAAGGCTGCCATAGGCCACACTTACATAATCAAACTTATAATCAGTGCACTCACTGTGGCCGACCTTGGACAGTGAGATGAAAGTCAATGGTGAAAATCCAGGAGATTAAAGCAAACTACATTGCACTGAAGCACTGGTGCAGAGCGCGTGAATAAAGCCAGGTGGCAGAGGGACAGGCTATTGTCAGTGACCACAGTGACACCTCACTGCGCCCGGGTGTAAACACCATCACACGGTGGAAGTGGAAAGCTGAACACACTGAACATGTTAGCCTAGAAAATATATTCAAAACATCAACAAAGAGAGAGGCACAGTGCGAAGGGCGACAAAAGATCCCTAAACGATTACTGTGAAATGTCCTTTGTTTGTGTTGTTGTACAAATCCATACTCTGTCTGTCACCTGTATGAATATGCTTTAAAATGTGCAAATGCACAATGGTCTTTTGTCTTGAAATTTGGGATTATTCCTGTGGTTATAATAAGCGCCCTGTCCGTTTTAATCCCCTGCATTTACTTGACCATTTACTGACCAACAGAGAGACTTCCTCGGCTCACAGTTTTTGTTTCCCACTTCAATCAATCGCTCCATTGATAAAGCACATGTTTGTGGAACTGTCTCTTTAAATGTGAACCCTGCTACATGTCTGGATCCAGCAGTAGCCTGGTGTTTGAGTCTGTTCTGTGCACTAGTTTTTGGCGGTTTTAAGAAAAAGTCTGGCACCTGCTTGCTTTGCCAGCATCACTATTTCTCAGGCAACAATAAAAGCAGGAGGCTGAGGCTCAATCCAGCAGTGACTGGATCCAAACTGCCCACCTTTTTTTTTGTAAACAAGTCTATAATGTTTGCACCAATTGAGATGTGAATGTATTAAATGATGTTCTACAACACCAGTTAAGTCTATTAATGATGCTTCAGCCTCCTCTGTGTGTTTTGACAGATCTCATGACCTTAAAGAAAATAGTAGATATTACATTTGAGAGTACAAAGAAGTTTTTCCTTTTTTTTTTTGTTCAGATCAACATCCTCTGACTCTCATGACATACACACTGCTTGGTTTCCTGACTTTTTATTTGCTCTTACCTTGCAGGTTGTACTCCCTTTCCTGCCCACCCAGGGTCGCAGCCCAGGAGAATCCGGACAGCAGACACAACACCGGCGTCAGCATCAATATCACACCGGCAGAAGTCATCATGATTGGGCTCATATCCTGGTCCAGAGCGTAGGAGAAGATCCGTGCGTCCCTCAACACCAAAGTCCGGGACTGGTGAATTTCAGAGGCGGCGCATCCTGATGATCCGGTTCTAGGTTTCTGCGGTCCAAAACAGCAACACAGACTGTTTCTTTGATTAAACACTTATTTCATTATATGTTTTACTCCTTTTTCTCTCAAACGTTGCTCTGCTTTCTGCACAAAGCGCGCATTACTGCACGCACCCGCTCGCACGCAACAAACAGCACTATCCACAACAGAAAAGCGACATGACGAACGGTGCGTGATTAATTACTCTCAATTTAGTTAAATTAAAACAAGCTGGCAGTAAAATGAATGACAAAAAAAGTCCCGTGTTGCAGGAATACTGTCCACTACGCTGGATAATAACAATGTGAAGCGTCGCTCTTCACTCCGCTCCACTCCACTCCACTCCACGCTCTGTGCCACCGTGTCACTGAGCCTGTCCAGCCGGTGTCTACGAACCTCCGTCCGCCTTCACTTCAAAAATACTCCAACTGAGAAAATGACATAAAAATACTGCATTTAAAACCCGTACAAAAGCGAGTGTAAGAGCAAGTAGAGAGTGCGCCGTGAGTGCGGAACAGTGCAGGCATGAAGCGCAGCCGCTGCCAGCAAGTAAGAGCAGGGATCTCAGCCCCGCCCTCCGGAAACGGTAGTCCGGGGACAACAGGTAATATATATGACGTCACCAGGACAGGTGCACAGAAGATTCAAAGATTCAAGATTCAAAGCGTTTATTGTCATGTGTACAGTGAGGAAAGCAGGTTTCCCTGTACAATGAAAAACTTACTTTGCTGTCCACATGGAATGTCATGAAGTAAGATAAGGAATAAAAAATAAACATATTTAAAAAATAGAAATGTAAAAATAGCAATAATATAAATCACAAAATAAAATAATAAGATATACACATGATTTACAAAAAAGAAGTGCAGGAGTGCAGGAGTAAGAATTTTGGTGCATAAACAGAGGGAAATAAATCTCTAAATCACTGAATTTAATCGGTACACGGTAAATAACTGGGAACTTTAAAATGAAACATGTTTAATAATAATTTATACTGTTAGTCAGCCGCCTGGATCTAGGAACGCCCAGAACCATGTGATAAGACCAGTGCACTGTTAGAGTTTGGACAATAATGTAGGGGGAAACAACAAAATCCTGTAGAGCAACCATTAAATAATCCAAGTCCAATTTAAAGGAGACAGGAAACCAGTAGAGTGACCCAGACAGAGGTAACAACAAATGTATGACTGCTCTGATTTGCTGCGTTTCTGGTCGTTTCTTTAAACTGTGATTTTCAGCTTTTGACTATGGCCAGTGGTTTAGGCAAAACACCAAAAACTGATCTGCCACAAAAAATGTAAGATCACTGCCAAAGACCACACCCAGAAAAAAAGAGGATCAGTAAACTGGAATTATGTGAGAATAAAAAAGAATGGACAAGAACATAAAATTATATTTAAAAGAAAAACATACAGCAGTAAGATTCAGGATCGTGTTCTGCTTTGAAGAACAAACTCCCGAAAGTGAAGGATGAACTAAAGAGCAGGGTCTCGATCAGAAAACCTCAACAAGAGGCTCACACTTTTTTGCACTTAAACATTTTTCCAAAATATTTCAAATAAATGTGACCAGTGTGGACAAGTGTCTACTAACAGTATGCACATGTCCATCCACCCATCCATCTGTCCTTATCTGTCAGTGTGCCTGTCCATCTACCATCCATCTAGCCATCATTATGGCTGTGTTTTTCTTCCTTTCTACTTCCTTTCACCAGCCTGTTGCTGATGAACAAATGTATTTTAAAAACCCATTTGTGTTTTACTTTGGAGATGTGGCTTGTCAAGTGTTGTTGTTTATATTGGCATTTTTATTTTCCCTCTACCTCGTATTAACAACTACACCCACAGTAGCCAGTGTCTGTTTTAAATAATGAAAGCATTTTTCATTACTGTCAGTTGTAAATGTTTCAGTCACTTTGCCTCTTCTCTCTCAGTGTTTCATAATCCATCTGTAAGTCATCTGACAGTGTGGTTACGGGGGTTGGGGTAGATGGTGCGCAGGGTGGGGTTTGGAGGGCTTCCAAAGAAAAGATGATTAAACAGTAGATGTAAGTTCAATGCTCTCCAGGCTTCAACCACACATATAAATCACTTTGGGGCTGTTTCTCAACATGTGCTGATCATTTGTCCAGGGGTTTCCTCCTTTGGTGTCTCAACAACACAAGCGCACGTGAACAAAACTCCCGTTATTTAAGAGGAGCAGTTTATACATCGCCGAAGGCCATACAGTAGCATCACAGTTAAAAACTGTGAGTAAAAAAAAAAGGTGGGTTTTTCAGCTTCCTCTCCCTTTCCTTCCTGGAATAAAGCCATGGCTGGCAGCGCTAACCAGGCAATTTCACGGGGCGGGGGTTCAGACATGTACCCTAACTCCGGGACAAAAAGGAGGGGTCACAGAGGAGCTTGGATTAAAGGATTTAGAAGATGAAGAGGGCGAAGGAGGAGGACAGGGGTCAGAGGTGAGGCAGAGATGCTAAAGAAAAAGCCAAACGGAGCTAAGACGTTAGCGGCGCCGTCTCTAATCAAGCCAGATTAAGCTCACACTGTGCGTGTCTCATCTGGTCACCGTGGATGACTTTTGAATGATGAAACCTCACTCAGTATCTCAATAGATGTCTTCATTTTGCTGCAGTGACTTTCTGGCTGAACTAAGCCCTAACCTTCCCTTTAACTCGGGGGCCCATATACCAGTGGAGGGTGGAGGTCCAGGTCCAGTCCAACATCAGTCCAACTGGGATCCACAAATCTACTCAAGTTAAAAGAGTAAATGAGAAGCTATTTTTAGGCAATAGACACATTTTATTATGCCCACCAGAACTGTTATATATGCATGTAAATATGACAAGCAAGCACTGGTCCATAAATAAATAAATGAATTCAATTTCAGTACAGATTTATATCATTTTCCCAAATGAGGGCTCTTACAGTAAATGCATTTGGTTACAAACTTTAACAAATCATAAAGCAGGGGTCACCAACATGGTGCCCGGGGGCAACTGATAGCCCACATGGACTACCTAAGGTGCCCGCAGGATATGTTTTAAGAATAAAACTATTGAACTGTTACTGTGCTTTCTGAATCACTTACACTTGCGATGATATTCAAATGGGTGTAATGAGGTTGGTAAGAAGAGTGTCTACTATTGTATGTCCCAGAACTGGTTATTATTACATTGTTCAGGAAGTCTGTGTCAGACAAGTAGCTGTTGGTGTTACCAAAATAAAAAGGTGATCCCTGTAATACACTAATGACACAGTGTTGTGCTGTGTGTAATTTCTTTCAACCAAAACTATTTTTTTTTACCCGGTTGACAAAATATAATGAAACACATCAATTTAAAAAAGGTATAGAACCACTGTCTTGATAAAAAGCCTTATGGGATTTCTGCAGACGATGATGGTCTGTTTGGTTAAAAAAAAAAAAGCCTGTGTCATGTTTTGATGCATTTTGACATAGCATTTTCAATTGGTTGACAAACTGTTTACATGACATTCACCTGTTGTGGAGTGTTAAAATGGCTGCATTTGCAGTTCGAAGCAAGCAACTGTGGTGCATTTAGAAGATGTCTTTTGTCTAACTGCAGCTGATATAAGGTAGTCTTTCCTAGAATTTATGGGAAATTATGGGGTTTAGGGAGATCATCCAGAAGCATTAGTAGTAAAGAGCAGCAGGACGAGCACACACAAAGTAAACACCAAGACGCACCGACACAAAGAGATTGATGGAAGCCTTCAAACCATTGCACACACATGCTGGTTGAAACTAAAGCACAACATTTACATAAAGTGGCTCTTCAGACTGGCATAAATTAACCAGAAGCACCAACCAGTGAAGAGTACAGCCTTAAAGGGATTGCCACGGCTGCTTATCTGTCACCGCACATTAATATTCAGGCCCTGATGTGAGGAAGCTGCAATTCGTGACCCTGCACTTCTTTGGTTTATATGTTCAAGTTCTACATGCTTTTTTTGTGTGTATTTTCAGATATCTGTCGAAGCATTTTTGAGAGCGTACAGTGTCTTGGCACGTAGCTAGTGACTTTGAAACCAAGCCAACATGACGTGGCCTGACGTAGCACTAAGGTTTTGCACCAGTGTTGGTCAGAAAGCATCTAAGCAAGAGTGTAACGATGATGAAGAAACAACTCGATGAAGACCTGGAGGATGGACAGAGACAGACTGACATGCCCTCTACTCTAGCAAATGTAATTACATGCCACCAAATCATGGGTGGGCTGTTCCTTGATCAGCATTAGTGCAGGGGGGAGAGAGAGCGAGAGAGAGAGAGAAGTGCATTGGTCTGAAAATGTAAATAAAATAGAGAAGGTTTTTGCATTTCATCTTGACAAGCTGCAGCTAATCTATTTGCTTGCTAAAAATATTGCTGCTTTGTGTGTATGTGCATGTGTGTGTGTGTGTGTGATGGTCAAAAATGAATGAAACTGAGAGAGCAAAGAGGCCTCATGTGCTCACACACAGGGAATCACTAATTTAGATAACAGCATGCATTTCTCTAATTGAAGCCAAGACATAGCACAGCCCCCCCCCCCTCCGTCCCTCTCCCCCCCTCCCTCTCTCCTTCTCTTGCTCCTGTTTTCCATCATACGTCCTACCTTCCATGCTGCACGTGCACAAATTGCTTGCGCCCTCTCGAAGCCTGTCTAAATGTATCAATACATCAGTCAGTCTAAAGCGTCCCGTGCACATTGTGTAATTTTTCTTCCACTGTCTCTGACTTGAACAGATTACAAGGTCAGTTAATCCCCACCCTCTGTGATACACACCACTTGTAATTTTACCACAGCCGGCCTGTTGCCACACGACTTACAGAAAATTCCTTTTACTTCTGCGGAGAAAGAATCTGAACACACTGGCCAAAACCTTGTACCGCTAATCCCTGGACTCTGGTGAGCTATTGAGGGAGGAAATGGAAGAGAGGGCTGCAGTGGCTCTGAACTGCTGTTTTAAACCTGAGTTAAAAGAAGAACTTGATCAACACTCGAGAGTTTGCATCATGTTGTGGTATTGGTCGTAATCATATTTTACATATACATATACAAATATACACTGCAACGTTCCAAACATTGAACACAAGCGCTTCATTCCGTGGGCGAGCAAACAGCAAAAAGGCTTAAACCTCATTCCTTAGTGGCAGCAGTGAATGAGAGGAAAATTGTAGATTATTATTTTTTCTAACCACATGATTTTAGTCATATTTTTCACTGAGAGCTGCAGTTGCCTGATGGTCCTCATCTGTTTTCAACAGGAGACGTCTCTGGGAAGATATTTCCGGCCATGACGTGGTAGTTGTTCACTGTGAGAGCACACTTAGATAATAGTTAAGGTACATAGAAATGCATTGGTCTTTAAAATAAAAAGCTGAAGATTGCTGCAGCAACACATGTAACACGGGGATGTAGCTCAGTGGTAGAGCGCCTGCTTCGCATGCAGGAGGTCCTGGGTTCAATCCCCAGCATCTCCATCTCTTTTCATTGTCTAAAAACTCACCAACCTTTAATACATTTTGTAAAACATATATTATCTTTGTTAGGTTTTAAAAACGTTTCCATGAAAATAAAAAAAACATTTTGCAGTAAACACAATGTTGTCAAGGCCACGCTGCGCTGCAGTAGCACCTGCATGTACAGTAAATGGAGGTGCAATGGCACAATTGTTGGCAGGAGAAACGGAGCGATCTCACCTTATCACATACAATATGGTGCTTGCTTTCAGCACTATAACAGTACAGCAGACGGCGTGATAGTAACAGTAACAACCTTGTTTTATGTCTCTCTCAAAAACAACACACACACAGAACATTGTCAGACGAACCCACATAATTGCACATGTACATTATCCTATTAAAAAGCCCTTGGATCATCTCAGCTGTAATTACCCTACAGGTCTGTGCCTTCACCTCTTCTTTAGTGTGAGCTTAAAAACACACTGAGCCTTTGTTTATTGCGGCCAAATCTAATCACCTGAGGTGTACCTGCACCTCAGGGAGGTGCCAGAGCAATAACGCACACTGGCTACAGAGGAATTGCATCAATTATGCAAGGAAATAAAACATATGAGCGAATATGTGGCGCCAAATTTAATGAAACTTCCTGCAGATCTTAGGCCATGAAACAGCCACGATCCACCATGTTTGTTGTTTATACACCAGCACCAAAGATGATATAACTTTTTTTTTATGTAAATATCGGTGTTGCAGTTTATGAATATGTGGATGTAGCTCAGTGGCTGTGCAAGTAGGAGGTCCAGGGTTCAATCCCCAGCATCTCTACTTCTTTCTTGAAATAGAAACATTTATATGTGGGTCAAATCTATGTGGGTCATCTACAGCCACCTTACATGTACATTTACACAAATAGATCAGGTCTTCAAACATTTCCACACAAATGTGTAAATTTGTTTGATGCTCAAAACATTAGGGCACATTTCTTGTTCTCTATTAGTAGTACAGACTGAAGATCATTTGACAGTCCTTAAGTCATATCTGGTAATTAGGGTGTCTTGTTCCAGAGGTGCAGACAGGAAGCTACCAGGCCTGATCATGTGGACAATCTGGAATCTTTGATTAAAAAGGAAACAAATTTAACATTGGGAATAATCTTGTTGATCAGAAGCAGTGGATGTCTTAAACATTTAAAAGTAATTTCCAACTCCCCAAAAAGTAACAACAAATCCTGGCTACTTTAATATAATACTGTACTTTAATATTAGTTTGATGTAATATTTGTGAAATTTGCACAAAAGTATGTCTGAAACTGGGCAAGTGCTGCCAGCAGTTTGTTTTTACAACCCTTTCCATCTAACCCATAGATTTCTTATCAATCTGAGCGTAAAACAATATTGGTTGTTGTCTATGAAAAAAACTACAATATAACCCATACCATTTATTTGATTTGTCTAAATGTGGTTTCAAACCTTTCATTCCAGTTTGCAGACATTATATCACAGAGAACATTGAAGATGACTCAGAAGTTCTCGGCGTTGGAGAGAAAAATCAAATCTCACAAGCTCTGGAACAAAGGTTCACACTCACCCAACCGTGTCCATGATGTATGAGCCTTCTCTGGGTGAAGGTAAAGTGGTAAACATGTTTTTATTACCCATCGTGGCTCTAACCTCATTTCTCAGCAGTGGGAGTCTGGTTTGACGGCAGATGGTGCTATCAATTATTGAGTCCGTGAGCTCGACCCTGTCCTCGATCAGATTAAGTAGATTATGCCATCATCAAGTCCCGTGTAACCCACAAAAAGTGTCTTACTAAAATCCTAATCTTGAAATTTAAACAAAATTGTCCCCCACCCACGTCCCCTCCACCATCTCTCAATCCTCTCTTCCATCCTAAGCATCTTAAAGCCGCGGTATGCTAATATATGACCCAAATATGCTATGCCTTGAACATCATCTGACTACACACACAGTGTATTTGAGTCTCTTCCTAACCCAGCGTATATATTCCAATAAGCCCGTTGATTCACTCCACCTGTGTGAGGAAGTAGAGGCAGAGGTGGAGCAGAGCCCCCGGGGCGAGCTGTGACGGCTATACACCAGCACCCTGCTGGGGTCTAATTGAAAAGAGTTCTCAGGACTGAGTCAAGCTTTCTGGCTCACTGTGACGTTAATATGTGAGGAGTGGAGAAGAATTAGGTGATTAAAAGGAAAAGGAAATAAATCATTGAAAGGACTTGAGTGTCGACCCATCTGAACATTAGCTGTTATGCTGCAATTGTGCCATTATTAATATTATAAACAACATTAAACAAGGCATTGTCAGTTATTGCAAATGGATTTCCAACAATGATGTAGATTTCAGAATGCATGTTTTTAAAGGAACATCTTTAACCTCATTCGAACTTCTTACTGCAGTCACTGCTGTGACAGGATGTGAGGTCACGGGAACATGTGACAAGATGTTTACTTTAAGCTGTAGCATGTGATGCTTTTAGGTGAAGGGTTCATCAGAGAGGTTGACCTTTGAAGGCAGGCCTGGTCCTGACAACAGTTTTTGAAGATAATTCCAGTGGAAAAGGAAGTTGTGAACAATTATTAACTAACATTATCTTTTTTTAAGAATAAACCATGTCATGGATTTTGATCCTGTAGTTGCATGCTGTTCTCAAAAATATTATCACTCGGAGATCTCCTCCAGACATAGTGTAGATATAGATTTTATCAGTATGACTCTAAACTTATTCCACCATAAGGCCACCATAGTGTTGTGGAAGTGGCAGTGTCGAAGGTATTGAGATCCTCAGTAACCAAAACTCATTGGGTTGCAGGAACAAACTATACCAGCTATTACTATTATTAATATATTATATTAATATTATTAATACTATTATTGCATAAACTAGACCAGGAAGAACTACAAGGTACAAACTAGGAACTGGAAGCATAAACTACAACCACAAACAGCCCAACAAACTGGACAGTACAATGATCCCACAAAGTGAGACTGATGACAGAGACACAGGTGAGTGTGATCACACTAATTACCCCAAACAGCAGACAGCAGGAACAGGGAAAAGACTGACCTCACAGCCACCTTTGAATCTTGAGATAAATCTGGCTACTTTAATATAATACTGTACTTTAATATTAGTTTGATGTAATATTTGTGAAATTTGCACAAAAGTATGTCTGAAACTGGGCAAGTGCTGCCAGCAGTTTGTTTTTACAACCCTTTCCATCTAACCCATAGATTTCTTATCAATCTGAGCGTAAAACAATATTGGTTGTTGTCTATGAAAAAAACTACAATATAACCCATACCATTTATTTGATTTGTCTAAATGTGGTTTCAAACCTTTCATTCCAGTTTGCAGACATTATATCACAGAGAACATTGAAGATGACTCAGAAGTTCTCGGCGTTGGAGAGAAAAATCAAATCTCACAAGCTCTGGAACAAAGGTTCACACTCACCCAACCGTGTCCATGATGTATGAGCCTTCTCTGGGTGAAGGTAAAGTGGTAAACATGTTTTTATTACCCATCGTGGCTCTAACCTCATTTCTCAGCAGTGGGAGTCTGGTTTGACGGCAGATGGTGCTATCAATTATTGAGTCCGTGAGCTCGACCCTGTCCTCGATCAGATTAAGTAGATTATGCCATCATCAAGTCCCGTGTAACCCACAAAAAGTGTCTTACTAAAATCCTAATCTTGAAATTTAAACAAAATTGTCCCCCGCCCACGTCCCCTCCACCATCTCTCAATCCTCTCTTCCATCCTAAGCATCTTAAAGCCGCGGTATGCTAATATATGACCCAAATATGCTATGCCTTGAACATCATCTGACTACACACACAGTGTATTTGAGTCTCTTCCTAACCCAGCGTATATATTCCAATAAGCCCGTTGATTCACTCCACCTGTGTGAGGAAGTAGAGGCAGAGGTGGAGCAGAGCCCCCGGGGCGAGCTGTGACGGCTATACACCAGCACCCTGCTGGGGTCTAATTGAAAAGAGTTCTCAGGACTGAGTCAAGCTTTCTGGCTCACTGTGACGTTAATATGTGAGGAGTGGAGAAGAATTAGGTGATTAAAAGGAAAAGGAAATAAATCATTGAAAGGACTTGAGTGTCGACCCATCTGAACATTAGCTGTTATGCTGCAATTGTGCCATTATTAATATTATAAACAACATTAAACAAGGCATTGTCAGTTATTGCAAATGGATTTCCAACAATGATGTAGATTTCAGAATGCATGTTTTTAAAGGAACATCTTTAACCTCATTCGAACTTCTTACTGCAGTCACTGCTGTGACAGGATGTGAGGTCACGGGAACATGTGACAAGATGTTTACTTTAAGCTGTAGCATGTGATGCTTTTAGGTGAAGGGTTCATCAGAGAGGTTGACCTTTGAAGGCAGGCCTGGTCCTGACAACAGTTTTTGAAGATAATTCCAGTGGAAAAGGAAGTTGTGAACAATTATTAACTAACATTATCTTTTTTTAAGAATAAACCATGTCATGGATTTTGATCCTGTAGTTGCATGCTGTTCTCAAAAATATTATCACTCGGAGATCTCCTCCAGACATAGTGTAGATATAGATTTTATCAGTATGACTCTAAACTTATTCCACCATAAGGCCACCATAGTGTTGTGGAAGTGGCAGTGTCGAAGGTATTGAGATCCTCAGTAACCAAAACTCATTGGGTTGCAGGAACAAACTATACCAGCTATTACTATTATTAATATATTATATTAATATTATTAATACTATTATTGCATAAACTAGACCAGGAAGAACTACAAGGTACAAACTAGGAACTGGAAGCATAAACTACAACCACAAACAGCCCAACAAACTGGACAGTACAATGATCCCACAAAGTGAGACTGATGACAGAGACACAGGTGAGTGTGATCACACTAATTACCCCAAACAGCAGACAGCAGGAACAGGAAACAGTCGGGGCTACCGCAGCAGCGTTTCAATATTTTTTTTTTTTTTTTTCAAACTGATACTGGAAAAATGTTGTTGATGAGCCACAGTTATTGAGTTATTGGGGGTTAGCCCAGATGATTGTAGAACGTCAGGTTCTACGCGGATGACTTATATTAACCTTTTGTATTTCACTCCAAAGAGCTACATCTCTTCTATCTAATAAGATGACAACTGGACTGATGATAACTGGAGTGTCTTGGTTTCTTCAAGAAGTTCCACATCCCATCTAAGTGGCTCCTTCAGTTCTACCAGACTTCTGGCAAAACAACTCTCTTCTCAGCTAATCTCAATCTCTCAGATGAGATACAGAACCCCTTTAACAGGCCAAATGAGTCCACTTGCCTTCGACTGAGCTGCAGCAGAGCAACAGAAAAAAGAGGAAATGTGTCTGAAGAGGTCAAAGTGACTCATGATGAACTAACGGCACCCCCGTGGCTGCCATTGCTTCTGTAACTCTTCCCTGATTGGTTCATATTCTATCAGATGCTGCTTAATGTTGAAACAATTGCATCACGCCTGCTTCACTTTTATGTTGTGTTTATTTCATTTCCACACACCCCTTCAATTGATTCATTTTATATTTGTGGTGACTGAGGAGAC
Source organism: Cynoglossus semilaevis (assembly GCF_000523025.1). Lineage (NCBI taxonomy): Eukaryota > Metazoa > Chordata > Actinopteri > Pleuronectiformes > Cynoglossidae > Cynoglossus > Cynoglossus semilaevis. Next base: position 19,807,660 of record NC_024307.1, read on the forward strand.
TGCTGAACTGCACACAGCTCATTTTCATGCTTAATAAAACTTGGGTGAGATGCCCTTTTTCTCTGTGAAGCGCTGCATTATTTTAATACTGTAACCACAGGGACTGGTAAACTTTGCTCATAAAACTACACATACTCAGCGACTGACTGGTATTAATGGGTAGAAGCGGTTGCCAAGAAAAGATTCCTGCTAGCTCTGCAGCAGCAGCCGGGACTGTTGGGATCCACGCCTTCATACTGCTGATGCTGAATTGTGACTCTGTAACATCTGCAGCCCCAGGAGACTCATCTGACCAAAGCTGCTGCATGGTTTCCCATAATACACCGGGCCTCAATGGGTATTGTCAGTGTTCGCTCTCGTGTCACATTCAAATATAAATCACCCTTCATGCACTTGTGCAGCGGAAAGGCTGTTCATTCTGAGACCTTCTGTACAGTAAGGTTATAATGTTACGTATTTGATATGACTGTGGTCTTTTTTCTGTCTCTACTGGCTCGCCTCATGAAACTCACCAACAACCGTGCTCAGATGACACTATTAAAATGCAGCATTACCTGGATTGAACGAAAGACGATTACATTCTTTGTATTGATGCCTTTTTAAAAGAAAAGAAAAATAAACCAACGAGTTCATGAGCTCCACAGCTTTATGCCATATTTGTTCCATGACAATTGAAAAAAAAAATCAGTCTGATCCAAACCTGACACTTTAGATCAGGTGGTATATATGGTATTAGTTTCAACACCAGTACTAATGACGTTCCCTCTATAACTGTCTCATGTGTTTTTCTAATTGCATTTTTCTCTCTTTTTGTCATTCTCTGTTCATTCTGTTGCTGTAACATGCAAATGTGTTCCCAGTGTGAGATCATTAAAGTTGAATCTGCTCTAATCCCTTTTGTTGGACTAAAATCCAACAAAAGAAAACAAGAGGTGCCGGTAAAAGGGGAAGGTAAAAATGGGAACGGGTGGGCGAGGTTGAGCCTGCAGACAACAGAGTGCATGGAATGGAGGGTGGGAGAGGGAGAAGGAATAAAGAAAAAAGGAATACATCGGTTCTTAGGAATTCATAAGAGCCACATAAGGGGAGGGGGCTGCTTCAATGGAATGTAGTATAGGGCTAAAAAAAAACCTAACATCATGCCAATTATTAAGGACATGGTTCAACAATCACCTCATGAATATGGATTAGCATTTTCCTCAGGAGGGTGAAGAAGTTTGTAAAAGAAAACAGGAGTGAATACAGCTGCTGTGCAGACATGACAACGTGATGGAAAGAAGAAAATCTGAGGATGTGACAGGGGAGAGATGGACTGACAGGAGCACGGGAGGGAGGGAGGGAGGAAGGGAGGAAGAGGAAAAGTGAATAATCTGTTTTTCCCTGACTGGCAAGGAATGTGATGTGAAGAGTGAAGGAAACCCACAGTTTGCCTGAGAAGTGGAATCATGGGAGAGTGGCAGGAGGGTGAATGATTACATGTTTAAATGAGAAGGAATTCCCAGAGACTGGGTGGAAACTAACACATAAGTCCTATTTTTCTTTAACTTTGAACTGAATTTTTACAGTATTAAATTTTTAAGATGAAACCTTGGTTTTGTCTTTGTTGTTATTATCAATAATAATAATTACGGATAATTATTATTATTACAGATAATTATATATCCTATAATCAGGATATATATAATCCTGTGATCACTAATAAGTAACCAACCATATCACTGTGTAAATTGTCACTTAATCATTATTATTTTTATATTATCAATATATTTGTTAATATCTATGTTTGTTGGTGTTTAGATGGGGATGTTAATTTAATAAATTAATAATATATTTCTGGGGGACTGGAACAAATGAATTGGTTTTCTAAATGAAAATCTAGACACCGTGCTGTTGTAGAACGGATTAAACTAAGGCTCAGCTGCATATAGATGTATGGGCTATTGTAATAATTCTCTAAATTTTCTCTGTTTCTAGCCATGGTGTATTGGTTAAGATTGAACAAAAATCAAGGAGAAAGTTGTTGACTGGATTTATTGCAGCACTGCTCTCCTAATGAGAGGAGATAATAAGCCAGGCTGTTGTCTGACACATGCTCTAACACCTTTTATTTTATTCTGGTTGAACCCACTAATTTGCTCCCGGCCCGCACTTATTTAGGATCTCTTTCGTCCTTTCATCCCTCCTTTATTCCAACTCTCATTCGTCTTCATGTTTTCACCCCTGCCTCTGTCTCTCCCGCACACACTCTGGAGCCTCTTCTTTGAGCTCCTTCAAGTCCCTTAAGACTGACAGAAAGACGGGCTTCTGGGGGATGGGGTGATGCTGGTGTTAACAGAGGGGGAGGATGGAGGAGAGGGGGCAAAGAACAGTCTTCCCAGAATGTCAACACCCACACATGCGCACATCGTCATACAGAAGTGTGTGCATATACATATATGTTTGTCCTACACACACACACACACACAATCAGCAGCTCAACCACATGGCACACACACACAGCACAGCTTATAAGTGCTGCCAGTCTTTCCACCCTCCTCCAGTACCCGAGGCCCCACTGTGGATTAATCGACGTAATTATATTTGCATACGGTTCTGTTTCCTACACACACACACAAACACACACACACACACAGACGACAATATTTAATAGGCAATATAATTGAATACTGTTCTCCCTCGAGTGCCCTGAAGGATTGATCAGTGTAATATGTGAAGGATGGGAACTCCATGTATTTACCTGTAGGCCAGCAGGAGCAGATTTACCACTTACCCAAATGTTAATGAGACTTTAAAATTGTCAAACACTTGACGGGAGCAACGAATGGGGTCAGCGTTATGTAGATGACTGAGTGAGAGAAGAGTGTGTGTCAGGAGAACTGGAACACTCTCTACTCCTGGTTTATTCACCTACAGCGTTCACTGCCTAACTATGGAAACAAAGTTAGATAACATTTATAATATAATAAGGGAGAAGGAGCTGGCATATTCTCATGTGAAATCATTGTCTATATTTACTACCTGCTCACGTGGAAAACTGAATGGCTGAATGAGCAGCAACCAAGGAAACAGGAATTTATGCTTAGCAATGCAGAAGAATGTCATTATTGGAAACCGATTTTTTTTTCTACAACTACAAAGCCAAATTACATTTTTAATAAAATTTTAATTAATTAATTAAGTAATTATTTATTTATTTATGTATTCCTTTAATTGTGGTGCAAGTTAAAGAAAACTGATGTTAGGTCAGATTAGGGAATGGAGCCTCGACGTAGGTGATGGTGCTGAAATAATGCTGGGATATGAATATAAAGTAGTGACCTGGTGTCATGTCTCCTATTTCAGCTTGAGATTCTATGTTTGACTACAGTGTTTAGACTGGTTAGTGGAAAGACGTATTAATTAATGGAAGACATGGTGAGAACCATCCTTTCGAATTTTGTAGTAATATTCTTCATATATATATTGCTGGCATTATTATTATTCCGATAAGTAGGAATTTTCCAAATGACTGCTATAAAATGGAGGGAATTTTCCAAAAGACTGCTACAAAATGGAAATAAATTAGCAGTAAAATAAAATGTAAAAAAAAAAAAAAAAAAACAACTAAAAAATTTCCCATTTTTTTTGATTGGAGAAAAATAACTTCAATTTT
>NC_024307.1:19811519-19830660 GCF_000523025.1 Cynoglossus semilaevis
CTCACCAACCAACCCCTTATTGCTCCCCCGCCCCTCCTTCCACCACCACCACCTCTTCATGTTCCACACAAACCAAGCCCCACACCTAAAAATGAAATCTGATTTTTCTTCACTCTATATCGTTCCATCTGTGTGGAAAAAGGGTCTCTGGGTCTTTTGTTCATCCACTAGCTCATGTGGCCACAAATGGTTGCCTTGGCAACCAACTGTACACATTTTCTTGCTCCAGGAATAAAAAAGAAAAGGGGGAAAAATGAGCTGAAGAAAAGCAGAATTGGAATGTAGGATGATGTGAGGAGGACAAAGAGAGTGAGTCTTAATGACAAAACAAAGACAATGAGAGTGTGATATCGCCAAGGTGTGATTTAATTAGGGAGGAATGAAAGGATGTTGGAGACGATATGCAAATGCAGCAAATGCCTTTGCAGCTGTATTTTGTTTAGAGATTACATTCCTTTTAAAAGCAAATGTTAGAAATAAACTAGGGTTCAGCGTATTTTTTATATTTCTCCAGCAATATCTACTGTATACTATTTATTTTCTTATTTTAACTAGAGATTGATACACAGAAGATGGACAAAGACGTGGGCGTCTGCATTGGAGTTGCAAAATAGAATTTAACTGGCAGTGCTGTCCAATCAGAGTGTGGATGCAGGTGACAGTAAAGAATATATAATTTGTTGTGCAGGGTATACACCAATATGTCTATGTTGAACCAACATATATTTATTTTTCAAAATTATTTAATTATTAAAGAAATAACAGTATCACTTAACATAAAATAAAATAACGTAAAAATGAAATAAAATAATTTCTGTTAAAAAAATAGGAGCACAAAATACCATACCTTAAGGAATACAATTACGAATAAGAGAAAATACAAAGAAAAAAGGAAAAGAAAAACAAGAAAAATATTTTGTTAAAAAAAAAAAAGAAAACAGGCAAAGACAGAGCTAGACATCATTTTATCTCTTCATCCACCCAGTTGTCTGTGTTTGCTGTATTGGAGACCCTGTCAGCGTCCAAACCCTGCAGACAAGTAACCATCTGCCATCCTGGCTCCAGTCCAATGCTACTCTGGAGCCAAGATGGTGTCCATACACAGTCAACACATTCAACTGTAGTGCACCTCAGCCAGAGTCAAACTTCATCCTTTGGTTAGAACCTTGTTTATGAGCAAACTACTGGTGTGTGTACACATTTATATGGTTATATATTATACACATTGTTATTAACGGTATTCAATTTAATGTGAAAAGTCATTCAGCCTTTTTTTTGGTAATGTTTATTCTGTGATCGAGAACAAATATTCTCAGGATCAGTACGCAGGGACATTATTACTTTGGAGGACCTAAATACAGTACAAGTCATTATAGAGATTATATTTCTAAGGCAGTGGTTCTCCAACTTTTTCTCCTCTGTACCACCTGAGAAAACAGTGATCTCTCTGAGTACCACCATGATGACCAACATTAGAATACAGCAGCAGAGGCCTTCACTGTTAGCTTCCACCACAGGAGAGATGTTTAGAAAGATGTTTAGGTTTAAATGTTGTATTAATTGTGCATGGTCTGGTGGTTATTTATTAAATTGAAAATATAAATGTGAAAATATGTATTTTCCCCTCGTACCACTAGAGAGTGCTGGTGTACCACTGGTGGTACGTGTACCACAGTTTGAGAACCACTGCTCTAAGGAATACAAGAAACAAAAGTACCAAATTAGAGGAATTTCAAAGCAAGAAGTGTTTTAGTAAATTATGATCGTATCTATTATATAGGAAGAGTAAATAGAGGTTAGATGTAATTTGGTTAAAAAAAGAAGAAGAAAGAAACACAAAACCTAAGGAATTAATTAAAACTACCCTAACGCTGATATAAATACAATATAAATATAAATACAAGGTTATTTACTGCAGAAAGCACGCACACACTAACATTTTCTACCACATCTACACAGAGGATCATGCTATGACCTGCTCCTCCATGAGGGCTCACTGGCATCAATCCAACTCCCACACACACCTCCCCCCCCCCATATTCCTGTTTTTGATGGGAGACATACATTTTCAGTTACTTTAGTTTCGAGGCTGACCATTTTAGCGGTAAGCCACTGTTTGAATAACTCACGGAGGAAACGCACAGTAAAACAGCTGAGACGATGTAATGAGACTTGCAAGAATGTACATCTGGGATGAGAGATGAGCGAACAAGGCAGAAGTAAGGTGAGGAAAAGTGCAAACTCAGGGAAGAGCAGCTCTGAGGGGAGTTTTGTTGTTGATGTATTCTGTAATTAACTTTGTGAAGTGGTTTAGTCATGATCCTAATGACCACACATGAAGATGGATGATGTCTGTGATTTTAAAGTAAAAGTAATTCCCTTGTGTAAATACTTCTACAGATACAGTGCTGTTTAAAAACAAGTAGCAGTATTTGCATAACCAGCCATACACAGATTAGCATATCATGCAATACATAGAGTAGGATTTCATTTCATCACTGCATTAACCCTGGTTTTTAATTATACATTATAGTCACGTTGTCCGTGTGCTGCGTTCTACCACTGTTCTATCAGACGGTGTCAATCAGATTACACAAGTGTTACTCGTATGTTAAGTGTCTCTGCAGTCTTTGCAGCTTACATGTGATTATAGCACACACACATGTGACATGTGTATCTCTATAATCCCAGCATAATTATACTGACATCACATAAAAGTCAACATTATCAATTGGCTTGTTTTTATCGCTGACTCTGACAGAGATTAGTATGGAGCAATTACTCGACCTCATCACTGTTGGTTTAGTGTGTGTGTGTGTGTGTGTGTTTGTGTGTGTGTGCAGACAACAACAGAATCTACAACATATTAACACTAGTCAGCCTTGGGTCAAGGGTCGTGTGTGTAAACATGCCAACACAAGGGTGGGTGTGCATATAATCATGTGAGGACATACTGCATTAGAGAATATACATGAGAGTACTGTGTGTACAGATGTATTACTGCATGTCTCCATGGCTGAGCTGGTGTCATGTGGGGAAAGAGATGAAGGGGCAGTGTCCCTCACAGGGGATTGTCACAGACAATAAGAACACAGTGCATCATCCTTTGTGCATGTACGCTGGTGTGTGTGTGTGTGTGTGTGTGTGTCTACACGCACACTGCATGCACTAATGCACACCAGATTGAGGGGTCTGTAATCTGCAGGATTAAGACTGAGATTAAATTCAGCGCCAAGTCAGAGCTCCTGGTGTAGAAACAGTCTGTGTGCGGTCCTGATTTTAATCCTTGCTTCACAACATTAGGGCAGACATGACATGAATGAATGAGACAATGACACTGTCCAGTATATTCATTTCTAAGAGCAACAGATGGCGTCTCTTACTGGCCAGATATACACTACCTGCTGATTTTTTTGTTTTTGTTTTGGGAGGCTTTTCTTAAGATTTAAGTCATTGGGACATTCAACAAGAAGGGAGAGAAACTGTTATCAGAAAACCTATATATATAACCATATATATATATATATATCTGTTAAAATAGGTCTTTTAGATCCAGCAGTGCTAATGTATACTGTATTGGATTGTACAAAGTTGAATAATGCAGTTTTCAATCCAGCACTAGCAGTGTAGGGTGGCATATCGAGGTGTGTGGATGCAACCCTTTAAATTAATTTTCCTACCTTCCAATTTTAGTGCTAATTTATGGGAAATAGAGCCACTAGGGGGCAGTTATGCAACTCTAAGGATAATAGGCTGCCAATGTCACCGAACAAGATTTAAAGATAAGGAGGTGAGACTAAGATCGGAATTTCTAGTTCCTCTTCACTACAGCCTTGGCTCGTCCTGCTGTGAATGTTCGCCCAATGTTGGACCACGAGAAGTGGCTTTGTAGAATGCAGTGTAAGAGCGAAAGGTTACCACAGTATTTTGTTTGTTTGTTTTTTTTTTGACATCAAGGTCGATCTGAGCAACACAAATGTTGGAAAATAACCAGAGTCCTGCTGAGAGAGCTGAGATCTCTGTGGGAGAACCAGGTGGCTCAGAGAACTCCAGCTAGTATAAACCAACCAGAGTGTTCTCTGTGGTGAATCGACTGTAGTCACTTTATATTTAGCCTTATATTAGATCAATCATTCTTTAAGTATTTTATTCCCTTTCACAATGAAGCAAAGAAGCAACATTTAGTTTCATAATTTGACGGTCTTTACTACACTCTCACCTCGGACAATCTTGCCCCTGGTGATCTTCCTGCTCACTATGTCACAATCAATGCTCTCTGACATTTTGTCTTTTTTGAGAGAGAACATGTTGATGGTTGATTGTGTATTGATTCTGGGCTTTAAAAATAACAAACTTTAACTTTAACATTTCGGTGAAAACAGCCAGCTACTAGAGTGTTAATCAAACAAGAATTTTGGTGCAGCTTTTTGACAGGATTATCAATAAAATGTCCACAAATACACTTTGATTGATACACAACTGACCTATGACTGAAATCAATGCCTTCTGCTCCAGTTTTAAAACAACATGTTTTTCCGTTCAGTTGCTGCCAAGAATAATTGTCCTATTGTTTGTTGCATATCTGACCTATCGAGACAATGAAAGGGCAATTTCCAAAGTGGATGTATTAGAGAACTACAGAGAATCCCTGTCAGGATGTCACAGTTGGTTGCTCTGCATTCAAATACTTGTGCAGAGCAACAAATTGACGAGCTCCTGCAGCTCAGTGTTGTCATGTGGATGAAGCAAAACCAACCAAATATAACAACCGACCACCTTTTGTCTGCTCTCCGTGTCCACACTGACAACCTCTTCATTATGTTTGTTGATTACAATTGTCGGAAGCACTTGATCCTGATTACATCCCAGCACGACAGGACATCCGTCCAAGTGCAGTACTTCAATCAGCAGTCAACAAGGTCATTGGTGTCCACCACCAGCGGCTGGGACAGCAGCTTGTCAACAGTGACGGTGATTGTGGCTGGAAGGGTGAGACTAATAAAGAAGAGGGTGAGGATGAAGGTGCCCTCCAGATGGGACCGCCTGTGTCTCAGAAATGTGACGATTGTGACAGAGTGAATGTTCAGAGAAACACGGATGTGATGATGAGCCTGTGAGCAAATAACACCCTGAGCAGACGAGCTCTGCAGTACAGTCTCTGCGTGTTGTAGTCTCAGGAAAGAACCTGTGAAAATGACTGGACAGTCGTACTATAGCACACACTGTGTCATACTTCTGGGCTCCTCACATCAGCCCAAAGGCAAGAGAGCTAAAGCCCTTTGACACATACAGTACAACAGTGACCATTGTTTATATACTGTTAAAGCAGCACACACATACACACACACACACACACACACACATATATATATATATATGCAACCTTTTACTATTGATGTTCCATCAGCCTAAAAAGCTTTCAACCACTTACTCAGTGACAGTGTTGAGCCTGGTATTGACTGATATTGTGTATACTCTGTGTGTGTAATAATCAATGTCTGCTCCAGTTCCCTGACCACTTGGAACCAGTGAATATTTGTGCATGGGAGTTGATTTGTAATACAGGACAATACAGTTTTATTTGTTTGTTTGGTTGTTTTTTTTTTGTTTGTTTTTTTTTTCATAAAATGAAAAAACACAAGTTACGACACAATAAGGTTGTTTAGACCTAAAACCTAAATGGACCAAGTAATTGAATATTCCCACTTGCCATCACAGCAGATTTGATTGTGTGTCTCTTTTATTTTTTTTAATTAATCTGACCATTATACTGGGCTTAAGTGTTAAGCCTGAATAAGTCTTTGTCAGATTCCACACTGCATCATCCATAAATCAGACTCTTACCACAAATGTGTTTGCGATACCAGTGCATGTGACAAAAATAAGCGCCATCTGCCCGTTGTCTGTACCCAAACATAATCACACACACCAAAATTTCAAAATCAGCAGTACTATCAACAGTACTGATATCCAAATTCAACAAACAATGCTTAAGTAATTCACTAATTCTTTTTCTTAAAAAAAATGTAAATGTTGTGTAGGTGTGAAGAATGGGGTCACAGAGGCAGGGAGTCAAAATGTATGTTTTTGTATACTGTAAGTTATGTACAGTAGTACATATATGTATAGTTCTTATGCCACGTTTGATCTTCACACATTCAAACCTAACCCTTCAGTCTCTTCTTCTGGCTGAGCTGTTTCCTGATTCATCAATCCCTTTTTCCTAATTTATTATATATTATTATATTTTTAATTTTTGCTGCTAGTGTCTGTAACAAAAGCTAATTCAGACTAAAAATAACCCATTAGCACAGTCACAGTCAAGGTGCCCTGGCAATGGTGGGCAAACTAAAGACAAACTACAGGACAATAAATAGAAACATTAAAAAAAAAAAACCACCAAATATTATAAATCACCACCAGACAAAGGGCAGTTCAGGCTGGAAATATACTGAGTTAAAGGCCACAGTCTGGGGACAACTGGTGTCTGAAAAGTGACTGAAATGATTCCTGCTATTTACTGTAAAAGCCAATGACCTTCTGCTCTCACTCTGTAGGGATGGCTCAACTGATATTTAGACAACTGGGATGTGTGGTCTCATCATTAAAATATGTGGCAGCACAACAGCCAGAACCAGGAATGATGCATTTAGAATTGATTTACTTGAATCAAAGCTGAATTATTAATGAAGTGGGTCAACAAAGACTTTCCCCATGTTGCTCAGTCTCTCAAACTCACTCTTTAAATTTTAACCTTCAAGACACATATCTCTGCCACACTGGGTTTAATGTTCATATGTGTTCTTCTGTACAAATATTAAATTATTAAACTCCATTTAATATAACAGAGTATTTTTTGTTATTATTTCTATGTATTACAACAAGTACGTTTATTATACTGAATTGTACGGTTGTAAAATAAAAAAAAATTAAGAAATTAGTAATTAGAGGCATCTTTTAAATCTGTTATGTAGTCAGATATTTACAGTTTGGAGGGGAAGAAAATGCCTTTTTTTATCTTTTCTTTTTCTTAAGAGAATAGATGTTAGTGTGTGTGGTGGGTTTTTTGGGGTTTTTTTTTAGGAACTGGTGGTGTGTGTGTAAATCGGCTACCAGGAGAAAAACACTGACCTTTAAACACAAGTCCTATCCCCATGGAGGAGCCCCCAGTGTCCCGTTAACACGCCACAGAATCTCCCACACACGCACACACACACATTCAGCAGGTCAGTCATGAGACACACTCCCTGTGGCGTGGGAACAAAGCCCCTGACGGTGGGCTGACATAATCAAAGTTGAACTCTCTGAAGGCCTTTCCATGAAATGGTACCGTCAACAGTATTAGTTTGATCAGCCATCTTTACCCGTGCGTGGTTGTGTCTGTTTCACTGGAGCGCTCAATGATATCACTTTATCCTCTGTAAATCTCTTTGTACCTCCCACGGGGTGAGGAGTGGTGGGAGAGAGGAGGAAGAAAACAGGAGTGTCGCGAATGAAAGAGGAGACTGTTTGTGCCTGGTGGGTGACGAGTGTGTGAGGGAGAGAAGGGAGGGAAGGAGAGAAAAAAGGAACAAGGACGATATGCTGTTGTTGGAGGAGTTCAAGCAAATAAATCAAGGTTAGAAAAGACAGAGAGAGATGAGACAGCAGCTGCCTGTGATCTGTACACACCAGGGAACAATGTGTTTCTTCATTTGACTTTGGTTTCTCCACACCGCAGTATTGTTGGTCAGCATTAACTATTTAGTTGCCCAACTCATATTTTCCACAAAGAAAACCACTTTTGCATCTAGTATTCTACCCAATCACTATTCAGTTCCCCAGTGAACGGCACTTTCACTCTAAAAGAGCTGAATCAGAAAATGCCGTTACTTTCACTCTAAAAGAGCTGAATCAGAACACAACTCATTTGGAATTCCTTTCAATTCCAAATGTTTTAAAAGACACTACACATTGAGTAATACTCAGTGGAACACATGACAGAAATAAAAAATATATAAAAGCAGGAGAAGGGGAAAAAAATCACTTTGGACGGACCACACTCAAATGTATGATTTCATTTGTCTTCATGTTTCCTCCTCCTCTTTTCTCTCCGTCTGTCTTTCTTCTTGGTCTTTCATGTTCACATCAGAGGAGTGTGCCACTTATCACAGAGGTCCTGAGAGGCTCTCCTATAAAAGCTGGTATTATATGGCTGATTTAACAGGGCAAGCACACAAAGACATCTCTATCTCTGTCCCCCCGTCTGTACCATATCCCCTCGTCCCTGTTCCATTTTCAAACACAGAAGTAATGTCACTCACTCATGGAGCCCGCCCTCTTCTGTGTACGGTATGTACACACACATACTGTATATTGACCTGCCTCTGCTCTTGTACTCCCACAATGGGATTAGTGGGGTGGGCCCTCAACTCTTTTAACTTGAAAGACCACCACTAGTAATAGACTGCACAGAAGTGGAGAGAAATAACAGGAAGGAAGGAAGAAAGGAAGGAAGAAGGAGAGAGAGCGAGAGAAAAGGTAGGAAGAAGGGAAGAAGGGAAGGAGGGGAGGAGGGAGGATGAACTGAACGAATTACGAAAAATGACGTTGCAGTTTGATACAAATAGACAAAAATGACAAGGAAAAGAAGGAAAGTGTAAGAATCGGGGGGTAGAAAAGGAATAAAGGAGGAGACGGGTGAAAAAATGAAGGAGAAAGGAGAGAGGAATGGAGGGGTAACAGAGGAGGAAATAAAGGAAGTCATTCGAATGGAGGGGTGAAGCCGGGAAGGAAGAAATAAAGAAAGAAAGGAATAGAGTGAGGGAGGACAGGAGGGAAGAAAGGGAATAAAGAAGGAAGGGAAAGGGAAAAGAAGAACAAAAGGATGGGAGGATGAAGGAAAGAAAGAAAGGAAAGCGTGAAAGTGGCTATTTAACGAGCAAAGGTGTAATTGAAGGCAATAAGACAACAGCCAATCAAGAAAGGACAGAATAATAAAATGGGTAGAGACAGAAGGGTGGCAGGATAAAGAAAGAAAATGACTTGATATGAACCTGTGCTGGATGTTGGAGTCACAAGATGATTCCCGGCCCGTGGTGAAACCATCACTCTGTACCTTACAAGGACATGCACAAGTGCACTTGTTGCCAGGGTGACTCCAGATACCAGAGACCCCACCCTCCCCTGTGGTGCTTCTCACAATGATGTCATCAGCTGCCGCCAGCACCGGCTCTGCCCTTATCCAAGTGGACAAAGGCACCAGAGGGTGCAGCTTGTCCTTGTCTGCTTTTCTTTTGCTTTCTTTTTCTTTCCCTCCCTCTCTCGTACATTCATCAGGTGCTCTCTTGCTCACCCTCACATTCTCAGGCCCCAGTCTCTCTTTGAGTCATTCAACCCAACAGCAGGACGCAGCAGAAGTTAAAGGTCCAGATCGTTTACTGCTGACAGAGAGTGAAGCTCATTTTAACAGCAGGAAGAATATTTCACAGCAGGGGAGGCTACAGCGATTGTACCAGTGAACTGAAGGCTACGGATACAAGTTCATTTGTTACTCAGATCCACTTCCTGTCACAGCATCTTTCATTTTTCAACACAAATTCTAATTCATTAAAAAAAAAGAATAGAAGTAGTGGGAGTGATGGGGGATTCACTGCCAACTTTTTTGTAAATCATTGTGATAGGTAATGATGAAAACAATACATTTTGTGGCTACAGTAAAACTTTGTCTGCAGCAGATTCACAGGTAATGTTAGACCAAAGTGAAAATCCAGGTACCTGGGTTTTGCATATAATGCAGATCTAATCCCATAGATTAGAATCCCTTCCTTCAAACTACCTTGAAATACATCCACCACTGATATTGAATTAGTGCTCCCTCATAGTACATGTTGAGCATACAGGTTTTTGGTCATGGCTAATTTGCGATCTCAGTTGTTCCTGTCAAAGGGAATGCTCTTGTTTGTTTGTTTATTAAGTATAATTAAACTAAATTACGTTCTGAGCATAAAATTCAGTTCATGGACCTTGGCTGATATTTAAATAAAATAGTTTGGCGTTAAATTATTTATACTTCAAGTACCCACAGGAGTACATGTACCTCCCTATGAGAGTGGTTGTGATGGAGGGGTCGTGCACCCGCCTGCTCTAGGGAGTACATTTATAGGAACACTACACCACAAGACTCACAGTCAAATAATAATTTGTAAACCATACCAATATTTTGAATTTATTTTGCCTTCCAGTCCAATCAGACTGTCTGGCTCCATTTATTTCCAGGCAAAATATAAACTTTGGTCACCGCGCTGGACATGCACTGGTCACTGCAATATTTGAATTTTTAATAATAGTCAAAAAGACACATTGCAACCTACTCCACATTATAACACTGTTGCATGTGTTTGCAGTTTAAATGTTTGCAGCCTGAAGGAAAAGTGCAGCATCAGACACACAGCAGGGGCTCTCTGTGACTACTTGACTCACTGAAGTGTTATTTTACTCCTCTTTCTCTGCAGGGATGGATGCCCTTTTCTCATTGCATTCCCTGCTGCGAGCTTCTCACTATCTGCTGTCAGAGTCTGAATACCTCTCTTGCCAAAAGACATTTCTCTTCTGCACACAGATCTTGCTAAAAGAAATGAATAAAAAACCACATTGCCATTCCTGGAGGATGTGTGACGTACATTATTTGAGCAGTAGAGAAGTCATTCTCAAAAGAAGAGAAGAAAAGCTGATTCAATGGAAACGGAATTTTACGGAAAACTCATTGCCAAGTTCCCTCTAAAGCGTGCGCTGCTCGAATATTCTCAGCGCACAAGAAAATCTGTGCAGCGCATAAAATAAAATTCAACATAAACTGTGTAGTACGTATTACATTTATTAACCATTGATCCCAAGAATAGCGTAATGATGTATCTCACTGAGTGACAGGGGCCCAGCCAATGATACGAGATGGTTCACTTACACTACGCAGCCAATCATACCATTGACAGCACTTACATATGTGCCTACAGTATGTAGCTAGGTAGGTAACAATGGTGCCTAGCTACATAGGCACATATGTAGCACATATCGTTGTTAAATGCTAACGACCGGGTTAGTCAAAATAAAAAAGAATTATTTTCAGATGGAATGGCTGTCGGCGTACATGCAAACAGAAGAACAAGTGGTAATAGGTTTTTTTTCCCCCGAGTAAGAAAGGTCTGCTTTGAAAAACATGCAGCAAAGCCAAAGCAGCAAACGAGCTTACCATCAACAGACGTGAAAAATAAGGTTGAATTTAAAAGTTAGATCAGTGACATTTCTTAAGATTTTCCATGTATGGATATTTATAAATAAATGCTGTTACTACTAGATAATTTATGGGTAGTACGAATGCTAATAAAAAACTGTGTAATTATATTTTGCAGACTAAGTTTTACAGGAATTTACATCGTATCACAAGCTACAGCAGAGTTTAATGTCAATGCAACCTAACGGCTCCAGTGGGAAAAAAGGAAAAAACATGTGTGAGGGGAACCGTCCACTGCGAGAAAGTCAGTATAGGTGAACAATAGCAACCAACTAATCAACATCGTGATAAACAACCTGATATTGATTATACTGTCAATGATCAAAACTGGCTTTTAATGAGACAAATATAGCTGGTGGTTAAATAAAAAGTTACTAACAGGAAAGCAATAATCATAACCACCAAAACTGTAACAAGCAATTAATTGAAAAAATTCCACAATTCAAAACCATTCCGACACATCCTTTTAAAAAATATAAAGTCAAAGTCAACTTTATTGTCAAATATGCCATACGTACAGGACATACATCCTTTTTCAAAGTCAAAAGTCAAAGTCAACTTTATTGTCAAATATGCCATACGTACAGGACATATGGCACAATGAAATTGCAGCCCTCTCAGACCCACAGTGCAAAGAATATAATAAAGGAGATATTTACAAGGGAAAGGGATATAAACTAACAGTATAAGTACAATGTACAATGAAACACACTGGTGAAAATATATCCTGAAAAACATGTGCTGTGACATTACTCAGTAATTACAAACAGGCAGAACAGATCCTTTAAAATACTGAACCACATCAGGCTATATTATAACATGTTTCATTTGTTTATACCTTATTTTTGCAGCACTGTAGGCTATCGAAGGGAATTTGCCTCTTCAGCATGGTTGAAAAGTCCGACATTTTTTCTGCCTCACGTCTGTACCACAACTGCAGCCGTTGACAAGATGTTGGACGACGCTGTGTTCGGTGGATATTTTTGGCATTTTCTTATTACAAATTTCTCCATTCTATTGTCTAAATCAACAACTATGCTAGCTTTAGCTGCAAGTTGACGCTGAGCCTTTTGGCAGAACATGAAATGTTTTGTTATATTTATGAACACAGATACTAGAAGATGTATCATTTAATAACCCGCCCAAAAAAGTGAACTAATTGCAACTAAATGCACCTTATTACTGACTTCAGATACCACACATAAACATGAAAACGTAATTATCTCCTTGGTCATGAATTTGTAATTTTGTTCTCTCTTAACTATCAAGAAGTTCATATGGTCTTCTGTAACCAAAAAGCTTGAAGTCAATCTCATAGATCTTGTAGAGTTTCCTCCTGTCCTCTAGAGGCACTGTTCTGAACCAGCTCTCCAAATATTTGGTGGTTGTCACATTTTCAGAGGCAGGTAGTAACATGATGGAATCTTGCAGTTTCATCGTCTTCAGCAGATGATGAAAATCCTCCTGCATCGTCTCCAGATGTCCAATTAAATCAAAGCTGTAGAACAATGTTAAATTAATTCACAGTTGGACATCAGAGGTTTGATTATAGGAATGGGAATAAGTGAGGTGCAAAGTGTCACTTCTGTTTAAAAAAATATGATCTTACTCTACGAGGCAGGGATTACACAAGCGGTGCATCTGTCTCCAGTGTGTATCAAATGGCTTTTGCTTCTCTGTTCGTGGATCCACCAAGTACTGAATGAAATTTTCAAAGGATGGAACCAATCCCTGTGCGTTTCCCTCTTCAACTGTCTCTGGTGGATTTGTGTGGTTAGCATAGAGACTAGAATATCCCGTACAAATGTGGTATAAAAATAGGAATCCCGGTGCCTAATTTTGTCAACGTAGGCAGAAATGATTCGTACAAATGGATGACGGACAAACATGAACTTGGTGTAGTGCTTCAGTTTTGCCTGTAATCAACAAAAAGAACACATGAAAGCTGAGTCACTGTCAAAGATATACAATGCATGTGACCCTTTTACACATACTGACCTCGATTTTAGAACTTGAATGTAGTGCCAGATGAGTTAGGTTTCCAAGTAAGTGAATATCTCCTTGTATTTCCCTAGGGTCACTGTAGGGTTCACCATGTTTTAGTACAAACATGAATTTCTTCAGGTTCGTACATGCTGCCTGTAGAAGTAAATAAGTGTCATTTTGCAAAATATAAAATAAAATAAAAAATGAAATCAGAGGTTTCAAACTCCTGGCCTACATACACCAACTAGGGGGTAACAATAATTTAAATTTACCCTTGAAGAATTTTACCAAAAAATATGTGCACAATTTGTGTTTTTTTTTCTGTCTGAACTACCTTGGGGACATAGCAGTAGATGAGACAATGGTCATCGTCCACCAGAAAATTCCAATGTCTGATGTCCTTCAATGACATAGTTTCATCATTGCACATGTCTTTTATCAGCTGCTTTCTCTCTTCCTGCACCTGCTGCCACCTGTCTTCTCCTGGGAAAAGATATGACAACACAAGTGAGCAACCAAGCACAGTGTGAGGAACAAATGTAATGAGGTTTCATAAAAGCTGCAGTACATTTCCACTGCCACAAGGACATTATTAGATGTAAAGTGTGGGAGGGCGGAGGTCCAGTTCGGGAACCACTAGATTTCATCTTTGCTTTTTGTTGACAATGTCGTCTTTTTGGCTCTTTTGAGCCAGGACCTGCAGCATGCACTCGGGCAGTCTGCAGCCAAGAGTGAAGCCACTGGGATGAGAATCAGCACCTCTATGTCTGAGGCCATTGTTCTTGACCGGGGGGTGCAATTCACACCCTCCAGGTCGGCGGAGAGATCCTGCCTCAGGTGGAGTTTAAGTTCCTGGGGTTGTACTAAGTGAGGGAAAGTTGGGGAAAGACGCGGTCGCTATATCGGTCTATCGAGAGGAGCCAGCTGAGGTGGCTTGGGCATTTACATTGTATGCCCCAGAGACAGAGATGGACAGGCCTGGGAATGCCTTGGGATTATCCCAGTAGAGCTGTAGGAAGTGTCTGGGGAGAGAGAAGTCTAAGTGTCCCTGCTCAGACTGTTAGCCCCACAACCCAGCCCAGGATAAGTGGACAATGATGGATGGATCATACACATTAGATGTCTTTAGTAATCATGAAGATAAGAAAAAAAGGCAAAAAAGAGACTGCACTAGACTAGTATCAGCTTGTTTGTGTATATACGTATATATATATATATATATATGTATATACACAAACAAGCTCATACTAGTCTAGTGCAGTCTCTTTTTTGCCTTTTTTTCTTTATATATATATATATAGTCTCGTTTGTGTTTGCGTGTATGCGTGTAGGAATGACAAAATCTAAATGTTGATCATCATGGTTGTGGTTTGTAATGATTAAATTAGTGTAATCCACAGCTACCTTATTTTTAATCTTTTGATTGAAAGTGCTGTATAAAAAGAGACATACAGAACATGTTGTTCAAACTTGCAGAAAACGCTGTATTGCCTCAAGTCTTTATTGTGGGCTTACCTCTACAATAAGCTACTTTTCAAAGACTTAAAGATTTTAAGTTTGCCACATGTGAAGAAGCAGTCAGGACCCAAAAGCAGTACTTAGGAGACTCTTAAGTGCAGAAAATTCATTCAAGTCCAAAATCACAAAACTTACTGGGTAGCAGGAACAAGGAACTCGGAACGAAGACACAAGCAACGAAGAGCAGACCACCACACAGCCACAACGAACATGACCACTGACCAATGATTCCACAGAGACTGAGTGAGGGAGGTAAACATACATAGAGCACCAGGTGACGCGAGAGAGTCTAATGACAGAGACAGAGAGTGTGATGATACTGATTAACCCTAGAACACACAGCAGGAAAGGGGAGAAAGACATACCTCACAAAAGACTAATTATGTCCTACCGAAGACCTAAAACAACCTATGCTGTTTTCTCACTGGCACTCGCTGCAGCAACAGCTAAACTCTATTATCCTGCTCTGCCTGTATATACAGTGCATATTTATTCTATACTGTGCATCTGTATATTTATATACTTACCTATTCATCGTACCAAAACAAAGTTTACTGCTTATCTAAACATACTTATACACATCTTTGCATTTATTATACCATAATGGGTTTGGTTGTGCTTTTTCTAATTAACTCATTGTTTTCCTATTGCCTCTGTATGTAATTGCTGCTGCTACACTGCTATTTCCCAGCCTGGTATCATTAAAGTCCATCCATACATCCACATTCACATTTACACTACAAATAATCCACACTCACAGCTCAACTAGTACACAAGTAACCCTGTGTAACACAACACAGTAACAACAATTTTGGAAACCTTGCGCCTTCTGACCATGCTGGAGAAGCTAATTTGGCTGTTAGCTATGCTGCAGTTCTCTCACAGTCACCACGCCTCCTTACTCCCCCTCAAATACTCGTAAACAGTTAACCCCTTCTTTACAACATGAACATAACATCATAACTATTACAGTATGTTAGAGTGTGGTTGACACAGTGCCACATACAGGCCTGGCATATGTACTGCAGGGACCAGAGTCGTAGTCTACATCTCTGTTTACATTGTTTGGATCGAGGTAAATGTTCTGGATCCGGAGGCTACTGTAGTTGTTTCTTTGCTGTGTAAACAGGGCCTCAGTTAATATTAGGGATGCCGATAATATCGTCTTGTTATTGGCATTATTATTTCATATCTGTAAGAATGGTTATCGGTTACCGATATTAAAAACACAATAATACAATGCCTGGGTTTCGCGAATGATGTGTGCTCTAAAAATAGCTTAATGCCCCAGTCAGGTGCCTCAGTGCACACAATTTCAGTAAATTCTAAACTCCTTTATTGCTCTCAACCCAGCTTCTCCAAAATCACCTTTTCCTTCTCTAACACTCTCGGCACACTCTTTTCCTCATTCACACACACACACACTCTCACCACGCCTCCACCACCCACCCTACCCATAACTGTTAACTCCATCATAACACATGAACACAGAACGCATTGTACAACAAACAATCCTGTAGTCACTAGATGGCAGCATTGCAGCTCATTTCATTAATTATTTCTAATAATCAGGGGACTGTGATCAGAATGCTGGTGCCAGTAACTCAGTGGTTACAGTGGTTTTTCCAGCTAAACAAATATTACCAGGTGCTCGATAGTATTTCAAAATGGTAGGGTCAAGGGGCCGTGAAAAAACTTCTGTCCTCTAGGGGCGGCATGGCAGAAAACCCATCACTTTAGTGAGCCGGTGACACTTAACATCTTTAACCACCAGGCCCGCAGTATCGCTATTTGTTGATATCGGAATCAGAAATGAAGCATTTAGACCTATCGGCATATTAGATATTGAGAAAAAGTGAATATCGGACATCTCTAGTTAATATGGTTTTCGATCCCATAGTAGTTAAAGCACCACAAATACACTTTTGTTTACACTGATTTTTAATTCAGGATTTGCTGCGCACTTGATACCTGTTTTGTTCACATTCAGAAGGGGGATTGAGCGCACATTTATTATTAAAAATTGCTAATCTGACACATGTTGTCATGTGATCAGTAGTGTATGGCTTCGCACACAAATTACCAAATTAACATGTTGTCGTGTGATCAGTAGTGAATGGCTTCGCACACAAATTACCAAATTAACAAACCTGAACTGAAACTAGTTTTGCAGCGAATACATTATAAAGCACCAGTGAGAAAACAATAATTGAGATAGCGGAGAGAACTATAGAGACAGGTTCAATTTTCCTGAATCAACTTGGGGACAAAACAGTAAATGTCTTAGTAAGCTAAATGTGGCCAAAGAGAGAATGGTAACTAAAACTGACAAATAAAAATGAAATCTTCATAGTCAAATGAATCACAGACATTTATATCAATAATGAATCAACAAAATCAGCACATGACACAACACTATGTTATTTGCAGCTATTCTTATTTGGCCTTAAAATAAGGTAACGACTCATTAAAACCAAACTTTCATGCCATTATTTTGACGTTGTTCCACACACACCTGCCATTTTGCCAGGATGTAAACTGATTGCAAAAATAGCTTGAAAAAAGATCAACTTAGATGGACACATTACCTGTTAAGGTGTTTGGCATATCCCATGCATAGATGCAAAACAAGACAACAAAAGTGGATATAAAAAGTCCACAAATCAGCAACTTCTGGACACACTGATGTTGACTCTTTGGAATCATGGCAGCTGGAATTATAATGTGTTGAAGTAAAGAATCACTGAAAAACAGAGAAAACTTTTAACAATCACACCAACAACAAAGCATATCATGTGAACTTCATTCTCTGAACCAAACAAAGTTTAGACAACAATAGAATGCATATTTGCATTACCCAAACAATTCTTGAAAACCATGACTGACCTTCTCCAATAGTTTTTCTGGAAATAAGGTGTAGGTATCAACAAACCTCTTTGTCGTAAGCTCCACCAAAGGCTTTAGAGCTGTGCCACTCTTGCTCTCTCCTTGGTTAAACCCACAGCCAAACCCAGTAAAATACGTAGCATACCAGCAGTTTTCACAGCAGATTAAAGGAGGAAGAAGAGAACTAGATCAGGTTGTGTTTAGCAGTAATAAAACTGAACCCATGTACACAGAACCAGACTGGGACTCATTTTCCAGCCCTCGAGTTTGATATCTGATACCTATTAGGTTAACAGGGCGTTTAATCCATGAACATCAACACCTAAAGTTAGTCTGTGTTAAGGTGCTCCTGAGTCCGGTTTTTCTGGTTTATCTTTTGAAATGAAAAGGCTGCCACAAAAGTAGAATGTCATGGTGAATCGCCTGTCCTTCTGCATTCCTCTCTTTAACAACTAATCTAACTGCAGGTTATTTTCTCAACACTGTAGGTGTGGCCAGATACTTTTTGCTGTGGCTTTTTGCAATTGCTGTGGGTACAAGGAAACAAAATAACATGTAAAATACAGTGGTCTTCAGATTTAAGAACTTGTAAATAGAATAAAATTTGAATCAAAGGGTTTTTGGGCTTAAAACACTGCAGTGAGGAGTTCAGAAATACCCTGACTTGGATTCATTGGAGTTTAATTTTAATAATCAGAGTTTGTGCCATTATACGAATAATACTAAATCCATTTGAGAGGTTTGCTGAAAAACAATAGGCAGGAATATTTATATTGGCTTGCCTAGAAAATAAAAATTATTCTACTATTACTACTTATTGGGATTTTATTTACAACTTACAAATAAAAGCCAACATATAAAGCCTCACAAAATGAATGGACATTAATATAATTTTAACTTTCAAGATGTTTATCTGGCCTTGCATTAATATAATATTACATTTATTAAATTATTAAACTTAACTTTCAAGATGTTTATCTGGCCTTCTGTAACCAAAACCTCCTGTCCTCTAGAGGCACTGTTCTGAACCAGCTCAGGTATCAACAAACCTGTTTGTCGTAAGCTCCACCAAAGGCTTTAGAGCTGTGTCACTCTTGCTCTCTCCTATTAGGGGAGGGGGCTTGGTTAAACCCACAGCCAAACCCACCCAGTAAAATACCAGGCATACCAACAGTTCTTAGAGCAGATTAAAGGAGGAGGAAAAAATTATATTGTTCCTGGGAATTGATACAGTTCAAATTTTGTCTTGTCAACAAAGAACTAGATCAGGTTGTGTTTAGCAGTTAAAAAATTTAAAAAAAATTAAACCCATGTACACAGAACCAGACTGGGACTCATTTTCCAGCCCTTGAGTTTGATGTCTGATACCTATTAGGTTAAAATAACGTGCAATCCATGAACATGGGCACCTTAAGTTTAGTCCGTGTTAAGGTGCTCCTGAGTCAGGTTTTTCTGGTTTATCTTTTCCCTTTGAGGTAGCAG
>NC_024307.1:19830694-19838748 GCF_000523025.1 Cynoglossus semilaevis
CTATATTCCTTTGTTCGTACTAGATTGTAGTATTGGAAACAGTCAGATGTATGCAGTTTTTAGTTCCACATGAAATGGCTACCACCAACGTTCCCTTTAAGCTGTGTGCGTGTGCAATCACACACTGCTAGAAATACACAAATTCCCATACTATTGCTCTAAAATATTCAGTTGGGGTTTTTTTTGTTTGTTTGTTTGTTTGGTTTTTTGGGTTTTTTTGGCATCGTAATTTTTAGGAGCTGCTGAGGGTTATATTTTTCTAAAAGGTTACATTCTTTATCTGATATAAAAATGGATAAGTCTGATTTATTAAGGAGCCAAATGTCAAATATAAACAACCCTGCAAAATGTCAGGCTAATTTGGTTTGTATGAATATATCAAAGATGAAAATCTTTGATAAATCTTACAAGGAAAGCTTTGAGTGATGCACAACAAAATGTCACTGCAACTTGATCAGCTAAGGAAATGACTATTATTTATTTCAATCTCCTCTGGCTTCATCAGGTTATAGATGAAGAGGAAGATTGTGGATCTCAGTCAGAGACAGTACACAATGACCTCATTATATACAGTATCTAGAGAGGGAGTGCAGGAAGTCTCATGTGTGTTTACCTCTGTTGCCTTTGGTTTTGTAACTTTGTTAAAATGGACGTTGGTGCACTGTTACCTTGGTTCACTTTGGTGAGAAATGCTTCACTGGCCCAAACCAAAGGAGGAAAACTGCAAAGGGTCGAGTGTTTTTTTTACTACAGTTTGTTTTTAGTCAGTCTGTATAATAATTTACTCACTGCAACACTCTGGTTTCATTAAAAAACAAAAGAAACAAACAAAATTATTTTAAAAAGAATCTGCAAATATGAACTGTTTTACTGTTGATATTTATTCAAATACAAATTATGCAAGGAGACAATTATAAAGAAGGCTAATGCTATTTCAAGGAACATAAGCCTTTTCTCAGCAACAGGTTCAAAACCACATTTAACTCGAATACCGGGCAATAAAGGCGTAGCACTTGGGGTTGATTTGTTTTCTTAAGCTCATTCGTGTCTGTGGCCTTACACTTTTATTTTTTCACTTCTTTTTTCATGTCTTAGCACAGCCAGGGTTAGTAGCAAATGCACAAACAAAGCGCTCATCATATGATAATTATTATCTTTAACCCATTTGAGCAGGTATGACTTTGTGGAATTCACAAAGTCACACATTCACACAATTCACATGAATCTACACAACCTGTTATAATAAATTTACGTTTGTTAATGCATTTTTAACAAAGAAAAACAGATGCTATTGAATAACTCTGTCACATGGTGCCTGATTTTTCCCAAAGAAGAATTTCCAAACTCTCCTGCCGAGGTTCATAGCATGTGCAGAAAAGAGAAAAAAGAAGATGGCACAGATATGCAGACACACATAAACGTGTTGTTTTCCATACACACAATTCCAGCGTGGTCTCAATCAGTGACCTGAAAAACTGCAAGTGCAAAGAATTCAGTTCACCTTTTTATGGTTTCTATAACAACAAGCCTATTGAACCTCTCCAGGTCTGATTAACATTGTACCATTTTACATAATCTTCATCACTTTTCATTAATCAAGGAAGAAGCAAACATCACCTGAATAAACACGAATGTACAGTATGTAAATGAAGCTCTGTCCTAGATTGGTTCATCAAAACTCTCCATGGGTAATCGGATCCGTTATATGAATGGGAAATAAGGATTTTGGGGGGGATTTTTTTTTCCAAAGCACTCAATCCAAAAGTACACTGAAATATAACCTTTAAGTTTCACACTGAAATCTGTAAAATTAACAGACTCTCTGTACCTGATAATGGCCTTCCATCAATCAATCCATCCATCCTTGACTTCAAACAATACTTATGTGATGGTCAGAACATTTCGGTGCAACTGTTAAGCTTCACAAAAACAAGTTGCCACACTTCATATAGCCTGCAACAAAGTCAGGAGTGATGATGAAAATGTGAATCAAATCAGTGAAATCCATCATCACCCTCATCATAGTCACATTTTATAGAGATGACTCTGTCCTTAACCACCTTTTAGTTGTGGGTTGAGCCTTTCAAGACTGAACTAATTAGAGAAACCCTTCAACTTTATCATTGAATGGACTCCAGCTATGGGGATTAAAGAGCTCTGCAGACCACCTACACTGCAGGTCTCCAATTAACACACTGCCTATCTTTTACATCACTTCTTATTGGCCTTGTAATGAAGTAACAAAAAGACTGATTAACAGCATGTACCTGCCTACTGCACCCCACCCATCCCACCACCAGCCCGATGCTCACAAAAACCAAAATACATCTTTCATGTATGGGGCTTGGAACAGTGCTCTGTGGAGAACCTAATTTCCATGACAACAGGGCTAAGGATCAGGGTGGAGAAACTGTCAATCCAGAACAACTCTCAGAGTTCCTTGATACACAAGAGCACTTATGAGTGAAAAGAAAGCAGAAGCGGTGGAGGTGGAAGTGGAGGAGTCACGGTTGCTTTAAAGAAAAATGGAGGAATGGGTAACGAGTCTGCTCAGGATCACTTATCCTATATGTATTACGAGCTGTTAGACCTGATGTACGTACACATAGATGTAGACAGTGTGTCCATGGTGTGTATGGTGGTGTTATATGAAAGACAGTGAGATACAGCTTAGAGTGCTCTCTAATGGTACGTGGGGAAAATTCCATTTTAACTTTTACATTTTCAATTGAATAAATCTGAATCATACCATGCCCAATTAATACAACATTTAAACCTAAACATCTTTCTAAACATCTCTCCTGTGGTGGAAGCTAACAGTGAAGGCCTCTGCTGCTGTATTCTAATGTTGGTCATCATGGTGGTACTCAGAGAGATCACTGTTGTGGTACAGAGGAGAAAAAGTTGGAGAACCACTGGCCTAAGCCAATACGTGATGAGATCTATCCAAAATTAAACACACAAAAATACATATTACCCACTGGAGTTAATAGATAGCTACACTACTACTACACTACTGCAAAATAATTAAAATGTAATTACAAACACCGTTTTGTTAAAAGCAAAGGACAAACACATTGTAATTGCAGTGTTACATCACACTGCTCCAATAAATCTATTATAAGACCCCAGCTAATACAAAAGTTGCAAAACAATTACTGACTCGACATTAGTACTCTAATGCTGGCTAGCTCATCACTGGCGTGCTATGAAATCCAAGAACAGATCTGAAGGCCACCTACTCACTCTCAAACACAAAACAGTTAGAACAGACATCTGGACTAAAAACCAAGGGATTCCAGTCCGTATTTCTTAACTGCATCTATTGAAGTAGAATGAAAACGTTCAGTTAACAGGCCTGTCTCCAGTGCAACAAACTACCAAGGTGAGTTGAAGATGTGGTCAGCCACTCTCAATTTTGAAGCACCCCTCATTCTGTGTATCTGATTAAACACATTGCCTTTCCCTAATGCAGTTATTTATCTCTTCTCTCTTTATATCTGTATAAATAACCAATGCTTACAGGGTGGGGCAAACACAGCTTCCACCATGTATAGGGTGACACTGGCTCTTTTTTTATGTCATGGGAGCAAACAAAAGCGTGGATTGTTTCAGGGTCACAGGTTGTCGTCAGACCCAAGACCCTGCAGCGCCGTGAGGACCAAACTATAGAGCTCTACTGTCTCTCTGCAGAAACAAGAAGTCAGCAGGCAGTTCTTTGTGACATCAATATGTCACACGTATAGTGTAAGAGGACAAAGAAGAGCTGTGAACGTTGTCTCAGCCTAATAACTATTTCCTGTGCAAAAACAAATCAGGGACTTTTACAATCATAAAGAATACTTTTTACAAATGTATTTGTCAGCAAATATTAAATTATTCTTGGAAATGTTCATCTTTGATGCATTTCAACAAAATATTACATTTGTAATGAATGTAAATGCACCACAACATGATGATTGGGTTTAACTGTCGATTTTCATTTTAAAAAGTAGGTAAAAAAGCAATAGAGTAAAAATCTTAGATGACATCATCGAGTTACCGGGATATGGCTGGATTTCTGGTGTTTGGCTATGGATGAGTCATCCATGTTTATGAGGACTCTGAGTGCACTTTCCCTGCAGAGAACATCAGGGCTGTAACATGTGATCCATTAGAAACACTGATTTATTGATGAAGATGCATTGGTCACAAGATCATCAGCAGCTCCTCTTATATGGTAGACATCTCATTTGCTCTCCTTTTTTTATGGACTTGTGTGAAATGTACTGAAGCCTTTAATAGAGCTTTCATTCTAAGCTTAAACAGGAGCGCTGGAGAGAGGAGACAAGGGCGTTGTGCGGCCGCCTCCTGACTCTCTGAAAACCAGATCAGCTTAATATCTCCATACATCATCTCATTAGATATGGAAGTGTCCCCAGGCTTTCAATAACAAATTAGATTACAGATGGATATGTGATGGATAATTATATTCAGCACAGCTTGGATGGTATTAGTTACACACTTGATAGGACAGGTGGAGACCTGTAGAGATAATCGCATCTATAAAACAATTTCACCAGCCAATATTCACTGAGAGGAAGACAAAAAGAAAGAACATTATATAGCTTAATATACTTATATTTATTTATGAACATATACAGTATATATATATATATTCATTGAAAATATAATTTTTTTTTTCTGAAAAGCACCATTTTTTTTTTTAAACTGTGTTTTTGGTTCACTTTCTATTAAAAATAAATTAAACAGGTGCAATAGTTTTTTCCTAAATTTAAACAAGCCAAAATGTCAGTTCATATTTGACATGGCCATATAGGCACAAGAGGGTAGGACCTAGGATAAACAAAAACCTAACCAAAAACCTGAAAGACTGGATCATTCTAGTGATATAATATTTGAACAATCTCCAAATAAATAATTAACCTTTAACCTTTTTGTCGTTTATTTACAGATGGGTCAAGTAACAAGTCGACTTTTAGGCTCATGAAACTTTACACTATTCCTTTACTGCTTGAGCTGTTTTGATGAACTGAGGGAATTTGCTACTTCCATGCTGTTGTTCACATCTTCAGGCATTTAATTAAGGTTTTTTTTTAAATAAGGAGCCAAATCGAGAGTTCTGCCTTAAAACCAATTTAACCTTAATCCCACAGTAGGTTGTACAAAACCTCAAAGGAAACGTGGAAAAGTCAAGTGGAAAAAGCAACTGAAAAACTAACTTTAAAAAGAAAATTGGTAAAAAAAAGATACCGGGACATTTTCTCAAACTCAAAGTAGCATGGCGGATAAGTGCACTGCAGCGGAGCTGCTATCGACCCAGAAGTGTGTGTTTTTATCTGTAATAAATGAGAAAGCTGGTGTGTGTGTGTGTAAGCACGTCTTCACGCGTGTGTTCACATTTGAGTTTGGGCGTCTGACACACCGTTTTCAAGACTTAAAAGTCCGGCATCCACATCAGGAGAAAATTCTCATGATGAAAACCATGAATTGCAGTGTTTACTCTACATATATCATTACCACCACACTCATTTACAGTACATATAGGTTACACACTTGATAGGACCACCACACTCATTTACAGTACATATAAATATAGAGCAACCAAATCCTGACTTGGTGTGAGAATGGTTTTGCGAGATACACAGAGTCGGCAGGAGAATTATTTTCCTGTCTCAAATGCACACTCCTCTACTTATCTCTCACGGGCAGATGTGCATGTTCCACATTTCTTTCTTGTCTATCTCACACACATTGACAAAGCCACAGGTATGTGTGTAAGAGAGAGTGTGTAAATATAATGAAAGAGTGACATGATTGCTCATCAGTCACCTTTGATAAACACCACAGAATTTTAGAGTCAGTAAGTGTAATTTGAAAATTAAACTGTCACTCAAACGTTCCAGTCCACTCCAATTTTTATAAAGCATATTTAAAGTATTTATTAATAAATAAAAACCACAAGTAGATATATTCATTTGAATCATCCATACTGTGTCAAAAGCAATAGGCAACAAATATATTTTCTATTCATTTCTATTTAAAATAGTCTTTCAGTCAAAGACATTGGTTACACAGATACTAGTCAGGTCTTCAGCTGAGCATAGAGTGAACATTTGCATTTCTCTGTGGCTGCAGCAATGAAATAAATAAATAAATGGATGCTACAAATGTGGTGACCACACTTATCAATTAAGAAATCTTCATCTGTGAGGCTGTAGTTTACTTCTGCTAAGACTGAGCTAACAGAGGGGCACCAGAGAGAAGCTGCTTTTATTTACAGAGTTTCAGTTTTTAGCATTAGCCTGTTAGCTAGATAACAGCGACACAGAGAAGGTAACTTTGTTTCAATTATTATTTTTTCTTTCCTAGACATGATTATTGTTCTGTTTTACAGATATTCCAGCAGAGGCTAACTGAATAAGATTCATGTAAACTAGTTAAAGCAACAAATGTAACCAATATTATCTTACATTATTATTTGAAGCTAAACTTAACTGTAAGCCGAAAAAAGGAAAAAATAACAGAACAAGCTACATAGTGATAATAACTTTTTCATAACTTACTAACAATATATTATAGAGTAATACTGATGTGTAATACCTGGTTTTGTATACTAAGAGCTTTTACTCAGCTATATCTTCTTTTATTTTATTTCTATTATTTTCTATTATTTTATTATTTAGGTTTATCACCAAGTAGCTTTGTTATTTTCGATTAATGCTGTCAAAACACAGATTTTTAATATTAGATGACTGTTAGTACTATAATTAAGTAAAATACTCCAAGTTATACTAGATAAATGTAAAATACTCTATATGTGGTGACCCCTGAAGGGGAAAGCTGGAAGAAGGAGGTAAATGGCAGCTAGATTTAAGAAGCCAAACTAAGTTTAAGCAATTTTAAGAATAATTAAAAACTGTTGAAATCGTAATGTTTTCAACTTTGTGATGGATGTATTTAAGATGACATAATCGAAGTTTGGTACTTTAACCTTTCAAAGATATTGTTGTCTTGCCCTGTATATTGTGTTTTAGCATTGCTAATCTCAAATGCTAAATTAAGTTGTATGGATCAAGGTACTACTACTTTAACAGCCACTGCTACACTGCATGCCAGGCCAGTTTTCTATAAATATTCTATGAATGATGTAAATCATAACATACATCTCTTTAATTGAACTGAATTAAATATTAATGTTGTGTTAGCAGTGATTATAGATCAAAGCAGTGAATGCATTTTTGAAGTATGGTAATTGGCCTATAAAGTGGAAACTGAAATAGAGACAGATGAGAAGCGCATTTGATCTAAGAGCAAATTTATACTGACACAAAATGTTCCCTCTATGTTGGCGGTAATGGAGGTAAAATGAGCTTTTTTCTGTGCAGATCAAACAACAACAGCATGGTTTCATAACAGTGAGATTCAGATCCTGGATAAAAAAAAGACTCTGGAGTTCAGCTTCTAATAACTAAGGGACAGCTTCATTCAATGTCCTTCTTACTTTTTGCTGCATTAATCGACATCTCATTCAGGTCTGGACTTCCTCAAACAACTAACAAAACTGAATGTCTTCTTAAACTTACTAGTACACTTAACTTATAACTTCCATTTCCTCTGCTTGAAAGCCTTTTTAAACCCTTTAGACCAAACCCAAAACTGCATTAAAATCACTTTTTATTAACCTTGCTTTATATTTCTAACCCTTATGTCAAAATGAAAAAAAAAGTCCTTCTGCTATGCTCACTAATGATGATGTTAGTGACCAGACACCAATTATGTTACTATATACTATTGATATTGTGTTTCCTGTTTTTAGGAATGGATAACAGAAAGAGGGCAGCTGCATCATACAACTCTGGAAAGCTTGCTATTTGGTCCTCTTCATTCCCTAGGCAGCCGGCCAGGGTTCTGATTGTGGAAGCACTGCCACCTTGGTGGTCCGAGACAAGCTCGGTCGTGTGCGATGCTCTGGATAACTTCTTGTCCCTTGCCTGTAATCTGGACGGACCACGTAGGATGCCGCTACTCAGCCTGTATGCCATCAACAGGCA
>NC_024307.1:19838781-19896727 GCF_000523025.1 Cynoglossus semilaevis
GAAGATAAACATATATTTCAAAGCTTTTACTCTACTTTTCCTCCTTCTTAGGCTCCATATCTTTGTTTTTTCTGGCAGTCACCTCATCACTTCCCTTCTTTTCCTCCTATAATTAGCAGGTTCATGGTAACTTTGCCAGGTTGCGTTTGTGTGTGGAGGAGCTACGGTCTATTCCAGGTGAAGGATGTATGAAGGCCACAGCCAGAGGAGGTGAGCTGCTGCAACAGGCAGTGCTCGACAGTCTGCAGCAGTTTAAACAGTACGTCAGACACATCAGCACTGGAAACCAAACTACCAACAGCAACTTATCAATACAGGTAAGGATCTCGCAAAACCCCCAGAAAACAAAGTACAAAAGTTCATAATAAAAGACTCAAGTGAGTGGAAACACAGATAGAACTGTGGTGTAATTTAGTCTGGGTTCAGTAGCAATGACTCCTTGTGGTTATAAAAGCAGTTAGTCACAACATGCAAAGACACTGGGGGACTGAACCTCTCACCTCATAGCACTAAGGACGGAAAAAGCGGAAACATAAATATCAAAGGATAGACAAATGCAGCTGCCTCGAAATGCACAAAAATATCAAGCAGAATAATTGACTATAAATATGTCTTGTCAACATTTTGTTTCTGTCTCTTTAAATCCGATTTGAAGGAGCCGATTTGAAAAAAGCATCCCTTTGGAGATAGTTACATAACGCTCTTTTCATACCCTTTAAATAGCTCCTTTCATGTTCAGTTCAATTCAAGTAGCGTTTTGAATTATGGATCACATTAGCATGTTTTTAGATGCATTAACATCCCAATTTAGTGGGTGACAAGACTGCATAGACAACATTCCAAATGAATTTCAAATGCAGCAAACAGGTTGAACTCATCTGCTGCTAAGGCATCTGTGGAGAATGAGCTGGAACACTGACAACGGGAAGTAACCAACAAAGATTGTATGTGATGAGATGTGAAGTGGTTAATATTGAATCACAAACCCTTTTAAATATGTAATTCAAATACATCTGAACAACTACGAATCACTTTCCTCTGGAGATTGCACCTGTTATGTTACAGCCAACTAATCCTGAAGTGATCTGGTTTTGTTTTGTTTTTTTTATTGATAACAGCTTTTTAAAATAAAAATGGTAGGTTTTTTCATTTGATTCAAAGACGTTACCATGCAACAAAGTATAAACATACACTATTTGAATCAGTTCCTTTGAAACATTTAGTGGTCCAGATGCAGACATCAGCCAGGGAATGAGAAACTACAGTCTTTGTGTCACATTTGAACAATGTGTTCCCGGATACAAGGCTGCTGTTGGTTGTTGACAAGGAATTCTCAAATCCCTGCCAGCTTTATTGGGAAGCTCTGGACAGATGATTACACTAAGAGCCACTGTTTCCGACAGGAGCGGCAGCAGATATGAATAGCACCATTAGAAGCCAGAGAGACACTAACCAGAGGCATAGCATTGTACCCGTGTGCATGTGTGTGCATGTGTGTGTGTGTGCATTAGGCCCCAGACTATACTACTGACTTAGCAGGAGGAAACTGGAAGCAGAAGCCACTAATAATCACAGATTAATCAGCCTCAACTGCTGCTGTTAATGTGCTTCTGTGGTTGATTTATCTATTTTTCACTGAAACTCATTTCATCCTCATACGTAGTCAGCACTTATTTAAGGTCTTGGGCAAAGATTAAAATGTAATTACAACATTTTCTTATCAGAAAATGTCGTTTTTGTGGGAGAAAATATATTATTATAGTATTTTACTGTGTTATAAGTAAAAGCCCTATTGGGAACCTGTTGCAAGACTTGAGGTCAAAGTAAAAGCCCTATTGGGAACCTGTTGGCATAATTCATGTGTTATCCTAACACTTTCATTTTTGGTACAAATGTTTATACTTAATACATTTTATAATCTGTTATTTTGGGTAGTGGAATGTCAAGTTGGTCACTCAAATGTAGTTTTTGGACCACATTAACATAACATTAACTAAATGCTTTGCTGTGATCATTTTGGGCCTGTGCCTGTACACTATTTACACGTTTCATCACCACTTGGAGAATTTAAACTCAAGAGTTAGTCTTTCAGTGCAGTTGTTGAAATGCTAAAGATTCAGTGATTTTTAAAAAGAAAATACACTGGAATGGTCCTAATTTATGTTATTCCAAGGATCGTATTTTTTTACTTAGTGGATTTATTTGTTGTGACTTTTCACAGTGACACATTTCTTTTTAAATATTCTCTTACTTTACTCCAAGGTTACAGTGCTGACAAGCCAGCCTGGGCAGGGAACTGTCCGCCAGTTGGAGATGGGGCTCAAGGACGCAGATGTGGTGTTGCTCCAGCAGCTCCACGTCGTGCAGGTGTACAGTACAGCAGACCTGGGCCAGGAAAATATCTCCAATGAAACCACATACACTGAAGCTGAAGGTAGGAGAGGAATGTGCAGAACTGCATATACACAAACACAAAAACTGTGTGCAGGATGAACACAGTTTGAAGAATGCATGTTACATGTTTCTTAACCACTATCACATACTCAACCTCCAAGTTCCATAAATCAACGTCAGCTGTGCGGAGCATTTATCACATTGTGTTTTTGCTACTGTTTGCCACATAATGTATCTGAAGTCAACAGTGGTTGACACATCATTCCAAACCCTTCCGGAAGGCTAACTTGATAATGACAGCATCTTCCAAACCCCTCCGGAAGGCTAACTTGATAATGACAGCCAATTGTGTTCTATTATATGAAGTCGAGTGGTGAGAGTGGCGAGTGCTCTGAAGACTCAGAGGAAGTAGAGACGGTGGGAAGTGGAGAGAAGAGAAACACTGGAGACAGAAGGGTGTGGTGAAGAGAAACAGGATAGTGGTGCCTAGAAAAATAATTATGTAACAGCTAAACTATTTCACAATGATTAAGTGTTACTATGCTGATTTTCATCTCGGAATGAATTCCCATCAGTCCTAAAGACAAACAATAATGTGACCATGCTACATTTATTACCAGTTTGAAAATAGAGAGAAAGAAGGGTACATTTAGAGTTAGGTAAGAAGTTTATTTTTTCAGAAGTTTTACAATTTGTGACCCACAAAGAAGAAAACATTTTTAGAGAAAAATCTATGTTGAACACCCATCCTATTCTGTGATGACAAAAGATGTCAATTCTGTGATACATATAAAGTATAAGTATAAATAAGTAAATTAAGTGTTCCTTAGGAAACCTTTGGCATAATATGGCAGCTGAGCCAACATACAAAAGGCTTGACATCCACTAAGGAATGCTCTAATATTTCAACTGATTATTGATGGATCAATATTCTCTGTATCTATTCTGTATAACAGTATAGTTCTTTCTGATCTTTAACAGTTGAAAATGACAACATTACAAAAATGCTATCTTGAAAATGTTGAAAATGACAACATTACAAAAATGCCTTGAAATCACTGAGGTTTTATTTGGTACTAGACCCTAATCAGGATCATGGAGTCAAATGTTGAATTGAGGATGTTATTCTATCTAAACATAGATAGAACACACAACACTTAACTGACCATTTGGTTCAGTTTAATTCCAATACAAAGGTTTTAAAATTGAGCAGGAGACAATCACAAATACATCAGACTCCGTAAGCCAAAATTTAGGAAGCAGTGTTCAGCCTGGGAATAGTTTGGAATCTGGGTGCGTTGTAGAATCTTAATCATGTCCTTGTGTGTCAGATACAGGGTGGGAATGTTCTAGAGAGCGAGACATAACAGCCATTATGTCTTACTTAACACCAGACGATTTGTTTTAGACGTGTGTCTTACTGTCATTTCATGAAGAGCAGTATATTATTATTAAGACTTGGGCAGAGCAGCTACTTTTTTCTGTTACAAACTAAGCTATTAGCAGAAAGTTGCACAACTTTTTGCACATTTAACCGAGCATCTGTGAGGCCAGTTTTAAATACGTTTAGATGGATAGATAGTTTAAACAAAAGATGACAGTCTACCAAACAAATTGGTTTCTCTCCTGATCTTTGGGAATCTGCCACAGATGTGCCGTCCTCGTACAGGTATAATAGAAGCCTTAGCTTGTATTATTCCCTGTGATGTAACTAGAGTCAGAGATTGTTTCAGAGGAAATTGAGTATTTCATCACGTAGAAAAATACCCTATTGAAAACCAGAGAAGAGGGATGAAAGGGGGGAGACACTGGAGAGGGTCACGAGGGAAATAATGAACAGGAACAGTAGAAGAGAGAAGAATATGGATAAAAAAAAACGTAGTGGAGCTGCCAAGAGAATGGGTAGTGAGATAAGTGACAGACAGCTTTTGATATCAGTATCAATGGGTTGAAATGTCCTTTGGCTCTCTGCCTCCATTAGGACAAGGAGAGTGACATCACCTGAGGGTGATGGTAGTCCTGGCACTAACCCAAAAGCCTTTTGTCAATGTCAGACTTCCTTTAGGGTCAATAAAATATTATGTCTGGGACAAAATGCCAGATTTGAATAGCAGTCAAATTTAATAGCTGTGCGTTAGTTATGGCTGCTACATAGGATACAGGGTGGAAAGTTAACTAAACCATCAACCAACAAAACAAATGCCGAAGAATTAATTAGTTGGAACAAAACAAATGCCGAAGAATTAATTATTACCACTATGCAGTGGCCATTTCACGTATAATCATAATAAAGTAGTCATAATGTAGTGCAGATACAACATGGTGTCTTGTATTTGTACTTTTAGTATTATGCAGTATTTCAATAAAACACACATTTTTACAGCCATATCTCAAGATGCCATCAACTTGATTTAGAGTCAATCACACTAGATCACACATCACAATGCACTGACCATATTAGTAAAATGGGCTATATCACTGTTAGCCCACTTAGCTTACCATAGCAGGAGTGACAGGAAGACATCTTGTGTGTTTTCCTCCAGTGAGCAGTGGATGTTCTGGCTTGTGTCATGTGCTGATTAGTCCTTTCTTTCACAGAATAAGCTGACAAAATGCACCTAATTCCTTAGACATGATTGTTGGGAGACTGAAGGAAAAGCTAACACGGTTCTGTCACATGTGCACTCAAACCCAGGCGTGGAAGTAATGATGGCTGCTGGGAAACTGAGTTCAATGGCTATCTGGTGTTTGATCAAAGTTACAACTTATGTATATCCTGGATTTATACAATAAAAATTGACAAAAGATAAGGATTTCCACACTTTCTACAATCATAGTAGCCACGTGAGCATGATCAGTATCGAATTGGATACATTTATAAGAACCAGGTGCCCTTTTACTTGGTAGCCAACATGCAGCTTTAGGTGGAATTGAAACACTCACACTCATGTCAGATCCATCATAAAGTCAATGAAACTTAGTTATTAACACCCTTTGCTTCTCAGCGGGGATGTGAATACATTTGTCTCATAGACCGTCCATCTGCTGCGACATGAATTCATTACAAAGACTCAGCCCATGTATCTCTGCGGCCATATTGAAGTCACTGTGCACAGGGCCTGTGCAATCTGTTGCACAACGGTGAGCCAATTTGTCAGCTTCCATTCACGTTTCTGTTCCAAATCATTTTTGAAGTCTCATTACCCTTGGTGCCGTTCTCCTTAAGGGCGTCACGCAGAGAGACGATGTGCAGACACCTTCAAGGCAGCTGTGTTTGTGTGAAAAAAAAGGACATCTTTCACTTCTTTTTTTCTACACAGTCACAGCTGCAGCCACACCGCTCATGGGCACATCCAGACAAACACTGCAGTCACACTGATGAATAACCGGGGTTGGCTTGATACTGAGAACACCTGGACTTTGTCATCTTGGTGAACCTTTAACCTAAACAACATGACAATGAATTATGGAAAAACGTTAAGTGTGTTCAAACAGTCTATTCTATTTTGAACAGTCTTGTACAAGTGCAGGAAGATATGTATGATATTGTTCAGTGCAAGGAGAGGGTATAAAAGAGTCAGCTGGAGAGGTTGGGGATTGAACCCACGACTTTGTACATGCAAAGCACACGCTCTACCACTGAGTTACATCCCCTCTCTGTAAGAACGGACATCATATCCTCTATGACGGAAGGCAGATTAACAGTGTTTCACAAGTTGTCCTGCCCACTAATAAGCTAATAAGCTATAAGATCCTGTAGCCATATATATGGATGTGAGTAGTGATGGAAAATGTTCAGGTTCATATCATTTTTATTTCATATTAAATCGGTGTAGTATGGAGCCTCATGCATGTGAAGAGTGCACTCTACCACTAAAACTGTATATTCCCAGATTATTTTAAAAGAACATGATGATGGGATTATGGATTACAGTGAAATTAACAAGAAACATTGTGTAATTTCCCTAACTAATGTGTTGGCGGGGATATATTTTTTCTTTTTATCAGCCTTTCACTGGAGGGATATATATTTTTTTCTTTTTATCAGCCTTTCACTGGTTGTTTTTTAAGAAACCAAATATATACCTAATATAAATATAAACCAAATATGTGATACTTTAAGTATAAATGTTAATACAGAGCTTTGCATTAACAGCAAACATGGCTGAAATATTCAGTGTAAATAGAAACAGAACTGACAGAAGTTGCCTCTATGTCTTTTTAACGTTTAGACTGCATCACTCTCATGGTGAAATCGTATCTGCAGACAGTTTGTGCTGCCACCTTGAGTATGGAATACTCTCTGGAATACGTTTCCTCTGCTTATTTGCCTCCTTTAGAACATTTAAACCATTTGGACAGCCCACACACAGCCGTGTTGGATCAGCATACATCGCACTAAATTATTTTGAATCCTGAGAATAATGACTCTGAAAAGTGTGCCCCTGGAGAAGAGGATTATAATCCACTGCCCGGCAGCCCAGATTCATGGCAGGGTTTGCAGTAGGACTCACAATGAGCCTCACTGCACGTATTAAATTACAATGATAATGTGAAACTTCCATCACATGCTTACTTATCATTATCTTTTAAACTCACTCTAAGGGAAAAGGGCCTCATAAGATTTCAAATATGGGTTTTCAGAGTAAAACAATTGCAAATGTGGATGTATTTTAATTTAAGGACAGTGAAGGACAGTGTTGCCATTTAAAACTAGCACAAACTCAGGCTGCAATTTCCAACAGTGCAGCTTTTAGAAATTCATATTGCAGACAAAAAAAAAATAACAATCAATAACTGTGGCTTACACTGATATTGTTTTTTATTAAAGATATATAGAAGTAAACTGATTGCAGTGTTGTTGTCAGTGTAACTAACATTCTATTTCTGATATCATTTTTATTTGTTTGCCATCAAGGTGGTACATACTGCTAAGAAATGGAGAGAGCTTTATGTATACATATGTACAATATATACATTATGTATATATATTATATATATAAACATATATATAGCATATATATATATCTATATATACTATATATATATATATATATAGTATATATTGCATCAGCAGCTGCCCCAGCCATGATTTCCGCTCCGTGAGTCATATTTATTAATAGTTTTGATCCTTTGACATTTTAAATCACCACATAAAGTCATCCACCACTTCCCATAAGGTTTTTCCCCCATCCCAGGGTTGCCCCTCACCTCGCTGTCTCTTCCTCTGCCTCTGAGAGTAGGTTATTTTTCCATCAGTGTCAGCTAGTTTACTTTGGTTTGTGGTTAGTGAAAGTGGCTGTGAGGAAGCCCCACCCAGACCTGCTGACACACAAGGCCGCAGCCAACCATAGCTACAACGAAACCCTTTCACACACAAAAGAAGGAACTAAAACCATACTAACACTTCAAGCTTGAGTGACAGCAGTGTGTCTGGCTTCATTGTTCTTTTTCAGTTCTTATTGTTATTATTTGTCGTTAAATATGGATTGACATGAGTGACACTGTAAATGTATGTTTGTTCAACTGCAGCCCACACATGTTCTAAGGTCAAGCTGTTCGCACCTCTGAGTGACGTGAGCAGAGCAGCAGGTGATGGTGCAGATGGAGATTAGTTACCACAGGATCTAGACTCTGTTAGGCCCACTCTGAGAGGCCTGTTTGTTTGTTTGTTTTATTCACATTAATGACCTTAAAAAAATCCTTTTACCAGTACATTTTATGTAAATATTTTATGACTTCCTGTCATTTGCAGGAAGAGAGACTAGGTATTGATTGATTGATTACTTCTAATTATTTTAAAGAGAAAACAACAAGGGAAAGGAGTCATCAGACCTGTTTGTCCAACTGACAGATATACAGAAAATTCTTTAGTATGTTGACAAGTATAATGCAACATGATCGAGCTTCTTACGCACCACAATGCTTGAGTAAAATGAATCCAACACACGGTTGTTAAATGCTAAAATAAAAAAAAATTAAAAAGTTAAAAAATAGAAAATGATTCACTCCTCCTTGCATTTCTCAACTATACTACATTAACTGTGTAACTCTGTACTTTCTTTGTCTACTTTACTCTGCCAGCCGCTGTTAACCTCTGTAATCAAATCATCCAATTTGCCTTCATCTCCCGCTCTTCAAAGGAAAATCACAGGAGACAGAGTACAGTTTCTAAATTGTGGGTGATGTGGTTAACTAATGGAGACTGCCTTCTACCAGAACAGTTTTAAGACCCAGACATCAAATACAAAAACTGAAGCTTGCCCTACCACATGATTCAGATCAAATGATTCACTTCTGTCCTATAGCTTGTGAACGTTTTGGTTTGTTCTTACAAAGACAACATAACTTTCAATTTTTATCGTCTTGTTTGATTTAAAGTCATTTTACTCTCCGTTCTTTAGCTACAACACTTTAGAACAACATTGGACACTTTTCATAAGAAAACCACGTGTCTGTAATAATTTTTCCTTCCTCTTCTATAGTCTCTTCTCATTTCCTTTTCAACATGAATTCTGTCTGCAGAGCTCTTCTCATCCTCTTCTCGTCTTCTTCAAGTGCTTTAAAGATTCAACAGCTGCTACCATCTTGGGGTCTCTTAACCCTTCTCCATCTCCCGACTTCCTGTTTGCTCAATCTGCTCGAGAGCCAGCAGTTGATCTCCTGCTGCCTGGTTGCTCTTTATCCAGTGTGCCATGTTAAAGACAAAGCCATGCTCATCATAACATAATTAGCTTTTTCCACAAATAAATGTGATTGCAGCTCATCTTTGGTGTTGGGGTGGGTTTAACAGCCTTATAAGTTCTAACAATCTGACCTAACACATTTCCCTTTATTTCCACTCCACGTTCTTTGCATATCTGTGCTGTCATTCCCCCAGTCACTGCCCCTTCTTTTTAAGTGTCTATCTTTTACAGAAGTGGCTGTGAGGCGACGGGGTCACACAGTGCTTGGTGTGTTCAGATCCACTTTTAGACCACATGCTCAATGTCCTGTCTGTCTGAGTCGAAAAGAACATCAATGAGCTATTCAGCATTAGTGCTCAGAAACACACCCACTGACTGACAAGAACACTTTGTGTTGTCAGTGTTGGTCCATATGATGGAAGTGGAGATCATGGAAGAATTCTATAAACACTGCTGTTATTCTATTTATATACAGACCCTTTAAAGTTTGTGCCAGGAAGACACCGTAGTTAAAATCTTACATCAGTGCCAAAGAGCCTTTCCCCACCCCTCTTTTGAACAGAATAGTTTAACATTTGATGTCGTTGTTGTCTTGTTTTTAAGAACAAAGATTAAACCACATATTTCCTACTATATGTATGACCAGTAGCATCTGGTGAAAAATATTCTAAGGGGAGCTGTGCCATATTAAGCCAGTTTCGGCAACTATCCCAATACAATTTATCACAAACAGCAGGATGCTGCTGTGCTGTGAGATACCAATTACTTAATGGCAGAATTAAAAAGCTCTTACACACAAACATAGGTGTTGCATTTGAAACGTGTAAACTATTTTATCATAATTACACATTTATTTGCAGGCAGGGAAGTTTGATGAATTCATGTTTTAACTAGTACGCTGACCATTGTGGAAATTCATAACTTTGTAGTCAGAAGCATTCTTTTTGACGATTCCCACCCTTACAGATCACGGCGTCCATTATATGATTCTGTGAAGGCTGATCTTTATCAGAATTGATGAGTCAAAACTGTGTTGTCATGCAGTTTCTTCTTCTAACAGTGCATTACCTTGCACAGACGCTGGTTTCCGCACTTAGGGTAATGGTACCATGTTTGATGGTCAAAGCAGTGATGCACTTTGTTCC
This sequence comes from Cynoglossus semilaevis, assembly GCF_000523025.1. Classification (NCBI taxonomy): domain Eukaryota; kingdom Metazoa; phylum Chordata; class Actinopteri; order Pleuronectiformes; family Cynoglossidae; genus Cynoglossus; species Cynoglossus semilaevis. The sequence continues at coordinate 19,849,007 of NC_024307.1, forward strand.
TAATGGACAGAGTTAGAGGAACCATTACTGGGTTAAGACTAGGAAAAGACATACAAATAGAAATATAAAAAGAAAAGCAGAGGAACAAGAGGGAGAAAATATCAAGGTATGCATATGAAATGCAACCCTAAACCATTACAGTCCCAGTCTCCAATTACATTATATCCTGGATGGCTCCTGACACACGGACACCAGTTGAAGGTGTCACAGTCAGATACTGTTTATCACACGTTGCAGTCTGAATCTTGCGGAAACAATCCAAATTCCTTGGCATGTTAAATGTAATGTTTTCTAAAGAAAATATTCAGTTAATTCAGCTAATTTCAGTTATTTGTTATTTAAAATACTTAAATATGTACTTAAATATGTAAATGTGCAGACAATTGTCGAATTTATAACCATTCCTAAACACTGGCAAGCTACTTCTGAAGATTTGTAATTTAGATTCAGGCAATTTATGGGTAAGAGCAGCAGGCTAGCTCACAATCAGCATAAGTGCCTTGATTAGTAATATTCGTTTTAAATTAACATATTATCTCAGTAGCTAACTTCCAAAAGTAATTTAATTTAAATAAAGTGTCAGAATCAGTTTTACTGCAGAGTTGATTTCAGTCACAGGTTTTGTGATTCATCTGTCTCTGAGGAGATGACTGTTGTATTTTAATTTCTCGTGTGATCAAGTAGTTTTAGAAGGTTTGCGTGCCTATGTGAGTACCTTTGTGTGTCTGTGTGTAGGAGTGAAAGCATGAGAGACATTTTCTGTGGCTCTCATATTCCATTCTTAGTCTCTCCTAGTTGAATCATCTGCATGTGTAAAGGTTTCAGATCATTAAACCGGAGCCAGTGTAGAAAAGGCCATTAGCGGCGACTGCACTCTCTGTGTTACTCTCTGTGCATTTGAAGAATGTCCCGAGTCAGCAATGGGAACTGCAGGACCCGCAGTAATAAACCAAGCTGTTCAATGTATATAGAGACTGCAGTACAGGCAGCGGAGTGACTTTGTTATTCCAAAATATTGGAATGGATTATACTACCTAAGATTTAAATGTCTTTAGTTTGCCGATGTGAATAGGAAAGGGGAGGGGCTTATGTGTCCATATACTCAACCTCTTTACATCTTAATTTGTATTAGTTGACTGGGAGGTTTGTCCATTAGCGGCATCTGTCAATGCTAATCTCCAGTATACACATCCAGTTAGACTTTCTACGACCTCAGCAAAGAATGTTGCTTTATGTACAGATAACACACACACACACACACACACGGGTGTGCAGATCAGACTCAGGTGGAGACTCCAGCTTAAAAACGAGCAAGCGAGGGTTACTTGGAAAGAAAAGGAAGGAGAGCACGAGGAGATAAAACTGGAAATTGATCATTTTTATATCCGTGTAATATAACTGCAGTAAACACACACTTAATGAAGTCAGCAAAGATGGAGCAACTGAGAGACTGGAGGCCTTAGCAGGGTAAACAAATCCTTCATGAGGGCAGATAAGCCTTTAGAGAGAGAGAGAGAGAGAGAGAGAGAGGATCATTACTTCAGTTCACTTCAGGGTCAACTGCTCTTACCTATCTATACCCACACACATATACACAAGGTCTAAACACAGGGTTTTCCAACAGTGTGGTCCAGCATCCTCTCCCCCCATCCATCTCTTTTATCTCAGCATGTCTTCCACTCTCCTCCGCTCTGCTCCTCCTCTTGCTCTTCCTTTAAGTCATACACTCCTTTTTTACAAACCAGTGTCCCTATTTATTCATCTTCTTCTTCCTCTTTTTTTCTCCCTTAGCCACTGACCTCTACCCTTCTCCCCAGACGGACATTATTCGAGAGAAATGGCCATTGATTTGTTGAAGCCCCTTTTCTTCATCTACCTCCGTGTTTAGAGGTTGTTGTTGTTTATATACTCCTGACATCTCCAGGAAAACACAAATGTTTCCCCTTTGTCTCTGTATTTAAAAGGCCTTGGTCTGTTGTGCTCCTGAGATCCTTGTAAACAGCAAACAGAAAGGACACCAGCCATTAAACTGTGTCAGTATCACTAAGGTACTCCTTGGAGCTTCTCTCCCCTGTTACCATGTTGGTGTTGTATGCACTCGTGACCCTGGCGGTGCTACAGTGCTAATCCCAAGAGTACTTTACTACAGTTACAGTTACAGTTCTTTACTAAATCTAACTGGACATAAGAACCTTGTAAAACTGCAGAATCCTTCATTTGATTTTTTCCCCCTGGTTTTACTCTCTCAGTCTCATTCATATCTCCTTTTCTCAGTCACCATACTTTTCAGTGGCACTCAGTAGATATCAGTCACAATCATCCATCATCCATAATGTGGTTTCCCCCTCAGATTCACTGCTCATTTCTACATCAGCCCACTGCCCACTACTGAATTAGGCATCACTGTATCTCCCTCCAAAGATATGGACTTTTATTTCTTGAGTTTGTCCCTTAGAGGTTAAACCCTATCTAAAATTGTCCTGCCTCGTTCCACGCAGCACTTCCTGTTAGTTATCTCCTGATGGTGCATTAACATTTAAACACTAGACAGAGAGAACAGGAGATAAGCCAACAGGAGTTCTGTGTATTCAACAGTAATAAATGAACCCTGGGAAATACGAGCGGAGGGAGAAGGATGAGGTGGAGGAGGTCCACAGGTCATTTTCTGTTTATAATGATGAAATAGAACTGAGAAGGAAAAGAGAGCAGAGCAGAAGCTCTGACAACCAAAGAAAACAGGCAAAGATTTACATCAATTTACTCAAATAAACCAAAGCAGCAGAAAGACGGCTGCTACTCTGGCCAAAATGTAATCCAGACCGTTTTCCTTCAGGATATAAACTTCAGAGCCTCTTATCCAATAAAGCTTAGGGTCTTTGTATGATCCGGAAATTATGAAAGCCCCAAAGTGTCAGCAAGTTCAAAGGCTCTGGGGTCAGTTTATGCGTTGTAGTCTGTTTTATTCATTACATCTTTCCGCCCTCTAGTGGTCAGAAAAAGACAACGTTATTGTGCAAATGCGGTGTATTATGGAGAGTGAAATGGATGCCCCTGTCTGTAGAGAGTCTGATGTCTGGGCTGGAGATTGAGTCGCGGCGAGTGGAAAACAGTGTTTTGGCTTTGGAGAGTGTGTTGAAGGAGTGGCTGCAGGAGCAGGGAGGTGACAGGGAGCAGCTGCACCTGCTGCTGCCCAGCAATACAAAACACCCCAACCCAGGTTAGAATTTAAATCTACCACATGTGACATATTCTGCATATAGCAATACTAACTAACTACTAACACGTGCCCTGTGTAGTGTGTCTGAAGTGTGACATGCAGGAGCGTCTGATCAGCCCTGCACTCATCCCTGTGTCACCTAACCTGGGAGTGATGACTGAGAGCACTCGGGACTTCCTGGCTGTCAACAGGACCTCGACCAATCAGAGCCTGCCACCACAACGATTAAAAGTAATCAAGTAAGATCCAAGGCTGCATCTTTTCACAATGTAAAAATATTTTTCGTCACTAATAGTTTCTCTAAGACACCATAAAACAAAGATGATGAAAAAAATTGCAGGAATAAGGACAGGAATTGATATACAGTTTGGAGATTCGATTCAGAATTGTTGTTTTTTTTTTTTTTTTTAGAGCTGACATTTTTTAGCATTTTGGGATATTTTTAGATATATCAATTTTACATTATATGTTATATTTTACTTCCAGTGGACTCACCACCCACAGGAAGTTTCGGAGGGGTGAGGGGGGGGTGGTACAGTGCAGTGTGATTTGGGTGGCGGTCATGGAGACTGCTGCCCCCGTGACCCGGTAACGGATAAGGGGATGAAAATGGATGGATGGATGGATGGATGTTATATTTAAGTGAACCAACAGTAATATCACATCAGTAATATAAGGGTCATTATTACTTAATTAGAAATCTCTGTTTGTGTGTGTGTGTTACAGGGCGCTGCATGCAGTCGGCCTCTGTGAGAGCGTGCTGTATGGCCTACCTCTGGTGATCCGCCCCACCACTTGCTGGCGTCTGGACTGGGAAGAACTGGAGACCAACAACAACTTGTTCCACGCTCTCTGTCATACACTTCACGTCTGGGAACACATTCACAAACAGATTGACATGAAAAGTCAATCCTAACTTTCCAGTTTAGATGAAAACTTATTTAACCTTCTGTTTTGCAGAGTCGTGATTTGTTTTTGCTGCTGCAGGTGGAGCCTCTTCAGACTTCTGCAACCGGAGGCTCAGGTGTGTGACTGATTAGTAAATAGAGCACTGATGTAAAAAAAAAAAGTGAACCTGTAGTGTGCATGTTTGTACAATACAGGTGTGTATTCTCATTACGTGCTCCAGTCGTCCTCGTCGCTCTCTCTGCTTCTGAAGCCTGTGGCCTCCAGGGAGCTGTTGCTGCCCTGTTCACTGCCTGTCTCAATGCAGGACCCCGTACTGGACGCCATGCAAACCATACAGGTCAGGGGGACACAGGAGTCAACACCATAGACTGTGTGAAGAAGGTGTTTATTTCCATTCGTTCCTACAAAACAAAAATAATATTAATAAAGCAACTGAGTGAACTGAAAAAAGTAACTAACCACAGGGGGGCGCTGTCAATAGTTACCAAAGCTGTCCTACCAACAAAACTTCAATAACAGAACCCAAAACAAGAAAAGAAACAGTTATTGATTCAAATGTCTGTCTGTAGTGATTATAGAAATGTTTTTCTAAATTAAAAAAATCAATAGGCTGTGTTAATTAAAAGGGAATTTAAATGTAATAAATATATTTTCTTTCTAATGTCTGCATAAAAAACATTATTATTATTATTTTCCATTATTAGGGTGGAAACACACTAGATGATGCAAATTATCGCTCCGACATACACTGTACCCGTTTCAGCTTGAATATTCTAAATACATGAAAGTACAAGTAGCCCATGTTTGAAAACTTCCCAATCAAGTCTTTAAGTGCAGAAGTAATAATACTTCAAAAATAAAAAATACAATTAAAATAAAAGAGTTCTCTGACAAATGTAACCACTGCAAAACTCCTCACTGTTCTCCCTGTATTGCTAATAGAATTACGACCAAAAAAAAGTTGCAGTACTTTCCTGTAGTTTCTAGTACCTGGCAAGGACAGAGCAGGTACTCCCCCAAGTTTGTTGAAGTATTAATTGTGGTGGAAACAAAATCGAACTCTTTAAAAACAGACAACACAGGGAATTTTACATTACATTTGTCATGAGTGTGTGTGTCCTCTGTCTCTGTCAGAGTTGTCTCACTCAGCTCGATGAGGACGTTGTCTTCAACCCTCTCTCTCTGAGCAGTAACCTCTACCAGCAGCTGAAAAGCCGAGGCCTGGCCTCACAGGCACGGTATCCATACAGGTCAGTGTGTGACGTCATCGTCAGTGCACTCATCTTAATCCTGTTCGTTACCGACGTCAACTAATTGTTATTATTAAATTTGACCGTTATTAGGGTTCTGCCTGCTGCTAGTCACAGAGACCAGTCACAACCACCAGGGAGCGCTAAATCCACAGCCATCAGACAGCCGCGTCAGGTAAACAACACGAGTTTTATGTCAGTGTAAAGGTCACAAAAAATCCGTCATGGTGACAATTCAAGGCTAAATCGAGAACTACATTTTTATTTTTATTTTTTTTACTATACAAATGTGTGGTCTAAGTTCTTCATTTTTGTGTGAAAACACGAAACTAAATGCAGACATGCACCCAGTCTGAATGTTGAGGTCATTTTTTTATGATAGTGGAAGTAATGGAGGACATTCTTGTGGTTCGAAACAGGAGTCTCAGATTAATACAATATAAAAGAAACAAATCTGTTTGTCGTCTCGTTTCTTTTTTTCAACACAAGTATTCCTCTAAGACTCTGATATACTGTTAAGTATGATCCCGTGGTCGGTTGAAGGTCAGGCTATAACACTATAAAGATTAAAGAAAATGAATGCAATTGGATGTTTATCAGTGTATACTTGACCCAGTGTGTGGCAGTAATGCAGCTGCTGGGTTGCAGAGCTGTAGAAACAGAAGCCAGTGGAAACATTTTAAGAACACAGGAGAATTTAAAAAAAATGTGTGAACTTTATCACAGGGGTGTGCAGCTTCACTAAATACCAGGCACTGTGGGCTAGAAGTGCACAGGCCGACTAACCACAAAACTGTCAACTCAAATGTGTGAATAATTGCTTGTCTCTAACCATAACCATAATATAATTCTTATCATTGTAAAACAAATGTGTTTTTTTGTTGTTGCTTTTTTTAATATAAACTTGTATGCGACCAATTAATTTCCTATACATCTGAACATCTAATGTGCAATTTCCAGCACACGTGTCTGTACCCAAAGAGATATAACTGTTGGTGCAGTGACTCATCGGAGGTGATAAGAATGGTGTAAGATTCAAACTGTTCCCTTCATGGGCACAACACAGGAAGGAAAGGTTAAACACACGATGATCTGTTCTTTTTCTTCTTTTTTTTTTCTTCTTTTTTTTCAACCAAACAGCTTTAATGAACACACACAGCTAATATCTGCTTCCTGTTTCCCCCTTCTCATCTTGTGTTTTTTGTGTGTGTCAATTTTATCAAGTATATTGAAAAGACAGATTTATTTCCATTTCCATTCATTTGATGCCACAATTCTATTTTTCATAAGTGTGTATTCATACATTGATGACCTATTATTACACCCGTGTGTGTGTGTGTGTGTGTTTATCTCCAGGCACAAAACCAGCGTTGTCACACAGGAGCAAACAGTAGGGTCAAAGCTACCGTGGCTCCGATGACCTTTACCTCCTCCAACTTCCCCTCTTCCTCCTCTGTTGGGCCTCCTCCTGCGAGGATCCCCCGTCTGAGTCTGGCGCTCCCCAGCAGTAACAGCGGAGGCCGCAGTGTTCCAGGTCCAACTCCACCGGAGGAACATGTGACGACTCCATGACAATCTAACGAGAACAACAGCCAGGTGAGTGGGACGAGAGAGGAAGTGTGGTATTTCATATGAAAACACTTCAAATCCATACCTCTTAGTTCAAAGGGATTTCCAGTGGGAGACAGAATTGCTAAGTCAGCACGCACACAGTTATTGGACGCCAAGACACAGACTGGGAAGTGGTCGTAACCACCCAAAGAGTGAGACACAGCAAGTGTGTGTGCGCTGTAAACATTTACGTGCAAATTACAGTGAGTCTTAAAAAGGTTTTGCGAGCCGCCTGATTACACACAAACTTTATAACGGAGACAGATAAGCCAAGTGTGCCTGTGTCTGTGAGGAGAAAAGGAAGGAAGAAAAGTCTCAATTCTCCATCCTGTGTTTTTTTTGCTGACGGAGAAGAAGATCTGACTATAAAAAAAATAAAATAAAAATTGTACGGAAAAGATGAAAAGAAAGGAAAGAGCGAAACAATGGTGTCATAAAAACTGTCAAAGGCAAAGTAAAGGGCAGAGTGGGTGGTGTGGAATATATGAGAGAATATGTGAATAGCTGGTAAATTTACCATGATACCAGCAAACCTCTCATTGGTTACTCTGAATAATTTCAAGGCCCAGAGTGTACAAATCAAGATGACTTCTGTGGAGAAATAGTAAAACAGACAGATTACACTGATGTTAAGTAGGTCACTGATGAGACTAATCAGGTATCACTATCTCCAACTGTGGCCTTCTGTCTTTGAAACTATTGTTAAATATTAAAGGGATTGAATGAAGAAATTTAGAGATTGGCTCCAACATAAAACTAAAAATAACTAATAAAAGGACATCGCCAAACTAGTGTAGTACGATCCAAAAATATTATAAATTACGTTAATTTTACTCCTGGATGACTACATCCATCTGTTATATAGTGTGTGGTCTGTGGTTGTAGCATTTACGGAGTTGTATCTTAGGATGTACATTTGAAACAGACTGAGACTTCCATAATTGTCAACTGGTTTCTCTGTGAGAAGAGAAGTCCATAAGGTCCTTCTTAAATGACATCACAGACATAAACACGATGACTAGTTTTAACAGTGTGTGAGTAGAGCACGATGGCTAGTTTGTAGAATGTCACGTGATGTGATTTAAACTGAAACAGGCGACTGTATGTGACAAAAGTCAATACACTCCCTGACCTGTGTGACCTGTGATTAGGATCTATGAACATCCTTCATAAAGGTGCTAGTAGATGTACAAAAAAACGAGTCCTTAGACTGGAATATATTCAACGTCACCCTGGAAACAGGTGGAGCTACACACAGACAAACTGTCTGAACACAGCCTCACTGTTTTAATGAGAGAGAGAGAGCGAGAGAGAGAGAGAGAGAGAGTACAGTAAAACAGCAGACAGAGGGGCCTCTCTGCTCTCCTTCTCCCCCACAGCATGCTCTTTCTCTCTCTCTCTCTCTCTCTCTCTGGGGGTCAAAAGCTGGCCATATCAGGGGGCTGGAGGCGGTGGATGGAGGCGGGACTGAAAAAAGATGAAAGTGATGAATAAAACAGCCTGTTGTGATAAATGTGAACATGATAGCTCAGCTAGATGTGTGTATGTGTGTTGGTTATGCTGGCAGGGCCATCATCATCTGAATTTTTAATGTCACATTTCCAGTGGTTTATATCATATTTCGACATTGGTCATAACACCACCAATATTATTATTTCATGTTAATTAAACACACGCACGCACACACACATCCTCAGCCTCCCGCCATTCCGCCTTCGTGTTGGACTTCACAGCATTTGGGATCCACAGTGTCAAATGACCACACGATGTTGTGATGTTACAGGACTTCCGCATTCATGAATTACAACCACAACTGTGCTTTTGTCCCTGAGGAGATTTACAAGTGGAAGCCCAAAACTGCTCACTGACATTTTATCTCTGTTCTCTTCCCAGCACACAGTGGAGTGGACCCGCTTGAATTTCATACATTGGTTCATATAGAACCACAGCAGCTTCTCTGTCCTGGAAAGAAAGGTCAGAGGCAGAGTTCCTCTGTTTGACCCGAACACCATCAGACACACTCCATATTAAATGTCAACACTGTGGGAGTTAACTGTATGTGCGGTTGACAAATACAAAAGTGCGACTGTTTGCGTTCGCAAATTTATTCAAAGTGAAGTGTTGCATGGGGGATTTTTGAAATACTGCATGTCGGCCATTTTTTGTTCGGCGCTGTTGTGTCAGATGACAAACATTCGTATGGCAGAGTTGCCCCTGACGTTGTTCTAGTTCACTTTTAAGGATGTTACTCGTTTTAAATGTAATTGAATATTCGAGGTATAAACAACCAGTCGACACCGTTTCAAGTGGTTTGTTCTCTGAGTGAATTCTCAGGTTTCTCTTCTAAAGCACAGTTCATGTACATGTAGCATCAAATTTGCTTAGGACTGAGAATTTGCTTGCCTTCACTGACTCCTACACTCCTACTCCTAACACACCTTTAAAAAGTAGAGTTGCTGTTATAATGAAGCTCAGTATGAACAGATTAAAGTTTGAGTTAACTGTATCCTTTACTGTCCACCTAACACTACACTGAACATTTACATGTCCTGAAGGACACCTGTAATTTACAAAAACAGTGTTGATGTACTGTAGGTACAGAGGGGATGTTTGACATAACTTTAGGACTATAACTCTGTGTTGCATTTACACACAGTATAATACTAATAATTGCACGCATAATGCATCAATTCATTTTATGATTACTACATCTAACTGTTTTAACTGCTTAAGTTATACTATACTCCCAGCAGGAAGTGAATAAAAAAACAGTTGCCTATAGTGCAGGATAACACCACAGAGATAATCAACTGGAGAAACATTTACTGACCTTAACCCTAACCCGTCTAAGATATCCACAAACCCGTTCTGCCCACCTACTGAACAGGGACTTGAAGGCAGCAGTAAAAGCCAAAAGTGTGTTTCAGTTCGTACTACAACACAACAACGACACAGAACGTCTTACCTCATGGAGTGAATGGAGGCCCATGACTCTGACATAACAGGGACAGAAACACCCACAGTTACTAAAGCTGTAAAAAGTTGGTCAGCCTGGGTCGGAATGACTCAAATAAAGTTTGTGGGATTATTTTTAGTTTCGCTGTCGCGCACACAGATTCACACTCTTCAGCTTTGGTACACCCAGTTTACCAGCCCTGTTAAATTTACTAAGACGATGTCTAACCAGAGCTCGCCGTGAGCGAACTCTCCTGAATTAGCACTAAAAAAGCTAAAACATTAGCCACTGTGTGTGAGTTTAAAGTCCTATCAGTGACTGAGTGGAGACAAAATAAATTTGAACCAGTGGGCAGGGGACTGACTGTCTCCAAACTGTTGATTCACTGTTGACCTTTTCCTGCAGACACCGACGTGTCTGTCACGTTAAAGATGTGTGTTTGTCCTGGTTCATTTTGTGATTTTTTTCCCCCTTTTTCTTGTTGGTTTTTTAAAAAGGTCATTGTAAACTTCCTGTTTAAAATTGCAATAATATTTCTACAGCCTTATCAGGATCTGAGTCAGGATAATATTAGTGCTGCCACTTCCTGCTTCATGCATGCTGTTCCATTTCCTACTTTGCTACAACCTCCAGAAGAGAGAGGAGAAAAAAAAACCTCAGTATCTGTCTCCTAAACTACAGTACGGCGTCTCTTTCCTGTCATTGTCATCGTTGGACACAGGATCAGCTGCGTTCACTCTGAGAGACAGTGCCGGAGCACAGCAGAGCAGGAGTCAGAGTTCAGACGCAGGCAGAGAATAACCAACGCACTCTGAGTCAGAAATGAAAGAGGAAGTGAATCTTTTGTGAGGAGGAAGTGAGGACGTAAGGTTGAGCAGATGCAGGATCTGAAGTGTGATACTACTTACAGAAACCCAAAAGTGGCCTTTACGCCTACACTGGCATATCAAAGTCTTGGAGCTGATTTGCATGGAGTGTGTGTTGACACTGCATCATTAATCATAGGAACACCACTGTAGTATCAGTCAGCACAGCAGACCCAGGAGTAAAAAAAGCTCAATTTGATTCAACTGTAAATCTTTTGTGCAGAAACATTTCTTTTCCAGACCACAGCTTGGGAAATGAAAATGGTCCGCTCCATCAACGTCATTCTAACCTTTCGCACACACACAAAGTTCTGCATTAGCACAACTTGTTTTTTGTGGCAGTAGAGCAAGAAACCAGTGACAGATTGTCATTTCCTTTAGGCTTGACAATCTAGAATGACTTAGAGATGACTAAATAACAGTCTCTTTCAGACCCTTGACTTTTTCTTTCAGAAAACTAAAACTTCTAACTTGCTGACCTGAACTGACCCACAGATCACAATCTGAACCACATGTCATGTGACTTGGTTAATGACTTTGTAATGCATGACCATTAATTTTGGCTTCACTGCTGTTTTAAAGTAGTCTGAATTGCTGTTTAGTGTTGATGATGCGTCGTTTAAAAATATATCACCCGTAACTGAATTTAGTTATTGCAACGTCAAAACATTAATTCAATCCTAGCTTTGTATTTCCATGTGGCTGAGCTCTGTTGTTCCTAACATCTGTAGCCACTGGGGTCTGGGGGATTTAAAGACAATGCTTCTTGTGCTTACCTTTGAAAACTGATGTTTACAATGGCAGTCACGTACCTCCGCACACGTCACTATGTTTCGGTGAAGTCCCACTTCTGTCTGATGGAGCATACAGCCAAACAGATCCAGTAACTGGGCTTTAAGCAGCAGCAGAGGGAAAACTAAACGTATGCTATAGCACCAGCTCCTCCGGTACAAATAAACACCAACTGCAATGTCAAAAAAAACACAGGTACATATGCAGTCTGTGATTATGGACTGCATATACAAACACAACATTTAATGTTAGTATTTCATACTTACTCTGTAGTATATTGAAAACTGGTTAACTTGCATTGGACTTGTGATATTATTTTGAGCATAAAACGGCAAATAAACTGTGCCTCTAAAATAGTACTGGCACTAGAGTACATTTCTTAGTACTTTCCCTGTCAAACATTTATGTCTTATGATGAACTTCACGTGTAAGTGACTCCCAAACAGAATGATATTTCTGTGTTCAATATTCTATTGTTCTATCTTTGTCTCTTTTGTCTTAAAGTCAGAAGAAATGACTGTAATTCCAGAACAGGTCCAGCTTATGAAAATCCTTCAATTTCCTTCAAAAGAATAATGCTTGACAAACGCCTGGTTTCAGTGTATCTTGTGGTTGTACCCATCCAGTTATGAGTCAGGTCAAAAGTCAAAGTCAAAAAATAGGAGCTGAAACTTTCTGTTAGACAGAGAGACAGACAACAGGAAGACAGCAAATGTCCTATTCATAGGCAAGACGCTGTGCCTTTGCATGTGAACAGGCATAGAGCAGCGACTGTCTGGCCGTACATAGAGTCAAGTGGCCGCAAATAGCTCAGACTATAGCAGGACACATGTAAACACCTTTGTCAGAAGTCAACTGAACTGGGGAGGGGATGAACAGACCAGACCACACATCAACAAGTGGTAAAGTCTAATCCGGTGAAAAGTGAAGGGAGGAAAGAGGTAACAGAAAGCATAGAGCAACTGAATTTTTTCACGTTCCAATACATCAGTACTTCTCAATTAGTGGGGCGGGGCCCCCTAGGGGTGCGGTGAGGTGACATTTCTGGGGGCAGGACAGAAAATAAATAAGAACCACAGCAATACAGGGACAACAGACAGCCCAGGCCATAACATTAGCCTGCACAATGTAGACTGGCCCTCATCTTTAACATTGACATTGTGGAGCACCATTGCAAAAGCAACAAACTTGATGTTTGTTAATAGACAATAAGTAGATGATAACGTCTCTAAATGTCAACTGTTCTTTTCTCCTTTTTCCACATTTAATTTTAACGATGACCACTGACACAAGTCGCAATCAAATCACGATGTTTAATTGACCATAACACCAATCTAAACTCTTTGGACTGTCCGTGAAACCGGGAGTCATTGAGGGGATGATCAGACTTCTCATCAGACTGAGCAGACGTCTGTAGTCCTCACACAGCAGCCACTTAGTGAGAGAATGTATGTCAGCATGTTCTGGATGTGCCAACAAAGCGGTGGTAAACCAAAGGAAGAAACAAATCAGGACAGGGTGAAAACAGTACTGTGTGTGCATGTGTGTGTTCTTCCATTTTAAAATGGGTTCAACCAGAGTTTAATGACAAAGACAGAACTTCAAGGTTTTTTTTTTCTCCTCTTCTCCCTTTTTTCCTGGTTCTGCTATTCAGTTACTCAGGAAAAAGGTTTCCTGCCCAGAAACCGTTTCAACAGCAGCAGGTGAAGAAATAAAGAGGGAATAAAAGAGCTGGAAGAACGGGGATGACGAGGATAACGAGCGGCAGTGGCAGCGGTGGAGGGAACAGTTTGTACTGAGTCGTGAGCCAAGCAGACACAGACAGGTTCATCCTGCCACGACTTCATCACGTCAACATCTGGTTTACGTCCTTCTATTTCCAGCTTCAGGTTATCGGCCCTCATCTTCTCCTGCCAGTGCAGTGCAACTTCACATCTTATTCCTCCGCTGGTTTTCTGCCATTAAAAACAACAGCAACTTGGTGACACTTTCACCAAGTTGCCCCCACAGCAACCCAACAGCATCGTCACGGCCGACAGAGAGAGGGGAAGTAAAGGACAGGAAAACAAAAACAAAGAAAGTCTTTGTTTCACTCTTGGAGGCTCAGCTCTGATTGAGAGGCTGGAAACGGCCAGCAACAACAAAAACAGAGCATGGCAGAGGGAGGGGAATGGAAGATGAGGTCAGACTATTTGACTGTCCTCTTTAGTCCAGCACAAAAAAGATCCTTGCTATGGAGAGAAAAACAGAAAACGTGTCTAATTAGCTCATGGTGAGATAAGACAACGAGAAGTGAAGCAGTGACTGTTGACCTTGGCGGAGTTCTCTGTGTTTTTGGAGCCATTCTTTTTATTTTTAGCTCTATGTACACACAGCACAGCTGCTTCTGACACGTTATCATCCACCGACACATTACAGTGATTGGTTAGTTCATCTCAACCAGGAAACACGAGGGATATAAATATTTCACTGTGCCTTTTCTGAGAAAATCAAAACTCAAAATCAGTCCTGTGATTTGAAATCAATTTTCCTGTATTAACAGTCATGAGTCTAATCAACACACGTTCACAAACCATAAACTCACAGAAAGGTTTCTGGGCATACAGTCAAATCAGGAGAAGCCTTCACTTTCCCACCAACTCACATTTATAGCCACGTCTTACGGCCACCAGGGGAGTCGATCTCTGGTGGATGTGTGTCTTGTGCAAACTACTTCCAAAGTTTCACTTTGGAAAGCCAGAAGACATAGTCCATTTGTTTCTGTTTACGATCCACGGTCCGTCCATCTGAAAGACCCGGACTTGGTCTTGCTTACGATGAAACTCTAAGAACATTTTTTTGTTTTCATTTAGTGGTTTGCATGAGATGAAAATGTTGTACATCTCTCATCTCTCTCCCATTGTTACAATCCACAGAAAGAGATGCCTGTGTGTGAGAGTTTTGGGTGAAGCCTTGACTCCTCATTGTCCCATTGTTACAATCCACAGAAAGAGAGAAGGAGAAAAAAGTCACTTCAAAAGGAACGGCCTAGATTTTTTTTCAAGGAAAAACCAAATGAAGCCTGTAACCCTGTGTGTGTGTGTGTGTGTGTTGGTAGAAGAAGCACTAGCCTCCAACCACATTGTGGCTTTGTACACCAATTATGGGTTACAGGATGGCCCCAAAGTGTAGCGGTTAGCACGCCTGCCTCGAAAGCAGAGAGTCCCGGGTTTGATTCCCAGAGGAACCACGTGCTTGACAACGTTAATCCTCCGCTGTACGTCTCTTTGGACGAGGCGTCCGCTAACTGTAAACCATGCAAACACTCTCTTTTACACACGTAAACCCACACACACAGAGGGAGGCCCTACAACAGGATAGAACACAGCTGCAATCTGCTTTTCTCACAACTGTGAATCATTCCAGTCCAGTCTGCAAGAATCAGGGTATTCAGCTTTTTTTTTCATCTGCCATTACTACTTTGGCGTCCTTTTTTTTCTTTTTTAAATGGAAGTATCGTTTTCTTTAAGAGTCTTAAACATCTCCCAGATTGTCATAGATGATTTCAGGCGATCTCAGCGGCACCTTGCGGTGATGACCATACCATGAGTCAGCAGGTAAAGGCTTCTGTTTAATCACTCTGCTGTACAGCTCCTTCACCCCACTTCCTCCTTCTACCCACTTGTTGTTATTGTTGTTGTTGACATTGCCTCCTTGTTTTCCAGGAGGCAGTGGCATGGGCTCCTTCCGACCTGGTTTGGGAGCTAGGACTGGTTTGGAGTACTTGGAGACCAGTGTTTGCAGGTTGCTCCTGTTTGGGCCCAGGTGTTGTGGCATCTGAGAGTCTGCGCTCTTCCCTTGGGACGGTGTGGTGTAATGTCCCTGTGAACCTGACGAGGGCCCCACCTCTTCCAGTCTCATCTGGCTGTGCGGCTCCAAACGGGCCTCGCTGTAAATACTCATCCCTAGGCCAGCAGGCAGACTTGCACAGCCCTCTGGTTCATCGTATATGTGCTCTTGACAAGGAAGTGGAGATAGTGTGGCGCCCTCTGCTTGGCCTCCTGGTGGGTTTTTTTTATTTTTAACCTTCCTTCCTTCCCCCTTTCCTCCCCCTGTGCCCCCGTTCAAACTTAGAACATTGGTTTTGTGCATCAGCTCCAAGGTGATCTGATCGTACACATGTGAAAAAAGGTCGGGCGGCTTCCGATTGACGCCTCCGTGGAACTGTTCCCCTTGGCCACCGCCCGCTGCTGCCTCGTCTCCTGGCGTCCTCAGCCGAGGCACGGGCACTGGAGCGTTGGCTGGGACACTGGTCTGATTCTGTATCTTGAAACTGTCCACGGGGTCAGAGTAGATACAGTCCAGATTGTACAGAGGCAGGCGGACTGCGTCAGCTGGCTCTGAATAAAGATGTGCCTGTTCAGCTGAGGAAACACCTTTTGCTGCTGTCTGCCCTCTGGGCGACCGAGGCGGAGTCAAACCTTCTCCCATAACCCCTAACATGCCGGGTGGTTCTGGTAAACTCCTGCATTTGAGTCCTCCTTGTCCTTGTCCTCTTCCTACACCTCCTCCTCCTCCTTCCCCCGACTCTCTCTTTCCCAGCACACCATCACCAGAACCCGGTTTGCTGCCTCCTGAATCGCCGTCCGCCTCCCGGCTGTTGCCGCTGCTGTCGCCACTTCCCCCCATGAGCACGGCGTTGCGAATTTGCTGCAGTGATGAAGGGCAGTCTGGGTCCAAGCTGGAGCAGCTGAGGTGTTGATCCTGAGTTTGAGCCTTCTGCGACTGAATGGCCTGGTCGACCAGCATGAATATTTCGTTGCCTTGCTTGGTCTCAAAGGTGAAGTTACCGGGGCCTGAGTCACAGCGACGACCTGCCTCGAATGAAAACATCACCTAAACAAACAGAGGAAGGTGGAAGAGGGGAAAAAGTGAGGGACACAATTGAGGAAGGCTATAAGTGAATGTGACTAAATAATAATCTTCAGAGGGAAATGCCAAAGCAGAGCTGAAGTAATGGGAGTCTGAGACGTTCCTGCACTCTCAGTCATTGCTCATTTACTATTTTTCTTGGCCCTGGGAGAAAGTTTGCTTTATTTTTCCATTAAACTTTTCTCTCAGTTTTCTCACACTCAACTATTTTTCACTGCTCAGACCGAATAGCCTCTACAACAAGAATAAATTACAACCAACAGCCAGTTTCAGAGAATCAGTCTGGTTTCTGAACGTGCAAAAATAAACACACATGTTCAAATGTGTATTTTTCATAGTTCATCTGCAACATTTAGCTTTGCGTGGCATTGCACTGCAAGAACTCCGACCACATACGTAAAGAACGCTATTAAAGAACCCTATGTTCTCTCACTGTAACCTAACATTAGAGTGAGGGCTTTAAATGACTGCAGTCATCTTCCTCTACCTGAAGAAACCTCTGTGATATTTCAGTGCCCATTGCGTACACCCACCCGATCTCTGCCGTATCTGCGCAGCAGCTTGTAAGGCCACACCAACATGTTCCTCTTGGTTTTCGGCTCCTTCAAGATCAAGGTGTCGCTTTCGGCTTTCAGCCAGTAGTTTCCGGCCAGCCCGCAGCGATCTGACGCCTCTGTGCGCTGGATGGTCACCCAGAACTCGTTCACTGCACGTAGAACATAAAAGAATACGATGATGACGACCGTTTCGTTAGTTCCTGACTCTTTTCTGTAATATAACACATTAAGGTTTTTACTTGAAGTCAGCTGAGTGTTTATTGAGACCTGAACATTTACTTAACAGCTATACTGCATTTAGATCATCTTTTGTCAGTAGTGGTGTAGACATGCAAAATGACTTGAAGCTTTGTGCAAAAAAAAAGAAATATAGTGTATATATATATATATATATATATATATAGCCTGTTTGCACATATTCCATGTCCACATAGTCCATAAACTACCAGAAGTTTACATCTGTCTGTCTCTACCTTGCTCTCTGGAGCAGTAAATGAGGTTTTCAGACATCTGTATGTCATGTGGTCCTCCATTGGAATCTGCAATCGTACCACTGCCCCCGCTTCCTCCCTGTAGACACACACACACACACATGGAAATGTCAACTGTGTTTTGAACGAGAATAATCATCATCTGTTTAATAAAAACACACACACACACTGTACATGTGCTCGGGGGTGCATATGTGTGTGTAATACCTGAAATGCGATGTCACACATGGTGTTCATCCAGTCTTTGGCGATGCTCTTCTCCGCAGCAAACACGTAGGTTTTATCGTTGGTTTCCACGCAGAAGGCTGCCATGTTTTCTTTGGGACAGTTCTCCGTCAGCGCCGGCAGGATAGAGATGCACTCGGACAAGCGGATGATCTTCTTGTCCAGCTTTCGTGTTTTATCATTGGCGCTGCTGCTTGAGCCTCCGCTGCCCATGCCCCCAGAACCCGAGGGTACGTCGAAGAACTCCAGACGGGCGATGCCATTTTGGCTGGCAGGGTATAGGACGAACCAGTTCTTCTTCCATTTCTGGAAAATAAAGACAGAGCTTTTCAGTGAAGAATTACACATTTTACCTCATTTATTTTATACTCCAGCACTTTTCACTTTCATGGCATGATGTTTATTTGTCAGCTGTTCAACATTTACTTCACCAACCACAACAATTACGGTACAATTCCCAAGGTAACCCATTTGTTGTGCTCCTTCAAAAAAAAAAAAAGCTCAAACAACACCTTCATTCACCCTGGATCTGGTATGAATTATTTGTCATGTGGCTGTGCTCAGGCTTGCCATGGTGCGTGACCTCTGACATCAAACCTGATTACCTTTATCACAGAGTTCGTCTCTTCTTTTAGCTAATGACTACTTATCATCACAAAGAGATTTGAACCAACACTTCCTGCAAATTTTATTTTATTTTGAAATTCAAAGTAAAAGCAGACTTATTATACACCTGGGGGGAAAATGGAAAATTAAAACTGAAAAAGAACCTGATTTTTTACACCGTAATTGGAAAGAGAGGCATGTAGAGACAATTCTACAGAAATCATTGGCAACTGGTTACTTGTTCAGCTCAAGACATTGTGAAAACACCCGTACTGTAAAACATAAAAACAGTAACAGAACAAGTTTCTGTATCTCAATGAGTAAAAGTAGAGAATCAAGTAAAGCTGGTACCCAGAAATATCTCACTTTACACCCACAACCCTAAAAATAATGTCAAACGTTGACTCTATAAGAATATTGTTCAACGTGTTCCACTACTAACTTTAGTCACTTTATTTTCCATGCAGGTCAATTTAAATATTGATATTTGTATCACCTTATAAATACTGTCTACCCTGCTGTTACTTTACTTGAAGTACTACACGTCTACCCTGCTGCTGTAACAACTGAAGTTCCCTGGTGTGGGATGAATAAAGTTTATCTTATCGTATCTTATGTTAAAGTCACCTGCTCTGTTACAGTTTAGCCACTGAAACATATTAACTCATACTCAAACTATTTTATTTTACAGTAATTCCCGGGAATTTCTTTGCTTTGTATAGAAGAGAATTACTCTGACGTTTGAGGTAATTTCATTTTCTCTTTCTTTTTAATCGTCAGTCTTGGACAATCGAACAGTTTAAAACAACAATGTGACAGAGGCCTGGTTTTTCCCATAGACGGCGGTGAGAAGGAAGAGTGAACAATGATCTTTTCCTCCACAGGAAGCAAACAGGGACATGACCAAACAACATCATACACTACTCAGAACATCACTGCGGCGTGACAGCAGTGTTTTGAACTTGAGATGTAAGTGACGCATTGAACATTAGATCACGCTTAGTCGAAAGTAACAAAAAGAGCGGATTACAGGGAAGAAACTGCTTAACAACATCATTATACATAGGAAATAAATAAGCTGGGAATTCCCTATTATCATATATCCTCGGGGTCTGTGTGTGTATGTGTGTGTGAATCTTTCACCCTACTACCCGCATTCAGTAAGCTAAGCGTGTGACAGGAAGGTCAGTGTTTTAAAGATCATTCAAACCAGCAGGGGAAATCCACCGTCCTGGTCCTGAGATGACCCATTAGTGTACCAGCTCTTATTTACTTTTCTTTTCTTTTTTATTATGATATAGACTCAATTATATAATAAAACATATATTATTATTATTATTATAGAACTGTTTCAAACTGTTTTGTTTGTGAGAACAACATAGACAATGTGGATCCGTTTTTCCCAAACCACAAAATTACAGCATCTTTAAATTGTTTGTCCGAAAACCACAACAAGTTGTTTATTGTCGAAAAATAAAGAGCAGAGAAACCAGAAAACCACGACGGGTTCGTACTTTTTAAAAACAAAGCCCGCTTTGAGAATTGTATTAAATTCAAAAACATGCAGCCTAATAAAAGGAAGGTTTTTGTAGCTGCCAGAGAGAGGCCATTTAAAAAACAACAAACATTGTCACTGACTTTTAAGTGCTATTGTCAAATATAATACATTTTACAACTTTGTATTTTCCCTAGTGGTGGCCTGGTGGCTAAGAAAGCAGAGTTGTGTCCAAAAGGTTGCAGGTTTGAATCCATAAGCCACCAGGGGCCACTGAGGTGCTCTGAGCATGGCACTGTCCCCACACACTGCTGCCCAGGTTCTTAAAGCTGCCCACTGTTCACTTTGGTGATGGGTTAAAGACAGAGGTCACATGTGGTTGTGTGCAGTGATGTGCTGTGTCACAACGACAAGGAGTTCACTTTCCATTTTTTCCTAATGTGGAAAAATGAGTAAATAAATGCACATAGAACAAACTTCAAAATAAAGGTCAACCTGTAGCTTCCCAGGCTAAGCTACCGTAAGCTAAGCAAAGCTAAGCATTGCAGCCTTGATGAACTGTAAAACACAATGTTTTTGAAATGTAAAGACTTAAAAGCTAAAATGTATAGAATAGAGCTGCATGAATTATTATTATTATTATTATTATTATATTTTTTAAACAGAATGGCAACATAACGGAGCATCCCTGTGGTTTCAACAGTGACCACATGACTCATTAAGATGCAGCAGAGTCTAGATAAGGCGTAAAGGCCGTAGCGTCATTTCTTTACCAGCACTAACGTGCGGAGGAGCAGAGGCCTGTACACCAGCACAATAAAAGGCAACTTCATCAATATTTAATGCACACATGCATCAACTGCCAAAAAGGACAGGAAATGTGTGGGACTGCCATCGCCCGGGATTCATAGCGCTTCCTCTTTCTACACCCAGGTGCCTCTCAGTGTTTGTGTGCATGTGTTTGTGTTGTTTTGTGTTTGTGTGTGCTGTATTGTAGACCAGCTGTGGCTGTGCAAATATACACATGCACAGTGGTGTACAATACCAGCACTGTTGCATTATGGTCCTGTGTTTGTGCATGTGTGTGTGTCACTACTGCTCCATATAAGGCAATAGGCCGTTATCATCCACGAATACACTGAGTGGAAATTATGCAAAAAAGAAGACAGACAGAGGGAGGGAAACTTCCTCCCTGATGTCCTGCTTGGTCATGAGAACACGAGAAAGAGCCCTGACACAGACGTGTGTGTGTGTGTTTGTGTGTGTGTGGGTTGGTCTGTGTTTCTTCTTTTTAATGCCAAGGAAACACACCGCACCGTGTCACTGTGACATGTCAGTGACTGTGACATTTTAAATTTAGATATCGCCGCAAACATCGCAACACGTGGTTAATATGAGCGCCTCCAAGAATTCACTAAAAATGCTAAATGTCTAAAATTAATAACTTTTTACTATCTGTTTAAATCAAGCACTTAAATAAGTCACAAAAAAATTCTATATTAAAAAAAAAGAATTTCCTATTAATGGCAAACAAAAAACTACCTTGTGAATGTTTTCATTCCTAATTAAACATATATTACAATATATTTGTTATCTATATTTCAATAATTTATATTTTATCTTTTGGTACATTTTTTAATGTATTACAACATTTTTCTACCTTTTTGAGGAAGTCATTTTTGAAACACTTTGTAACCCATTTGTGTAACATTACAACATTTTGGTGGATTTTTAGAATCATAGATTATGTTTGAGGAAATTGGACGATGTTGTCATTTTGAGCTTATTTACATTTTGGCATCTTCCTGTGCAGACGATTGTCAACTGAAATTGAATTTGACAAATAATTGTTACTTGTTGCTTTGCCTTGTGAAACGTGTTGCATAAAAACGTTTACACATGTAGGATAACGCAGGGTGCCTTAATTTAAAATGACAAATGCTTAGTTAATGTTAAACTCATAAGGTGTCTTTACTGAAGTTAGTTTCAATTCGGTAATGACACTGTGGACAGCACAGTCTGTGGCAAACAAAATAGATAAACTGTGACAGGATCAGGTTTTGGAAGGACTATTTCCTAAACTGAATTGACTTCAACAGAGAAGCGGTGTGTCTTTAGTCAAATCTAACTACTTAGAGTTGCAAATTTAATATAATTTAAAAACATTTGG
Source organism: Cynoglossus semilaevis (assembly GCF_000523025.1). Classification (NCBI taxonomy): domain Eukaryota; kingdom Metazoa; phylum Chordata; class Actinopteri; order Pleuronectiformes; family Cynoglossidae; genus Cynoglossus; species Cynoglossus semilaevis. Next base: position 19,871,063 of record NC_024307.1, read on the forward strand.
CAATCATTACACTACAAAATTCACAAAATTGCAGTTCAGTCATTCTTTCCGGGGACAGGGAGAAAACAACGAGAGAGAAAAAAACAGGATAAATTCTGATGATGATCTTTCTTCCAGTCATTGCCAAATTCCCTCAATAAAAAAAATAATAATTTGGCTACTACATTATTGACCTCCATTCAAATCACCTATAGAGGATATAATAATAAAAGATTAAACCACAGCCTTTTCATGTTGGACTACAACACATTAGTATTGTATGCATGCTATAATGACAAGGTCATGTTGCATGAGAAAAGGGGTGTCTTCGGTGATGATGGACGGGCATTACACCCAGAGTCCCTTAATTTGAACTCCTATGTTTATCACTTATAAATACTCAGACCCGTAATAGTCTCTATTATATGGAATGACCTTAGATGAAACTGCACATTCAGCTGTACAACAACTGAAGTTTGGACTCATTTCTCCACTATCAAAGACAGACTGCTGAGATAACTGTCTCCATTAGATGAAAAAGAACTTGTCGGGCGGCAAAATAAGTTCAAGGCTTTCAATTTGAATCTAATAATACGCTGCCAGTGCCTGCATAGTGTTTATGGTGTGACTTAAATAACCCATCGCGATAGCATGTGGCTAATCTCAATTTAAAACTCCTACAGTGTATAATAAGGAACCACTGTGCGTTTATCTAAAACATATGTGACCACTGTGGGTTATAAATAAGGTGAGGTAAGGTAAGATGATATATAACACCATACAATGACTTCTTCCTTTTTTGTGTGTTCTTTTTTTATTGTCTACGCAGAAAAATTAAATATTTTAATATTATATTATAAAATGATGCTATTATACTATAATATTCTAATTAAAAGGTGAGGTGATGTCAGGTTACAACAACATACGACTGCAATTCTCTGTCTTTGCTTCATACCAGCAATTTAAAAAACACAAAACAGAATTGAAAATACATAGTTGAATTTGAATAGCTGTTGAATTTCCAATATTTCAGAATCCACTTTCAATTGATATGGAAATTTCAAAGACATTTGACTAACCACTTCTTTTTTTTCTTATAGATGAATTGATAGTGACAGGAAATGTTAAAGGCAAACGTAAGAATTGTTCCACTTAGGTTAAGTTTCCAGACCGATGCATCTTAACGGTGCGGAACCCTGCTAAGCGCTGGCGCACCCCGTCTGCAATCACAGGTTCGAGCAGGTGTTGTGTTTGGTTTTAGTCATAAAGGACAGAGTCATTAGCGAACATTAGCTGCGCCATTGTCGGCATCAGTCTGAGAGGATTTCTTTAGCGGCAGGGAAAAGCAGGTACGCTGTGAAGTACAGCTCTGTGTAGACATGCAGACACATAACACACTAAAGGCCAAACCTTCATTATCACCTAAGCTTTCTATAAGCAATCCGCAACATGGGGCTGTATTTTAGCCAGAGACATTGGGGAGTAACAGCCCTGGGAGGCAATGTAAAAAAAAATGGATGAAATAAATTAAAGGCATTAAAATGAATTAAACAGGATTAATCACTTATTTATCAAGTAATTAAATCTAAATTTAATTACAAGGTTGACAAAGTCACAAGGTTTTTGTGTTAATTGACAACAACACTAAACAACAAATTAACTTTAACAATGATGTTCATTTTACAGTATTTTTATCTATCTGTGCAATAGTGCGTACTCATTGTCCAATACAGCCCACCAAATAATCCAACCTGGCCCACAACTGGATTCCAAAATGAACAATAAATAATAATTAAACATTTTCAGGTTCTGGTATTTTTCGGTTAATTTGATAAACATACATAATTATTTTTTTACTGCATAAAATGCCTTCCATTGCGGCTGTAATAAGAGCCAACTGCATCGTAATTTCATTGTGATGTGAATCTATCTCGAGTGCCTCTGAAAAATATAATTGGTGACCCCTGATGTAGTGTATTGTGGGCTGGGTACACTGTTTGCCTGTAAGGTTGTAGCTAAAATTAGCTTTGACGTTAATGCTCATAGCAATATGTTCTGATATGATCTGCAGGCTTAAACTGCTGATGTGATAAGAAAACTCTCTGCTGCACACTTTCCATACCGCTGTTGTTACACCATGTGCAGCATGTGAATCAAACGATACATGTAGCACAAGGCACAAGGCCAGGTTCAAACAGGACAGTCCGAATGCCACACAAATGCATTAATGTAGAAGTGCTAACTTTCATTTTGATATTTTTTTTACAAAATTAAAATGTACTTTTACTGACGGAAATAAAAAAGTACATGAGAGAATACTTGCTGACGTGATTGGGAGAGCCTCTTGTACGGTTCATGTCTCTGCTGAAATCACATTGTCAAGATCCTTGAATTCCTAACTAGTGCACACCTTCTCCGCTGTCTCATCTAATCAAATTTGTTACAAGTTACTGGACGTTAGTTCTCTGAGTGCGAATATACAATGTGTTGTGCAGTAGTCACATCAGGGCAGGAAATAGGACAGAATGTTTTGAATGTTTTGTTGGTCCATGTCATATGACAAGACAGAAACAAAGACCCTCTTTTTACAGACCTGAAATAGACATAATTGGTTCCTATTCAGCTGAGCTTCGGCACCAAAGGCAAAGTTCCATTTGGGCCATGAACCCAGACACCCACAGCAATGTTACCACTGGACTTAACTAGACTTAACGAGGACAGTCGCAGTAACTTCGAGACTGCAAGAATAAAATTTGTAAATAAATTAACTCTAAAAATCTACTTCTTTTCTTATTCTTATCATTCTGAAGGGATGAAGAACCATTACCACGATTGGTAATGGTGTTTTCAGTTATATCGGTAATGTGTGTCAATCTTTCACCGCGTGATACCGTTTTGCTACAACTAGCTTGTTCTTGTTCGGCAGTTCAGTGTCTCTTTGGCCCTCCCCTTCCCCTGTATCCTAACAAACACAGAACATGCATGCCTGCTCGCCCCCCGCTCCATCGAGAGCGCAGAGTTAGCCTTGTTTTAACGATACATTAGTGTTACCAGTGAGATCGACAACAGCACTGCTCCGTTATCCAACTGAATTCTATTCTATTCCATGGGACCACTGCCTTTCTCTAAAACTCTCCTTCAAATGCCACCCTGCTGTCATCAGATGATTGACAAATAACAAACAAAAACGCTACCTATGCGTGCGTAGGTGCATGTATATCCAAGTGTGCTTGCGCGGGCTCTTGTTTTCATAATTATGGGAAGCTAAAATTTTAATCAAAATCAAATATCGATGAATCCCCCTGCCTTTCTGGTCTATTATTATTATTATTATTATTATTATTATTATTATTATTATTATTATTATTAATATTATTATTAGACTTCTAAGCAGAACTAGAAGGCATAAGTGTCAAACTGAGGCTCAAACTAGGCCTGCAAGATGAGATTTGTAGTATTAGCGATGTATGCACGATCTTATAGGACATACATTTTTGGGTTTTTTTTTTTTTTGTTGGCCTGTAAAAAAAGATTTACATTAAAAGAACTCAAAGACATATGAGAAAGGAATACCACTGATGAGTGTCGTTCGTGAACGATTCGTTCAATATGAACTCGGGAGTAATAAGTCCTCTCAGTGAGCGACTTGTTCACTTTCATGCACTACCTCCTGTCGCCACACGGCAGGCAGCTGCAAAAGTCAGTCAAAAGTCTGTCAAAAGTCTGTCAGCAGGAGAGAAAAATGATTAGTTCAAAACTCTTTTTCGTTCACGTTCATCGGATCATTCATTTGTGACAATATGCTCGGGCTGCACAGTTTTGTGCTCGTTCTTGTTCATCCGACTCGTTCATTTGTCACGTGACAGGAAGCTCGGAATGAACGCGTCTTTTCGTTTCACATGTTTCGAATTGCTTGTGGCATTTTGTGTATTATTTATTATTAATTATTATTTATTACTTTGTTAGCTGAAGCAAACCATGTAGCCTGGAGTATTTAGTGTTTGATAACCGCGGACCTCTTTACAACACCAACACAAGAGGGCTACAGCGCCAACTGCTGTAAAAATGAACAAAATGACTTATTCAAGATTCGTTCAATTTACTGTTCGAGAGTAAAAGAGCCGAGTCAATAAAAAGACTTGGTCTTCCCAACATTATTTCTCATGTTTATATAATATTAAGCTTTGGTCATTCCAGATTAAATGTTTACGCAAAACTAAAGTTTGTTTCCAGATGAAAAAAATCAACATTACACATCTGGAGAGAAGGAAAATATGCACATTACCAATCAATTTTTCAATAAATATTGAGTTTGGCCGGCGACTTCATCCCAGTATTTAATTTTGGCCCACTGTGAAATTGAGTTTGACACCCCTGTAGTTAAAATTGTAAAAACGCTTTAAAAAGAACGTGGAAGGGTATAAATGACTACATGAATACTTCATGTCCACCCACACTTTATGGAGTGTAAATATTTGTCATCTGAGAAAATACTTCCAGTGCTACTACAGCTATAGCCATGGGGGATGTAGCTCAGTGGTAGAGCGCTTGCTTCGCATGTAAGAGGTCCTGGGTTCAATCCCCAGCATCTCCACTTCTTATCTACCCATCAAAGCAAACAGGAGCCTGCTGTTTTTTTCTGAAATTACCAACCAATAAAGTAAAATGTGCGCTGCAGGGGGTTCTGTAAACAAACCATAAAGCCCTGGTTATGTTGGTCCGCTTCACGTTTTACTAAGACAAAACCTGTTCTTCATGGATAAATAAAAATTGCATCATGGTCTTTATCCACATCTGAGGTGACGGTGCTACCATATCTGCCGTTAACTCATTACTTTTACTCCACTTAAATAGAAACCCTGTGTACTTGACTTATATCTTCATTTCTGTTTCCATTTATAGATTTTATCACACAGAAATGTCTCAACCACTCACCCAAAACGAAGCGTATTAATAGTACAAATTCTGGTATTTTTGTGCAGTACATCTCGTAACATATTACGTGTAAATGTGATACCGTCACAGCTTTGACTTGTTTTTCCATTCCATCTTTGTAAATCGATTGACACCACTGCAGCTCAGCAACTGCAAAATTGTTCGCGATAGCAAGTTGTCAAGTGTTGAGAACATGACTGATTTAGATCAACTTTCTAGAAAACGGTTACTAGCCGCTCTCAGAAAGTTGTTTCTGAGAAGTGACAGGGAGGGGAACAAAAACTATTAGCCTGTCTTCATGCATTGATATAACCTTTGATGATCATTTTGACGTGTTTTGGCGTTTGTTGAGTTTCACTGCAGCGCACAGAGGCTTTGGAAGCAAGGGGGGGAGATCCATCACATGCCCAATACAGATGGAGCAGATACGGTAAAGCCCCGGTCCAGATCAGCAGAAACTCTGGTCTCTCTGCACCAACTGGCGTTTCACTTTGAAGACGCTTGATGCAGTCGCTGTTCTCTAATTGCACCAATATGTGCACGTTTTCCTTTCTGTCATGCAAAATTATCTTTAATGCTGTGAAGGTTGGATTTGCGTGACTTTTGATTGGATTACTATCAATCTTTTTAGTAGTAATGCGCGTTCAACTTCATCAAAACAGCATTTTAGAGCGTGTCCTCTAAAGGCAACGGCGACTTTTTCTGAATATTATATCTAATAGCATTGTATTTACTGCAAATATATGATTGTAGTGTTATTAATTTTGTTATTTTCATTTTTAAACCATCGTTTCGTCAACGCCACAGGTTGTAATTACTTCTTGGACTCACCTTTCCAAACTTCTGATGCTGCACATACAGTTGTCCTTCTTTAACGTGGGTGTCCATGCCCACTTAAAGTCCGCCAGATTCCCTTGTCCTCCACAAAGGCGAGACCGGACCAGAACTTGGCTTAAGAAAACAAGAAAATTAGTTTAATTCCTTATCTCAGCCCTCACAACTTCCCCTTCTCTCACTTCCGCCCTCAGCTCTTCACACGCATTGATAGTAAATGGTGAGAGACAGTGCAGGGTGTCATGGTTCGGTTGGAGAAGGTCCAAACGGTCTCTGTGTGGTCCCCACCAAGTTGCTCAACTCTGACTAAGTGTAGCCGCCGGGTCGCTACTTCGTTCTCCTCACTCTCTCTGTGTGAGGCTGAAGCAACCACAAAGTGGAGGCTTGAGGATTTACACTTCTGGTTTCCATTTCAAAATAAAACGCCGAATAGTTCACTCAATTTTCAACAGGCAATTTTAAAGGCAATCGAGTGGTCATAAAAAACTTTAACATAAAACGTAAAACATTCACGTAAAAAAAAATCACACATTTTACTACCGTGAAACACGAAATGGGAAAACATCACCAATAAGGGAAAAAATTAAAAGAGCGAGACTAATAGTGATTAAAAAAATCTTTCAGACTTTATCAAATTCCTTCAGAAACTCAGAATTGGTAAACATGACTTGAAAACTATAAGGACTTGACTTCACTGACAACATGAACAATGGTGACTTGACTAACCCAAAGTTCAAACCTTAAATCAGTTACTTAGACCAAAAACCAAAACAATGAATCGCAAGATGCAGACCTGACCCACATTTATTGTGTTACTCAGGATTAGCCTCTAATACACGCAATCGAGATTTAAGATTAATTAAGACTTAAACGTCCTCTATGACTCAATTCTGACTCTAACTTAAAATAGAAGTTTGGATGTTAGACTCAGTTGAGAAGGACTTAAAACCACAACTAAGACTTGATTCAAACCAGATCTTGATATTTTTTTGACTCGGGATTGACTAGAAAACAGTGAGAATTAAAGTGAAAAATAGTAGTTTAACATGTTTTTAACCTGAGTAAAACAACAGACAAAGAATTAAATGCTCATACTGTTCATCAAACTTACTTCTGCTGTGATTTAGCTGTTTCTAGTGTTCTGCGATACCCAGAAAACTAATAATATTTACTTAATGTAGGCTTTTGTTTTGAAAGTAAGGCATCCGTTTCCAGGCGGCTGTATGTGGCTTTACACGGCTGCAGGAGGAGTGAGAAGCGCGTGTTGAGCACAGGGAACCGCTCCTCTTCAGTCTGTCTCTCCTCCTCCTCCTCCTCCTCTTTACTCTTGTGTAACTTCTCTCTTGGCTGCAGTCTTTATCGACTCACTCAAATACTAACCTTGAGCTGCGTGTAGCAGATGATTTACAGGACCTATTCAAAACATGTGATGATAATTATGACATAAATGATGTGATGAACCTGAAAGATTATTATGAACTGAAAGGATTCACTTACCATCACTGCAAGATAAGACCGACTAAAGACAAGTTTTCAAAAATCTGAAAAGCATAAAAGTCATTTTTCAAACCGTTTTTATTGTCAAACGGAGCAGGCCAACAGTCTAATGTGTTGCAGATGCCTCCTGCTGGCTCGCCCTGTCACTTGTTTCCAGCCTATGACTAGATGGTGCTAAACCTCTGCCAGTGTTCTCTTCCACAGTGAGAGTGGATTTTTTAACCATGAGTCACTAAATCGTTTAAAGAAGTGGTCAGGGTTTCTCAAGAATTCTAAGCCTTTGGTGATGTTAGGTTATTTAGTTTCTATCCTATCCTAAACACTGGAACCACCTTAAACAGAGTTAGGTGCTGTTTTGTAAAATCAGACAAATAAACAAAAAAACACCTAGAAAACAACAGAGAACTTTGTAGGTGCGTAAAAGTAATTTTAATAATTGCATTTTTGACCTACGTGTCGGAACACAATTAATTCCAAGAACGATATCTCTGGTTCCAAATGCTTTTATACAAAACGGGTGATTTTAAAACAGACGTTGTATTTTTACCTAAACAGACACAAGTTAAAATATTTTACATCATAAAAAACATGACTTTCAAATCTCAAAGAAGAAATCCGAGTATACGGTTTTAAAATAATTCCACAACTCCTCCCAGATTTGATGCTGTGTTTTCAAATACATTGATCTTAGTTTAATTTATTTTCTTTTAGCAATACGGTCAGTAGTTTAATCCGGCCAGGCGATGCCATGTACTTGAACCCAACAAGTTAGGAAGTCGAACGAAAGTTGTCGTAATTTAAATTTTAAAAAAAGAAAGAAAGAAAAAAGAAACAATTGAACAAATAAGCTCCAACCTTACGTTACCTTCATTTAACTAATATTTTACTTTGGCTTTGATTTTGTATTTTTATTCAAAACTACAGCCATTGTAATTTTATTTTTCAAAAACGCAGTTTACCTTGTTTAAGTACTAAACTCCTACTTTCTCTTTTTTTTACGATTAAACTCTAGCTGTAGCTGTCGTGTCAAAAACATTGCTGCCATCTACCGGCAAATAATTGACATTGAAAAAGGGAGTTGAGCTACTGACTCTCGCGATATTTGTAGATTTCGGCTGCGTGCTGATCACAAACAGGAACAGGACATGACATTAGTGTTCGGAGGTGTAGAAGGGTAAGAAAGATTACAATTTACAATAAGAAACGTTTAATTGCTCGACGTAAATCTATTAAATTGTGCGCTGACTTGTTTGTATACGGTGGACATTCTTAATTTAAGTAAGTGTAGTCGTTAGTAGTGGAGTATATGAACTGAATTAACTTTAGAGTCAGGTGACTACTATCTAGTCACCTGACAAATTGACAAATTATGAACTTTATTAACTAATTATTATTTTTCGATACATATAACCAAGACAGTCGTGTTTTATATCTTAAAGTACACATGTATTAATGTATGGTATTTCATTAAAACTCGTAGTTTTTTGTTTGTATTTTGTTTTATTTATATATATTTCCAACTTTTCTCACAACCCATGTCTCATGTCCGCAGTGGAGGGACTCATTCCAAGGCTGTTCTGCTGTCAGAAGATGGAAAGATCCTGGCAGAGACTGAGGGATCATCGACCAATCACTGGGTGAGCTGACAGACATAATTAGATTTTTTTTTAAAGGAGCAAAATATATAAAGTGCAAACTGTTTATTTTAGCCTTGTAGGCCTTTTTAGCTTGTAACTTTAACTGTTTTCTTTTCTATCCTTTACTCCAAAACCCAAATATTAGCTAGCATCCTTCTAGTAAAAAGTTTACTACTACAACAAAGATTTGGTTTCAAGCAGACAGCTCTTACTTACTTGCTCTTTGTCTGTGTCTTCAGTTGGTGGGAGTTGACAAATGTATTGAGACCATCAATGACATGGTGCAAAGAGCCAAGGTAGAGGCCGGACTGGATCCAAACACACCGCTGCGTTCTCTGGTGAGTCAAAGTGTGGTCTACAGAAGCACATTACGTAACCTCGTAGTGACCTCTGTTGGGGTTCTTTCTGAAACACAGTGAATAATGAACATGTATGTGTGAGTGTAGGGCATGTCTCTGAGTGGAGGAGAGCAGAAGGAGGCCATAGACAAACTCATTGCTCAGATGAAGGAACGTTTCCCCAGTCTAAGCCAGCACTACTTCATCACCACAGACGCTATTGGTGCAATGGCAACTGCTAGCAATTGTGGTTAGTAGAGATTATTTTTAATAGTTAGCATTTCTGTGCTACGGTAATTAGTTTCAGAATATGAAATATAATTTTAAATTATACATAAAATACCTTCCTATCTTCAAGTGTATTTCTTTCATTAAAACAATAACTTTGTGACTTATATAGACTAAGGCCTAACATGCACTGTCACATGTCTATCTCTCTATAGGAGGAATAGTATTGATATCAGGAACAGGCTCCAACTGCAAGCTAGTAAATCCTAATGGCTCACAAGTTGGCTGTGGAGGCTGGGGTCACATGATGGGTGATGAAGGGTCAGGTAACCAGGAGCAGACAAACAGTAAAAATACTTCTTATTTACTGTTTATAAATTCAATTGTTTATTAATTTTCTGTTTTTTTTAAAGCATTCTGGATCTCTCATCTAGCAGTGAAGACTGTTTTTGATGCCAGAGACAAGCTGGTGTCTCCTCCTCATGACATAGAGCATGTCAGAAAAGCCATGGAGGAATATTTTGAGGTAAGGCTTCAACTACACTTATTAAATTGACGTCAACACACAAGTTCACCTAGTTTTTAACAAAATCACCCCAGGTGTCAGGTCTAATGGGGATGTTGCCGCATCTCTACAGAAACTTCCAGAAATCACACTTTGCTGGTTTCTGCAAGAAGCTGGCTGAAGGTTGGTGTTGCTTTATGTTCTCATAAGGTCTGCTTAGAGCAAATTTAAAACAGAAAAAAAGGTAATTCTGTGTTTTTAAAGGCGCAGAAGCAGGCGATCCTCTGTGTCAGCATTTGTTCACTGAGGCTGGGAGAGTCCTGGCCAAACATGTGGTAGCAGTGTTACCTGCAGCACAGGAGGTAAAGAACTTTGACACAGAGCTTTGTTTTTATTGACTGTGAACACTGACTGATAAGATGCCATGCTGTCTGCAGCCCCTGTTGAGAGGAGACCGTGGCCTCCCTATACTGTGTGTTGGTTCCGTATGGAAGAGCTGGGAGCTTCTTAAACCTGGTTAGTTTCACATCATGACACTCAGATGAGTTACTGGCAGAGGCCTTGTTCAGGCGTGAACCTGAATCTCTTCATCTCTAGGCTTCACTGAGGTGTTAAGGGAAATTGCATCATCGGTTGGGCTTCGAGGTCTATTCCATGGGTACACCCTCCTCAGTCTACGCCAGTCTTCAGCAGTTGGTGGCGCCAGTCTTGGAGCTCAAAGTTTAGATGCCAAGCTATCTATGGACTACAGCGCCAACACTAACGTCTTCTACAAACACACCTTCAACAGCAGTAAAACCTGTGAGTGAGGTGTCAGTCACCCAGTGGGATAGATTGCCATTAGGCAACGACGATTACTGACATCAGTAAAACTGAGGAGATTTTCTTTGATTCAGCAGTCATTCCAAATATTGTCCTTGCCATTTACTGGGATCAGAAACTTCAGAATTCTTTTCCAACTGATTATATGTTTAAAAATTGTATCTAATATCTTTTAAATAAAATGTTTGCATGACAAAAATCTCAAAAGAGACTCTGTCATAACTGGGTTATTTGATTAATATAGGACATTTGCTCCATCCAAAGAGCAATACCTTCGTCATATTTGTAGACTTAAACAGAACAGTCACAGTCCATCGTCACTTATACCGAGTGTCAATATACAAATACAATAAAATGGGACAACTGATTTGTCTTTATAACCTTTATTCATCTTTTTTCATCAATTTTATTTGTACTGAATTTCAGTGTGTCTTCTGGACCTCTGTCTTCAACGGCTGTCTCAAAACTCAAAACAAGAAATCACCAAAAATGATTTTCGTGTTGTACAATCCACCTGGCGGACATTCCCAATGGCTTCACCTGGGTGCCTTTCCACAGCCTCACACAACACTGTGAGGAAGTTCCCTTTAAACTGCATGCTCATCATCTCTGTTGCAGACCGCATGAGTGGAAACGAGTGCTCTCATCTGCCAGATACTACAGTACAAAGTGCACAAGTCTGTACCAAAACACAAAGTGTTATGGTCACAACAACAGAAATCTGAGGCTAGACTGACAAACCTGCTTTATATGACGAGAGCTGCAAAGAGATCAACACACTGTTGGCCACATGTCCCTGACTTCTATACTGACAGGCTGTAACAAAACAGTTTCCTCACATTTCCTTCTACTAACAGGCCTGAAGTGACACCACAGGCTACTGTGCCCAGCAGAGACACAAAACGCCTCTTCCTCAAAACCACGAAGGAAATAAGAAAAAAAAAAAAAAAAGAAGAAGAAGAGGAGAGGCGAGTGGAGAACCTGATTTGGATGTAGACACTTGATCTGGTGCAGGACAAATCAAAGTTGTTCTGGCAGAAAGAGGCAATGGCTCTGTTCCAGACTAAATACTTTCGTCACAAGTCATAAGGAAAATGCAGACTTCAGAAACACACACACAAAAAAAAAAATCAATGTTTTTTATTGAACTTCAAAACTCTGACCTTTACTTTAAATTCACATATTCATTGCCAAACTGAACAATTGCGAAACTAGCGTCTTTATTTCTACGAATACGATACAAACATGAGTTTTCCACATTAACTGGGGAAAATAATGACTTACGGGCTTTGTCGCACACTCATGTTTGTTTCCACCACTGAACACTAGAGGTGACACTGGCTGTATTTGGTTTGGAACTGAGCCACTGCTGATACACATAGCTTGCATCTCTCTATGTACAAGAGCTGTGAAGTCACAGGGAGCTTATGACATCATAGGAGCTATAGTCTTAACGGACGTGAACAACCGCCTTGGTTCTGCAGAGCAGCAGATGCCCATTGAGTCCCCGGAAGTGTAATTCCTTCTGACCTCACTCTAATAGAAATCCTCCCTTTCATACGAGGTGGTTCTTAGTTTTTCTCAATTTGACAGCAAATTATTTTGTGAAGTTAGGAGATCTAAAGATGGTTTTATTTTAAAGACTTGACAACACTCCTTGATAGCTGCCTCGGTTCAAAAGGAGACTCAAATGAGCGCCAAAACTCTGCAGAAGTCGGCGGCATCTTCTAAAAATGTAACGATGAGCTAGCACCCGCACTCAGGCGGTTCTGCTATTATATCCCCCTCACCCGCCCCTGATCCCAAATATCCCTCAGTTTACAAGCAAACAGGAAATAAAAAGAATAAAGAAACAAAAAGAGGGAAAGAAGTAAAAAGAAATCCCCCCACCCCCCGACTGGGCCTGCCCGCACGCCACCGATTTCATCTGTGTTTATGTAAATGATGATTGTGTGTCTGTGTGTAAGTGTTAGAGTCTCTGAGAATATACGAGGACTGGTGTGTGTGCACATGTGTGCGGGTGGAGGCTCCATGGGGGTGAGGGGGACTCCTAGTATTTCTTCCCCGGGACAAACTCCTTCGCCTCTGGATTCAACATGCTCTTCCTCTGCAAAAACATGAGGAAAAAAAAATTAACTCCATGACTTAAAATATTTAACAGCACTGTAAGTGTTTCTTTAAAAAAAGTGTTTCTTTAAATGTACTTGATTGTAACTTAAATCAATAGTTTCCTAGAAAAAAAAAATTCAACTTACTGCCACTTCCTCAAAGTTGCTGTGGTGATCGCTGACAGACAGGTTGTTGAGCTGCTGCTGCAGCTGGCCCACCCCCTGGTTGTTGAGGTCACGCGATGGGATGAACCAATCCTTGTCCTCTTCTTCCAGCATTTCCTGGAAGCAGCGCTCCATAAATTCCTGCTCCCACAGGTCCTCCTCCACCTGAGAAATGAAGTGGAGACAAAACAGCAGTGAGAACACAAAGCTCAGGGGAACAGGGAGAGAGGGGGAGGGACCGATCATATCACTGTGGTTGCACAACAAACAGGTAATGCATTTCCTCAAAAGAAATATGGGGGCAATATGAATAAATAAAGCTGAAAGAGCAGTAAATCATCACAGAAGGTTTAAAAAAAAACAATTGAGATTTAACAACTCTAACCATGTGAAACAAGAGATTAAGGTCAGAAGACAACTGTCCCTATTTCAGGAGACATGTGGTGGAACAGAATCATTTAATACAGTTCTGGTAAGCAGATGCTATCAGCACTAAGCTACTCTGAGAACAGGCAGGATGGAAAATGGGAATATAAGGACAGAAGAACAGAAAATAAGGATGGTGGTGTTGCACAGCAGGTAGAAGGAGAAAAAGGTTAAAGCATTTCAATTTAACCGGGCTCTTGAAAAGATCGGTCAACAAGTCACCCACTACTGCTGTTTAAAAAGAAAAAATGAAAAATTGAATTCATTCATGAGTCAAACGCAATTTTTTGGAGGCAGTAATATAGCCATGCACCTCTTCAAAGTCCATTGCTCATATCTGCAAACAATCACCAGCTTCAAAAACCTAATGTATAAATGTGTTTTAATTAAACAGTTTATAAGCTTATATATATATATATATATATGTATATGTACATATATGTATAAGCTCTAGAGCTCTGAACCATGTATAAGCTCTATAAGCTATAGAGCTTATACATGGTTCAGAGTGATATTAGACCAGGCAGTTCACCTGTGATCCCACTGAATCATTGACTTGATCCCTGCAAGTAAACACTACAAGGTGGTTCTTTGGACATGACATAACCTGGATGACTGAAAACCCACAAGGACAACGGGAGTAATTTGCATCAACCCTTTGTGATCACCTTAACTCTAGCACCCCTTATATTTGTACAATATTCATTATACAGTCATTAGAAATTAACTGTCCCATTTTTAAGACTAAACACACCTAAAAAAAACAAATTACAATTTTAAGCATCACAGTATGTAACAGCTTTGACTCTTGGGTGGCATGGCAAGATAAACCACATGTGGAATGTAGTTTGAGCAGTTTACTGTTAAGACAATTGTCAAAAGAGACCAAAGTTTGTCCGCATCTTTGAGTTAATAAGGGGGACATTTCACAAAAAGGTCATGACAATTAAAAGACTGCAGCATTTTGTTGTAAAAATGTGTCAAATGTTATAAAAAATTAAAAGAAAGCACATTAAGTCTTTTTTTTTAATGGGCTAACGACTCAAAACATTCACACAACACACACCTGTCTGTTATACTCCTCCTCATGCTCCATCCACATGTACTCAGCAAAAGGGTTTGGGTCGCTGCCCTCTCCTGCGTGTCCATTGGCCACCGGCTCCTTTCCCTCTTTCCCCTGAGCTTCACCCCCTGGTGTCTTGGCCACCTCCGGACCACTCATCTCAGCTGGCTCTGCATATAAGAAACAAAATGTTATCTTCATAATTCAGTTGATGGTTAACCTATTCCTTGTAAAAAAAACAAATCTTTTTTTTAATCCTGCATTCTTGGACATCAGATGACACAGATTAATTCAGCTTAAGTATTTAGAAGTACCTGACACTTCAAATGAACTAGAGCATGTTTAAAAATTAAATGTTTTATAGATTCTGTCTCCAAACGTGTGACGACAACGGATGATGAACATTCACACAACACACACCTGTCTGTTATACTCCTCCTCATGCTCCATCCACATGTACTCAGCAAAAGGGTTTGGGTCGCTGCCCTCTCCTGCGTGTCCATTGGCCACCGGCTCCTTTCCCTCTTTCCCCTGAGCTTCACCCCCTGGTGTCTTGGCCACCTCCGGACCACTCATCTCAGCTGGCTCTGCATATAAGAAACAAAATGTTATCTTCATAATTCAGTTGATGGTTAACCTATTCCTTGTAAAAAAAACAAATCTTTTTTTTAATCCTGCATTCTTGGACATCAGATGACACAGATTAATTCAGCTTAAGTATTTAGAAGTACCTGACACTTCAAATGAACTAGAGCATGTTTAAAAATTAAATGTTTTATAGATTCTGTCTCCAAACGTGTGACGACAACGGATGATGTTGAGGAAAACTTGCCAAATCCTTTAACACCCACAACAAGCGCTGAGGATTCATTGACATTTTACGACTGCGATCAGTTGTTAAACAGTTTTCCTGGTTGTTCAAATGCCGTGGTCTACAAAGCCACAGTGTGTTGTTACCTACAATTAAGGCTTGTGAAGACTGTGCTTATGAGAGTTTATATAAACAGTGTGAAGTGAGCAATTCAAGGACACTGAATACAGGCAGAGGTCAACTGTATAAAGCTAGAAACATGTTTTTTTAAATTCAATTTTATATATAGGTCTGTTTACTGTTCCGTTCGCATCGTTGCTTTTTGTAAGTTTTGGCATGAATGAAACCATGCCGTCCTAAATCTAAAGCCAGTGCAGATGTGCCTTTAAAACAGTGTTCTACTTTAACATTAAATATTGCAACATAATTGCAGACAATCAGTAACTTTTTACTTTGGAAACACATTCATAAAAAGATTAGAGCATCATAAAAATTGCTGCATGTGCTCAAAAAAAACTGCACAACTCACATCTCAAAAAGAAGCTGTACATTCTTGCAGTAATATAAATAGGAACAAATCTATCACACACACAAGGAGAAACACTTTGCTATAGAGATCTCTACCCCACAAATAACACAAACAGTTTTGAAACAGAGACCATGCCAGGTATCGAAGTTATATTTGGTTTACTTGCAGTTTTCCCCCCCGACACATTTCTTCTTTCGGCGGGAAAGTCACGTCTACACCTGACCTTTCTGGGTGGATTTACGACCTGTGGCTGATGACTGGACATTACCACAGCTGCACGTAATCCAAACACCTGCCCTTAAAATCTTGCACGTCCCACTTTTAGTGCCTGTGTTAACCTGTTTCTTTGTACACACTCGCAATCAAAAGGCAACACAATTCATCCCAAATGAATATAATGGGAAAGATTCTGCAGAACAGCTATGGCTCATGAACCCAGTTGTAAATTCGACACCAGTCATTTCAACCGTGGTCGTCATAATGTAGGACAGTCCCACTTCTAACACAAATACTGTCAAATGTCGATAGCCTGATATCAGGGTGAGAAATACAGGCTTCAGTTCACTTTTAAAACAGTAAAATACCACCAGCGAAACCTCTGACATTGTCCAGGAGCATCGCTGATTATATAAAGAGACCGGACAACATGGGTCTATCAGCTGCAACATTGAACTGCTATTTTGAGGATATGAAGCCTATGATGACATAATGCTGAGACAGCCAGCTTTAACACACTGGTTATGACTCAACTGTGGCAACAGAGGGAGGAGGGAAAAAGGGGAAATGATGACCTCAAACAGGCTACACACATGGCTCCTGGATTAGGCTCAGGGTTCAAACTTGTTTGACTTGCAGGGAAGGACTTCGGCCATGAACCGAGTCCTTAACAGAGTAATGACCTAGTTTCCAAAATCAGAATATGGTGTTATTTTGACATCTGTTTGTGGCCTTTTCCTACTTGTCACTGTGCCAAAAAGTCAACACAAGAAGAAAACTTGACACAAGTGAATTTGCTACTCCCTTGAGGCAGTTCTAATAAACCCGAATAATCTATGCAAGTTGGAGGCATTTGTATCTGAGGTTGCTGATAAAGAACAGCAATTATCCACCTAAGATTTCTATCAATAGGTAAATAGTCTAGAGGGTGGGAATAGTCTAGAAGAACCTTTTGTGACACTTCGTTCTAACTTAGCATCTTCGTAGTGTTAAATGTTATTTTTGTTTCAATTTGGCTAGTTTTGAGTCAATACCAAAAATGATTAATACACTGTCAAGGAAACAGCTATGAAAACATTTTGGGGATTTAGGATGTTGACCTTGACCTGCTGATTCAGAAGAAAAGAATACTATAAATACATAATGATAAAGTAAACAGCTGCATTCAAATCAATTTTAAAATAATCTTAAATCAACAAGTTGCCTAATCTCTTTGGATAACACCGGGACAAACAGAGAGTAATAGGCAAAAAAGTCTAAGAAAAGACACACACAGGGAGCAGTGAACCATTCTGTACAGAAAAGAGCACTTAACCTGTTTATGTTACATAACCATTTCGAGGTCAGCATATAATATTCAGTTGCTGAAGATGAGCCATGCCTAACCTGCTCATTCGCTTGTGAGTAGAGTGTGATTTGGTTGCAATCACTGCTGCAAGGTATAAACATTCTGCATCATTTCATTTAAAAATATAGAAATTGTGGGAAAAAGAGAAAGTTATAGGTGTGTCTGTGTAAAATTATGTTTTCATGTACTTTCAGTAATTGCATTAGTACATGTTTTTGGCTCTTCCCCCAGAGTAAGATTATAAGAAATTTGATGACAGTGTGTTATTTTGTATTTTCATATATCTTCTATTGTTTAGTCCTTTCCAGGGCCACAGAGGAATCCCAGCAGCCATTGGGTGTGGGCCAGGTTAAGCCTGGATAGTTTGCAAGTCTACTACGGAGCAGCATACGAAGATAAATAATTGTTCATATAAGGGTCAATTTAGAGTTTGTGTTCTGACTGTTGGGTGAAAACCGAGTACAGTACACAAATCACAAGCACAAACAAGGAGAACATGCAACCTCCATACAAACCAGTGGATCAAGCCAGTGCACATCACGAGCACTAAACACTCATCCACTGTGTGACCAAATGTCATATTTTAAGGTTGTCAAATATCGCACGAAAGCAAAATAAACTTTCAGCGCCATCTTGTGCCATAGTTCACTAGAATGTTCAGTGAACCAGGTGAAATATATCGTGCCAGTTCAAGTATTCAAGAAACTGACACGATGACAAGATTAGTTACAAGTTAGATATCATCAGTTGCAGTCTACAGCCCTGGACTATACAACAAAAACCCAGTTCCTACAATTACATTTCAGGAAAATAAAATGTGTTTTATAAAGTGTTTTATATCTGCCTAAAAAAATTGAAAATACATAATGGAGAAAAATAACATCTAGCTTAACACACAAATGTGTTTTTTGTTATAGGTTTGTTTAAAATGTAAATGTATAATGTATAATTATTGGATAGTTACATGCCAGATGTGCAAGTTGTTTACATAGCCTTTGTGGTTATTTTAAAGATATTGCCTAGATTATTGCTGAACACTTGGATGTCTTTTCAGCAGTCTCTTAGAAATTGACAAGAATGACAAGTTAACACCTTCACATAACACAAATTCATTGTAGACACCGCCATTGAAAAAATCTTGACCTACGTGAGGCATCAACCTCAATATAATTGAATCAGTTTTGTATCACCTAAACAGGCAGCGAATAAAGAAGCACTCAAACACACCTGAAAATAACGGGGTTAGAGTGTTTTACTGACTTCACAAACTGTTTCAGAAGAATTCTATGCAGTAGATGTTAATAGCCCAGTTGAAAACGTTAATGCATCTTAAAAGTGTAATTGAGGTAAGCTACATTTTGAATGTTATTGTAGGAGTTCTTATTCAGCAATAACGATTTTTAATACTTCTTTAACAACAGTATATCATTTGTCCTACTTTTAACACACATACAAGGTGCACAACTACAACACGGCAAACGTATATTCAACGTGCATAAAACGGCAAACAGTGGTGTATTTTGCACAAAAGATGACCATTTACACTGACTGATCCGTTGCCACATTATGTAACGCAACAGTTTGTGCAGTTTGTTACTGACGCGTCGTCGTGGCTTCTACGGCGGAACGAAGCTAACGGGGCTGCTACACCAGGTGTCAGGGCCTACCTGGAAACTTGGCTGAAAAGAAATTGACACCTTTAGCTGATGCGGTGCTAAGCGGCTAATACATATATGTAGACATACGTAGCTGTCATTTAGCGGGCCTGAGGTGAAAACTATACAAAGCAACAACAAAGAGCAAAGGGGTTAGACGGCCCTAAACACTTATTCTCATTTAAGCCGTAAAGTGTTCGCGCCTGAAAACGACTACCGGGAGAAGACGATACTTGGATTAAAAAATAGACAGCTTGTGCGCCGTGCATGCGTTTTATAACCGAGGTCACACTCTGGTCTCATTTGAATGTTGTAGGCCAAGCAAAGTGGTGCGTTAGCACGCTGCTAAAGCATGGCAGCATCAGTGAAGCAGGTCAACAAAACAAGCCCCCGCTCCGGGGATTACGACACTCTAGCAATCTAAACACACATACACTATTGAAACGACACGACGTTTATATATAGCTACCGTGTTAATGACATTACCTGGCATTTTACTCGTGTTGTTCACTTTTAAAGTGGAGCGTTAAAGAAACTTAAAGCAACTACACCACAAAGAGTGTCCGTCCGTCGTCTCTCCGTGCTATGCCGAAGCTGCTGCAACGTAGCTCTATTTAGCTAAATCCTGTTAGCCGTATTGCTAACTCTGGAAGCTGGTCACGTGTGCTATTGACGAGTTCATAGGCGAATAAGACCGTAGGAATTACGAATGTCTTGATAATTCAAAGCACGTACCACAAAGACACACAACCATAGAGACCGTTAATTCAACGTCTTAAACCATTATTTATTGAGAATGGCGTTTTACTTTGTTTAGATTATCTAAATTAATTTTATATAAATTTGTTCGAATATTTTTCAGCCAGTGCGAAGCATGTACAGTTCAATACAAAATGATTCAATCTAAAAGATAAACCTCAGATTGAATTTTAAGGTTTATTTGACACCACGGATTTGTTTTCTGCCTTGATAAATTGTTTTGTTTATGCACATTGTGATGCAGATGTGTACCCGCAATAGCACTGAAATATTTCAGTGATGCAGTTTAAAAACTTAGAAAAACACAAACTAACACAATAAGTGTTTTTTGTTTTTGCAAAAAGATTAAAAAATATATATTTATATGTTCCAATGACCAAAAACAGATGTAACAGATTTTGCAGATTTGCAAATGCTGCACCACAACATCTGGTTAAGTTTCATCACAGTTTTCACTAAACTATTATCCCCACAATGCCTCAACATTCACATTTAGATGGTGAATCCCCAGACTGAACTGAAGTACCAGTTCCAATGCACATGGAAAGAAAAACACTGTAAATCACTGACTCTTTTGTCTAAACTCCCTTCAGAAGAATTAGAACAAGAACAGAGTAAAACCTGCAAATGTCCTTGATCCTGTTTTAATTTCTTAATTTAAGTGCTTCAACTACAAACATCATACCACAAAAGAAAACAACGTCAAGCCTGAGATCCTTCTTCTCTGGTCAACAATTCCAGTTGTTAATGTTTTTAGTTATGGTCTGTAGTGTGTAACTGCAGCTGACACTGGTTGCCCAGAATTATATAATGCATAATGTGTGGGGTTTTTTTCTAGTACATTTTGCAAAACTGATCCAGTATTGCATATCAACAACTGACTGCTGTTACGTTGATAATGTCGCTAAATTTAAAACAAAATGCAGTACTGCATATTGCACACAACCTTTTAGCCTTTTTACATTCTTTAAGTCAGATACCAAAATATCAACTTTAAGTCAGAGTGAAATTATATTCTCAAATATTAAAATATATTAGTAGTAGATTCTAGGTCAAATTCCACTTGCTATTTTTCAAAAACTAGTTAGCCCAGTAGTTGCTATTAATTAGTTAACCAAATAGGAAAATAGCATCAAGCTAATAAACAAATTACATATTGATAAAATGCCAAAATAGCTCACAGTTTGTAAGTTATACAGGAAGAAAAGTTATGCTTTGTGAAGTTATTTATTCATATCATAGTTGTATGATCCACCAATGATTACCAATGATTTAGGTCAGTGGTCCTTGACAGGGGTCAAGGATGCAGGAGGTACTACAGGGGTCGTAAAATGTTATGTTCATTAGCACATGTATACGATATTAACATGGATACACGAGGCTGTGGAGACTGTATTGTCTAAATACCTTAGTGCTTACAGTCGTACGTTTACACATGGTACGAGGCACAATTTAATTTACAAACATTTATAAACGATATACCCAATTGAGGCAGATATATTTAGAAAAAATGTCTATCTATCTACTCTCGTGCGAGTCCTTGGCCTTAAAATATGAACGATGCTTGATAGAGGAATAATAGAACAGTTTACGTTGATTTAACAAGGCGCATTACCTTGAGGTCTTCAAAAAATCGGGGTTTAAAATGTGAGCATGAACGCAACGCGAGAGAAAACATCCCCCTACCTTCACTTTACCGAACAATCGCTACACTGACACTGTCATGCCTGCGTGGCTTCAAAATGTTAAAAAAGAGAGCGAGAGAGTCTGTGAAATAGTAAAAACAATATGAACAAATTATCCCCGGGTGCAGCTTCAAATGTTTGAGAAACCAAGTTGTCAATTGCTTAAGTCTGCCTCTCAAAAATGCTTAAAAAAGGCTCGAGAAAAAGAGACTAATTCTAGTGTTTGCACTGTGAAGCAGTGTCATTAAAAACAGCAAATATATCTTTTAGTATATGCGTTCTAATAAGCAGCTTGTGTTCTACACACATGTAGCTGGTGTTATCGTTTATAGGCCACTTCTACTCAAACGAACACTAATTGCTTAGTAATTAACATTGTTTGTACGTAAAGTCTCTTGTGTTGCCTTTCCCCCGTCATTATCGAGGAGAAATACCGTAATACACTCACCGGACAAGTTCAACAGCAGAATCCACAATCCAGTTGCCAGGACCAGGAGAAAACGGTTATTTATGGCCCCGAATATCACAATATCTCGATTTTGTTTTGTATATATTGATGATTTTAAAAAGTCTTTAAACACAATTTTTCATCGTAAATTTGCTATTTTTGTGTCTAAAAAAGTAGGTTATTCTAGTTTTTCTGCCAGCACGTTGGGACTGAAAAACAGTGTAGTCGTGGTCGTATTTGTCCAGCTGTGAAATCTACTCATTGGCTACACTTTCTGTCAGTCCATGTTTTTAACGATTCTATTGGTCTAAATTATTTTACAGCTCCGCCCAACTTTTGTTTCTCGTATGTTAACAAAATATAACTTACTTTCTTACTGCCCCCTTTATCAAGTGGTTAGCTGTTAATGATTGACAAAGGAGGTGACAGCCAACACTGGCCAATATTTCTACAAACAAACCTTCAATTCTGTTGTTTTCGGACAGTAAACATTACAGTGAATGTTTAAACACTTAACACTTAACAAAAAGTCTCTCAAAATTATATTGTGTGAACATTTGACGACACACTTCTCAGTGGCAATGAACCAGGCACATAGAAAATAAATCAGATTAATTAACAAAAAGTCTCTCAAAATTATATTTAAGTATGAAGTACTTGAGTTTTGTAAGTATTAAATTCAAGTCAAATTCAACCGAGTAGTCATTGACTTGAATGCTAAAATACGGTACTGATTCATATATTAAGTGGTTGTAAAACCATTTCTACATCACAAAGGTTTGTAAAATATCATACACCATGAATAAGAAATCTGCTGCTAAAAGTCACCTTAAAAAGTTGTCCAATATACTTCACTGTTCATAAAAAGCAACTAAATGTAATTCGTAGGGAAAACATGTATCTAGGTGTAGTTATATGTCTTTTTTTTTTCTTTTTTAACACTTTTGTATTATTTTCCTACTGAAGAGACCAGAATAAAATAAATATATATACACAGTATATGCAGTATATGCTTTGCTGGAAAAAGTAGTCGTCTGCCAACACTACCATCACATAAAAAATGTATGCAGTTCTAAAAACTAGGAGGATTGAGACACTCTCTATCTAATGGCATTACCACAACATTACAGGAGAGGGCGACTATAACTCCAGATACGCTGTGGTCCATCCGGTAACAATGGAGAGAAGCTGAAACAAAGGATAAAACGACTTCCCTCTGTTCACACTGCCTGATGTCGGTGTAGTGTTGAATGAACTTTGCAAAGCACTTTGAAGTGAATATCGTGTAGGTTGCCTTGAATGATACACACTATTAATGACAGCTGAAGGGACTACAGATTATTGTACATATGTTGGAATAAGTCACACTTTCATCTACAGGTGAAGAGAGACTCAGATTCTTAACAGGATACTTCAGGAGTTCCTTGAAAAAGATCAAATTCATGTAATTGCCTATTTATCAGGGAGTTTTCTTTAAGTAACTAAAAGCCATAAAACTATGGCTTACAAAT
Organism: Cynoglossus semilaevis; assembly: GCF_000523025.1. Classification (NCBI taxonomy): domain Eukaryota; kingdom Metazoa; phylum Chordata; class Actinopteri; order Pleuronectiformes; family Cynoglossidae; genus Cynoglossus; species Cynoglossus semilaevis. The sequence continues at coordinate 19,894,562 of NC_024307.1, forward strand.
CTAAGACCTAAACCTAAACCTAAAAAAGCAGTTCCCTTTTTTCTATATTTTGGTACTAGGTCACATTGTCCATATTTATTATTTTTATGAAAAAGGGAAATAGAAAAATAACATCTAACAAATTCCCCACTTTTTGACCCCACTACTTCTGGGATCCAACTTGCTCAAACCTACTATATCCACTGGTTGCTCAAGTACATCCATGAGAGCCAAGGAGGGAAGCAGAACACGAGACAAATTAAGTCAAAAATGATATTTACACACACACACAAGATGAACAAAATGTGTGAAATGAACACACACTGGTGTTAACATTGACATGCATCTGTATACACATTCACACACAAACAAAAAGGTAATGGCATGTTAACACACACACACACTGCAGGCACAATGTTTCCTTTATTATTTCTGCACAACCTCATTGCACACGTGTGCTCGTTCACTCGCAGCTAGTGTTAAAAAGTATCAAGTAAGGAGCTGTCATCACACAGCCTGCACCGGTTTTAGACCCACAGTTTGACCACCGTCATCTCTGGCTGGGGATGGAAATATGTTCTTGGTACACAATTTGTTCCAGTATCCTTTGAGAAAACAAGAGGTTGCGTAGCATATGTTGAAGTACAAATCTGTAATGGTTCTCACTTGTGTGATTACACTGTGGCCTTTTTTTACATGGACTCTGGGCCCCTTAATAGTTTAATATGCACGCCTAAAAATGGAGCAAAGTTGTCCTGCATATCTGTAAATGGAGAATTACTGTAAGAGAAACTAGTTTCAAAGTAAGTGAAGCAACACTTGGAATAAATAGTTCTAGTTGGCACGACAATTTTTCCTCTTTGTCAATGGGACTTGTTAGAGGTCATTGTTAGAAGATAGGTTCATTGTTGATAAAACCCCAGTCTACATTCTTTCTGTTACACTAAGAAGCTGTTGCAATTCATTTTTAACCAGTAAATACAGTTAACTAGATGCAGCTGAGTAAGAAGGATGTTTCTCTGTTGCCTGTAAGATACCTGTTAAAAGTCCAGCATAATCATGTGGCATTTGTTATGATAATTTTTTGCTGTGTTGGAGCAACAGGTTTTACATTACCTGATAATAATACCTTTAATGTGGAGTGGAGGTTTCCATATGTCCTTTTACATAACGTGATTTTTGAAGTTAGGGATATTTGATTACACAATGTATTTTCATCACCATATTTTGAAATGCTCCGCAAAAGAGCTTTACTAGATTTTTATTTCAGACCGTGACCTATCTGGAGGAACAGAACAATCAACGTGCATGTATGCCTGTATTTGCTAAGTGAGTCTTTCCGTTGCTCGAGGTCCAAGAGATAATGTGGAATTCATGAGAGGAATGCAGCCCAGGGGTTCCTTCCTGTCACCTGACTCCATCACTTCCTGCAATGGTCTTCCTGCGTCTGGACCTCCAAGGAGAGGGGCGAGGCTCCAGCTCTGTAAACGTTCAGGTATTCGGGCTCGGTGATGATGAATGAGCCGAGTGAATGACACACACCCCCCAAACCAGACAATTACCTCTTGGTTTCCATCAAGGCCCAGTGAAATGCCACCAGCCGACTTACAATGTTGTTCATTAGGAAACAAAGTGAGGCGAGGAAATGTGGGTGTGGTGTCATCTAAAACGAATAAACAAATGAGCACGGAGGCGAGAACAGGCCATAAAAGAGAGAGAGAGAGAGAGAGGATGTATGGTGATGAAGAATGAAAAGAGAGGAGGAGAACGAGGGAGCTGCAGAGGTGATGGCAGGATTCATGTGGGGCCTCTTGGTTTTTGGGCAGCAAAGGGAGACATGCCAGGTAATGGTTTCCAGACACACACACACTAATTCGATTTTGGAAATCTGACAGGACAAAGAGACAGGGTGTGTGTGTGTGTGTGTGTGTACCAGGGGCCCTTCTGTAGACTCATGAGGTCTGACTTCCTCTGCCCATTGGGAGTAGGGCCAACTAGAACTATTGTGTATGTAAGTGAGTGTGTGTGTGTGTGTGTGTGTGCGTTACATGCATTCAGGATTAATGTATGCTTTCAATCACAGCACTTGTGGGGAGAAATCAGATCCATGCAGCGCTGATGTGGATTCCAACATACACACACGCAGAAACACACACACACTGGACATAAGAAAACACTTAGAGCTGA
>NC_024307.1:19896761-19901801 GCF_000523025.1 Cynoglossus semilaevis
TGAATAACATTTTAGAAAATGCAAGTAATTAGGTTTTATTTTTATTCTTATTCAAATGTTATCCTGGAACTGTGTGTTTGAACATATGCAGCACTGGTGCCAGGCTAGTTCTCTGCCCTTCGTCTTTTTTCTTATGCTTGGTCTGTAGCTTCAACCTAAAAAAAGATTTGCGGCAAACACAAACATTACCACAGAAATAGAGTTATTTTTTTGGACAATATCAGTGACAATTGTTGCACAACTTGTAAACATAACAAGTTACAAAGAAATCCTAGGAATCCTCGAGCATCACTGGTTAAAGGGACTGTAAACTACATTTAAGGTAACTGTCCAAGTAGGCATTCCAGGATCCTGTTTAGTAATTCACAGTAGGAACAGGAAAAGACCTTTGTGAGACAGTGTAGTTGTTTTTGATGTGCACTGTCCACACTTTTAATTATTTGGTGTAATTTGACCTTTACATCAGTGTCATTATCAGTTACCCCGTCATGTTCTATTGAAAAACTCCTGACGTTCACTGGTAGCTGAAGGCGGCCACGTCCATTTTTTTAATATTCAAGTCATGAGAATGAAAGCTTAATGTTTGAGAACTAGTGAGCGGGTTGCAAAAGGCCACAAAAACAAAACAGTTATGACCTGTACGCTCAATTCACTGCCACTGTGACCAACTGGACTTTCAAGTGGTCAAACCTGAGTCACATCCTACCATTCACCTACTGCTTGGCAAAGGATGAAATATAATATACAACTAAAATGTGACCTTAGAAAAAGTCAAATAATGATTCACCACAGTTCGTCAAGAGGAAGGGAAACATAATCACAACAAATTAGAGGATTATATAACGAAAGGAGCGACAAGGGAAGAGCTGATTAACCAGAGGAAGGGCAGATAAGGGGAAAAGACAGGGCAGCATGACTGAGCTGGGATACACAGCCTGCTCAAGATTACTCCACCCTCACACACACAGCAATATAGCGGTGAGGTAAATCCCCAGCATTCCCCCATACACTGTCACTGCCCTCCCACTCCTGCAACTGCTGTGTGTGTGTTTGTGTGTGTGCGTGTGTGTGTGTGTCACCACTTTTCTCTGGCATTCCTTTGCAGAACGGAGAGACGCAGCCACTGGAAGCAGGGAAACGGAGCAACAGAACTTTCTCCAAACTTCTGCAAGAATATGAAAAACTCAACAAGAAGAAGGAAAAATAATCTCGACCTCTTCAAAGCAGCATCTTGGTTTTACTCCCATCACTGCAGTCTACTCTGAATTTTAAGAGCCACTTTGGGGAAATCTGCCTGCAGGGCAGCTGGGAAGTCAGCATCTTCTTGTATCCCTGGAACACTTTTCCTCCTCTTCCTTGTTCTTTCAACCACTCTCTAGGAAGCCGATTTAAGATCTTGGATTTCCAAATTCCAGAGCTAGTAAACACAACTGTGGAGACCAAACAGTAACACGGGCACAGTGTTGTAACTGCCTACAAAGAGGTGAGTTCAGATTTCAATTTCATCTCTGGATTTGTCTGCAGCCTTAAGCTTTTATATTTAAATGCACATCTCTGAGACAAATCTAGAAAAAGTCTGACTGGAGCCGAAAAGTTTCTCAAACTTTCTGCACAATTGACATAAAATTGCATAATCTGTTTCTAATGCAACATTCATGGGAAGTTTGTTTCTGTAAGACCCTGTGTCGTGTGTTTAAGAAAGTAGACAATGGAGACTGGAGGGGCAAAAAGGGGGTGTAACCCATATAAAGCTCACTGGGCTTAAAGAGGTGAGGTAATGAGTGAGTAAAAGTGGAGTAATGTAGGAGTCGAGGACGGAGTGTGTGCAAGAGAGACATAGCTCTGGTTCTGTAATCAAGGGACGGGGGCAGCCACTGGAAACAGGGGTTCACGATGATGCACACATGCACAAGGACGCACTTTTATTCAAAGGGTCTGGGCATATGTTTGAATGAACACGCGCAGATGTTGCAAGGGAAGGACGTCAAATCAATTTATGGTCTCTAATGCACACTTTGAAGACACAAACACACACAGACATGCGAACACAATTGGGCCCATGCAGAAGAAAGGGGTTCAAACAAACCTGTCTTTGTTTCATAGCTCTCATTGGGACACTGCTTCTGGCTCAGATCACACACTGGTTCAATGAATTCTGCAACTCAATACACACAGTGATGTGCAGGCAGACACGTACACGCTGAAAACCACACAACAGACTTAGTTTCCTATTGAAAGGACGACCTCTACCAGCTGCTGCAGATTCAGTGGTTTAACATCCAGCATGCAAACTTTTGTTTTGATCCATTCCAACGATGTTCCACTAAACTGACATCAGAAGATGGGAGCGTTGTGGTCATAAACGGATGAGCAAGGTCGGCAACAACACTCAGACGTAGTTTACAAGCTGAACTGCTGCCCTGTGATTGGCTCATTGGATATTTTAAGATAAGAACACAGGACTTAGATATTCCAGTCAGGTGCATCCGTTGGAGTTAGAATTAGAAGCCTTTGAGTCATGCTGGTGTTGATGCATCTCTCTGCAGACCCTGGCTCCTGTAAACATGGCTGACGTGGTGCAGCCAGAACCAAATGACCTCAAGGTCCCGGGTAAGAAAGACTGTACACACACTCTTAATGACTGCTCTTCATCCTATTTTATCATTGGGAGTGTGTGCGCTCCGACCTTGCTACATTCTCCTCCTCCATCATTTACTAACATCTTAATCCAGTAACATTCCAGTCATTCCAGTTCATCACAAACGTTTAATTTTGGATGGTTTACACCCTGACATGCTAATCTTAATTGTGTTATGTTTTTGTTAGTATTTCACCATTGTCTAACAATAGCAATTTATCTTTACTACAGACAGTTTCTGTTAGTGTGTTTCCCTTTTATTTGTTTTAATTTTTATTTATTTTCTATTTGAATTTTAATGCTGAAATCACTTATCAGCTTAGAGTTTCAATTCAATTCTAAATGTTCAAAAATAAATATTTGTGTTGAGTTAGAGTTGGGCATGAAATAAGAAAAAAAGAAATTTGTGTTGAGTCAGAGTTGGGCATGAAATAAGAAAAAAAGGCACAATTGGTTGGAACACAATGGTTTCCAGGAGTCTAAGTGAATGCTGGAAATGAAAAAAAAAATCAGTTGAGTCTCAGTTAAGCCTTAGTCAGGGTTTTGACAAGCCTACATTTGGTCTCCAGTGTTAAGGTCAGATTCCAAGTCCCTGAGGTAAAGTATTCAGCTTTGTCTTGGTACAGTCTCCAACTGGGTTCCAGTTTGGCTCTTAGATAAAGGGGGGAAAAGGCTGTTTATGTTTTGAGTTAAATTGACTCCACAAGAGTTTGAGAGATGTGAAAGTTATCGCTCCACAAGGTTCCAGACAGGCTGAAAGTTTATTTTAAGACTAAGTCAAGTGTTCAAGTCAAGTCACAAGAGGAGACGTTCAGTTCAAGTTCCATATTACACCAAAGTGAAACAAACAAACAATGACATTTTCATCTTTTATCTTTCTGATTTATTGCCAGGTGACGACCTCTCCGTCTCTTCATCACCGGCTACAGCAAGAAATGACTGCAGCATCACACCGCTCACGCCGTCGCCCTCACCAGTAACGACACACACACACACACACTGTTGCAGCAGACTTGCCTACACACCCTTTTCCTCTTCCTACTTATTTTCTTAATATAGAGCACTTAAATATGACATGTAAACCAAACTCCACTTCGCCGTGTCATTAGTGGTTTATAATAACACTCACAGTTTCAAGTCCAGTGGAGCCTTGAAGCAGGTGCCCTGGAGAGAAGTGTGTTCACACTGGCACTGGAAGAAGAAGAGGGAAAAGAAGACAATTATTTGGAGCATATAGAGGCTTTTAGATGATGCTAGAGTCATGTATTCTTCAAGACTTAGTGTAATATCTACTTATTGTGCATAGGTTGTGGTTAAAGCCATGTTTCCAGTTCCCACAGAAACGACATTCGTTCATTCACTTATTCACTTAACTTGTCTTTGGGTTATTTGCAAACATTCTTTTCTTTTTCCCCTTGTCCTTCGCTCCTCTAAGAGGGTGGAGGTCCGACCCAGGATGGCCTGTCCATTCTCTGTGGTTGTGGCCATAGATTTCGGCACAACCTCCAGTGGCTATGCCTTCAGCTTCACCCAGGACTCAGAGGCCATACACATGATGAAGTAGGATTCTTGGTAAAATTATGTTTAATTTAAATCCGTCGAAGTTTTCCTTTGCTTTAAGGTATCTTCCTTTTATCTGTGCAGGCGTTGGGAGGGTGGAGACCCAGGCGTGGCCAATCAGAAGAGTCCGACCTGCCTGCTCCTGACTCCGGACTTGAGGTTCCACAGTTTTGGCTTTGCGGCCCGAGACTTCTACCATGACCTGGACCCGGAGGAGGCTCAGCACTGGCTGTACTTGGATAAATTCAAAATGAAGATCCACAGCACCAGTGTAAGAGCAACACTCAAGAACCTGGAGACCACGTCACAGGACTATGTAATTCTCCTGACTACACAGATAGATGGATGGATGGATGGATGGATGGATGGATGGATGGATGGATGGATGGATGGATAGATAGATAGATAGATCTGTCCATCAATGTTTACTTTTTCAGTCCATCCACTCCACAATAAAATGTATTTTTTCTGACATAATGCTGCAGGACCTCAGCATGGAGACGGAGCTGGAAGCAGTCAATGGGCGGAAGGTCAGGGCCATCGAGGTGTTTGCTCACGCCCTGCGGTTCTTCAGAGAACATGCTCTAAAGGTTTGGAATGTTTTATGTTGTACAATGAAGCAATACATCATCCATTTCAACCTGGTTGTTTACTGTGGTCTGTTGCAGGAGGTGAAGGAACAGTCTTTTACTGTGCCGCAGGGAGAGGAGATCAGATGGGTGATCACTGTCCCTGCCGTGTGGAGACAACCGGCTAAGCAGTTCATGAGGGAGGCTGCATACCTGGTAACGACACACAAAGGCTATGCGTTCATATGCTATTGGGGTTGATTGATTTCTCAT
>NC_024307.1:19901834-19914212 GCF_000523025.1 Cynoglossus semilaevis
ATAAGAAATGAAGAAGGCAGATTACCTGGACAGTACGGGCATATGGGATATCGGCAAAAGGTTAATATCGGACATCCTTAGTTATGCACAATGTCCTGGACCTAACAGAGGGGTGTACATGTGCAAGAATGTGCACGGTTGATTTATGATACACTTCAATAAGACGCAGGATTGTGTGCGCGTGGGTGGGACTTGTCCACTTGTCCAGTGCAGAGACAATCATCCATGGGAAAGCCTGAACACAATATTCACTTCCAGTGTCACACTTTCCGGATTCCCTCCTGTTCACGTCTGCGTTATCAACTCAGAGCGGTATATACTTACATTAATAATTCAACGCATACACACTTTCCCATGCGAGCTGACATACACACACTCACACACACCGTGCTGGTTCCTGCTTAATGTAGCTGGGGTGTGTGTACTTCCTTCTGAGGATGATGTCATCAGGAGCGAACAATGAAGGAGACCGGCGTACAAACACAGGAAGTTGAGTCCAGACCCCCACCCTGCACACACACACGCACACACACGCACGCAGACACACAAACTCATGTTCCAGCCACTCAGCTTTACATCTTCCTCCTCTCTCCTCCTATGGTATCCCTCACGTCATCTTTCCTCCTACCATCTCTTTCTGTTCCTCCACATGTGTATGTTGTACAGCTGTCCTTCAGCTTGTGTGTGTGTGTGTGTGTGTGTGTGTGTGTTTTACTCTGAAAGTCTTTCTTTGCTCTTGATCCCCCTCATCTGTTTTACGTTGATGTTGTCAATGTTCTAAACATCATGCCAGGCTGTTCCTTTCCATCCTACAGTTTAAAAACATCTTGTATATTTTATGCCCTTCAACCAATTTTTTTTCTACAAAACACAAAACCACATGTTGTCTTATGCACCTATAAGCAATGGTTCTTTGATTCTCAACCCAGATTGGAAAATCTTTGTGGCCTAAACCACGGCCATATTTGGCACACTTTTGTTTAGCAAATATGTTGCTTAAACTTGGGCATTTGGTCCAATCATTCCCATTTGCCAGATTTGGCCTTGCTATGTTTCAGAGCATTTATGTATGATTTATGATTTTATAAGTCTCGTTGCTGACTCCAAATTTTGAACTGGTGAAGTCAAAAATATAGTTGAACCAGAACTTAAACCAAAGAGATTCTCAGAGAAGGAGGACGTCTCAACTCTTTATGAACACCGTCTCTCCCTCTGTCTGATCATTTCAGGCCGGTCTGGTGTCTCCCGACTGTCCAGAGCAGCTCCTCATCGCTTTAGAACCAGAAGCTGCATCTATCTACTGCCGCAAGCTCCGACTCCACCAGGTGATTGACCTCAGCATGAAACCACTGACAAACGGCCTGGATATGGACGGGTCCCAGCCCTTTGACTCCAGCTTCAGACAAGGTAGAGAGAGCGAGAACAGAGCCTCTGTTATTATCTTTAGCTTAAACCACACCGTTCCTAGAAATGTTGTTTGGCCAAAGTGAGGATAGCGCTCTGTTTGTTTTTGTGTGTGGGTCTAGCTGCGAGTGTGTGAGGGAGAAAGTAAAGGGGGAAAAAAAAGGAGCGAGATGATGTAACTGCAGATGCAGCTCGTGGTTTTGCCCCAGATTACTTTGTGGTTGTGTGTGTTTGCGATGTTCAAAGACACAGATGACTGTTGAGAGGCCAAAAACGTCACGTAGAGTAGGAAAATAATAATAAACATGGAGACAAGGCGGTTGGAGGAGGGGGGGTGTATGGAGCATAGAAATGTGGAGCGTGGGAGAAAGAAGAGTATGCTGAATTCAGACACCAGTATAAGAGAGATTCCCATTTAAAACATTGTTAATACAGTTAATACAGTCTGGGGATAGAAACAGAGCCGTCTGATCCATCGTGGTCCATATACATTACCTTGGTGGACTCCTTATCTAACTGATGGGACTTCAAATTAAAACTGTGGTTCTTTCTTTGACTGCAGCTGCAACAATAGTTGAATATTTTTGTACTATGACCAAGTTTATCATATGCATGAAGGGAATGTGATTTAAAGAAATGTGAAATATTACTGTCCAAACAAATACAGAAGGTTTGGATTCAAACGCTAGCATGTTCACCTCGATGATGGGTTAAAAACAGAGGCTCAGTTTCGTTGAATCCCTATGGTACAATGACAATAAAGACCATAAAAAAATAATTTAAAAAAATAAATACACGTAATCCATTGTTTTGCAGTATTTGAATGTGGTAGTACATGCAGCTCAATAGTTTGTTGCTTAATCATAAATATAAGATGCAGTAGTTGACTCCGGGTTCATTATTTTATATTAAACATGGCCCCAGGTACTGTATATCAACTGTAAGGAAGTACACTGTGGTCGATAACCCACTGCTGATTGGTTCACCAGCAGCCTACAGTTGCAAAAACACATTTCAGCGAAAGCGACAGAGAGTGGTTTTAGGCTGGGGAACAAAAGGCAGACTGATGCATAACTCAGCAAGAAACATGACGTCCAGAATCCCCTGCACGGACCCACATAGTATACATATGCAGCCTGTGACACACACACACACACACACACACACACTAAGCACAGGATATTGTAATTGGAACAAGGTGCAGTGAGACTATGATCTCACCCCCTCCTGGCCTGTCACTCTCTTTGTTTCTCCCTCACTTTTCCATTGTTCTCTCTTTTCTATCTGTGAACTTTTCTCCCTTTTTTTAACTTCAAATTAATTGTATTATTCTTTTGGTTAAACTTTCGTTGTAACAAGTCCATTCCTCTCTGTTGGTCAATGCAGCCCTGATTAGAAAACACTGAGTAAAAACCTGCTGTTGTCATGGCAGACCTAACAAGAAGAAGACCACAAGCACACACACACACACACACACACACACACACACACTGGAGCGGACTAAACACACACGTGTGTGAAGCCACATTTGGTGTCATGGTCATGGTTTTACCATCTTTAGCTTTTTTTCCACCTCATTTCTTCTCCAAAGATAGCACTGAAGAGTCATTAACACACACACACACACACACACACACGCACACACACACACACACAAATTGATAGAGATAGAGAGATAAAGAGGGAGAGAGAGAGAGAGAGAGAGACTGGGGTACAGTTTCTTTTCTGTTGTTTAATGTAAATGGTTTCCAGACTCACGTTCCATTCATCCCCCATATTCACCCACACACACACACACACGCACACACACACATAGACTCCATGAAGTCAAGGCCTGTGGCATTCTTTGTTCAGCTTCATTTGTTATGTGCACACACACACTAGAAAGTACTCTGATACTAGAAAGTATCTGAAAGAAGACAAACAAACGGAGAGTATATGAGTTTTGAATCACGATGATCTGTAAGGCACGGACATGTCCGTCTTACCCTCACCTCGTGAACAAGCCCTCCTTCTTCCTTTTCTCTCTATTTCTCACAGGGCTTCAGGGAACAGGCGCAGAAAACACTTTTACCCCAATTACACAAACACTTCTCTCCCAGCTGTCGAATCGTTGATTCATGAAACCCACTCTCACTCACTTTGACATCCAAACAGCACAGTCTTCCCTACAGCTTTCCCAAAGAGCCTGTGAAAACAAATTACCAGCACAGGATTTTGTGTCTCCATCTCCATGTCTTTGGACCTGCGATTATTCCTCACCTTTGAGGAATGCGACTTTACGTCGTCTTCTCGTGCTCATTTGCATGCAGCGGGGCTTTTCTGTCAAACAGGCCGCTGGCTATTTTATATGTCCGTCACATGTGCTCCACACTGTTCTGTTTTGGTTGGCCTTCGTCCAAAGCCCTCAATCTGCCAGTCAAGAAGAAAACCGAGCAGAAAAAAAAAGCCAGGGCGGTCTCCATTTCTGACAAATTGCCCCAGTTATATATAAACACGGTATTGAATGACATGGGTTTTTTTCTTGGTTCACTTGGAATTTTCATGTTCTGGATTTTGACAGATGCATTACAGTGCATGTAGTATAATTTGTTGATAATTAATTTGTCGCATACAGAAGTGTCTGGACCTGTCATGGGAACATGGACAGATGCTTTGATGACAGGGACAGCAGGTGTGGATCATGGTGATGGCTCTGAGGTCCCACAGCTGCAGAATGTCCATAAACATTGCATTCTTTTTTGAAAAGATGAGCCCACAGGAGGCTAGGAAGTTCCTACTTTGGTCCCAAATCCTCACGGAGGTCTTAAAGCTGCGTAAGAAGGATGGAGAGATAAAAAGGTTGAGAAAAAAAAAAGGTTGTAATAACAGTGTGAAGAGGATAATAACTGTTAATGATTTAATGGCTGTAACAGTTGTTTGTTTGATTGTTCTTCCCCCCCGTCAATGATTAAACTCTGATCTTTTGTGTTTGTGTGTCTTTGTCGCAGCCAGGGAGCAGCTGAGACGGTCCAGACACAGCAGGACGTTCCTGGTGGAGAGTGGAACCGGAGAGCTGTGGTCAGAGTTACAGACTGGTAGGGCTGTGCACGCGTGTGCGCATGTAACAGAGCGACACACAAACACAGACAGAGAGACCCCACATGTCGGACTGTGGTATCGATGTTTTTGCCCTTTGACCCCGCAGGCAGTCTGTGAGGAAATTACTCTTTTAATTTCAGATTTATGACCCTCGGATCGTTACGTTATCTTTCCGAGGATCATTCCTCCGTGTTCTTCCTGTGCAGTTCTATTGAGTTTGAGTAGAACTCTGTCACAGTTTATAGGCCTGTTAGAAAATGGACTTAATGAAAGCCAGTGCACCACCAACACGCTGAACGTCATTGTTCCACCTGGTTTTAAAAGTAGCAAATGGATGTATGTTATTCCATTTCAGCAGTTTAATATTGCATATTGCACGAAAACCTAATTTAATTTGATTTGAAATATTTTTTATTTATTAATTATATAAAGGAGCCTTGGAAAACTGAATAAATCACGAACGCATGGGGTACAAATGTATATTGTGAAAGCACGTTGTGAAGAAAATGATGTTGTCATTTAGAGAAAAGTCCGAGTTTACGCAAAAAAAGCATGAGCACCGAACAAAAGTTACTGACAAGTGCAAAATTTGATCCCCAGAAGAACTTGTTGGTTTTACTCCCAGACTTTTATTTCTTCAAACCTCACCGAAACTCTGAGAAGCCAGATGAGTGTCCCCTGCTGACCCTTCATGCTTCCTGTCCACACACACACACACAGGAAGGGCCAAGCCCATGGGACTCTTCTGTAAATAAACCAAAGGAAGAGAAAGTCCCATTTATCATTCCTTTTTATCCATCCATCTCTCATCTTTTCGTATATTCTTCATTTGTACATTCCTCTACATTGATCTTAACGTGTGTGTGTTGCATTAGTGCGCCTGCATTTATTTTTAGGGTGTGGTCAGAACTGAACAGCCAGACCTCAGCTGATTGTATCATTAAAAAAAACTCACACACAGAGGAAGTTCAGCGATCACAGATGCCTGATGGCTGTTTATGTTCGAGAGTCAAATAGATGGAGAACTTTAAAGGGCAGAACAAAAAATAAAGACAGATTTGGTCCAAGATGAATATTTCCCAAAACAACAGTTTCTCTCTCTGTGTGTAGGTGACAGGTATATCGTTGCAGACTGTGGAGGAGGGACAGTTGACCTGACGGTCCATCAGATCGAGCAGCCAAAGGGTACACTCAAAGAGCTCTACAAGGCTTCAGGTATGATTTGTCTGCTCTATTCTTTAAGTATTTTGAACACAAAATACAATAAGGACTTATGGTATGTAATACTGTCCTGACAAAAACTGCAACCTGGACTGAAAGCTGTAGTCAGTTTCTCAGTCAGTCAGGGTTGCACAGTTCAGCAAGAGCTCAAATGAAAGCACTTTCCCTAACAAAGCTAACATGAATGAGAAAAAGTTCTTGGACATAAATTTACACCAGCAGTCCAGATGCAACTACTGCTGACTTTAGGCCAGTCTTACGCCACTTTATTAAAATATTTTTTTAAATAAAGTTTTATGGTTCTTGGGAACTCTTTTGTAACATTCACAATAGAGATCTTTCTGTATAAGTTGTTTTTTTTTACACTACCTAACACTTTTGACAGCTTTTTATTTTTTAATTATTATTGTGCATTTTATACAAAGAGCCTCACTCTTCTTCCTGTGATCTTGTCAGGTTTGTCACATTCCCTCTGGGCCCGCGACCCTTTAGCAGCGTCTTATCTTTTCTTCCCTCAGGCGGCCCCTATGGAGCAGTGGGTGTTGACCTGGCTTTTGAGGCCATGCTGTGTCAAATCTTTGGCGACGACTTCATCCAGAGCTTCAAAGCCAAACGCCCGGCCGCTTGGGTGGATCTCACCATTGCATTTGAAGCAAGGAAGCGAACAGCGGCACCCGGCAGAGCCAACGCCCTCAACATCTCCCTGCCCTTCTCCTTCATTGATTACTACAAGAGACACAGAGGCCATAGTGTGGAGGCCGCCCTGAGGAGGAGCAAGTGAGTGTGGAGCGTTTCAGTGTGTGACAAACAGTTGTTGTTGTTTGTTCACAATCAGATATCAGTCCAACTCCATGCTGATTCATCTCTGTCTTCCGTGTGTGTTTGTGTGTGTCAGTATGAACATAGTAAAGTGGTCGTCCCAGGGAATGCTGCGACTCACACAGGAGGCCATGAACGAGCTCTTCCAGCCCACCATTTTCAACATCGTCAAACACATTGGTGAGAAATTGAAACCTGAGATTCATGAGATTCAAGACACGCCAAAAGTTATGATAACACAACATGTCACTAAACAAATCCAAAAACATGTCTCCAGATCAGCAATCTCTCATAACAGAATTTTGCTTTCTTTTTCTTTGTCCAAAACAATGTCCAAAGCTTAAACAACTTAAAAAAGACTAACTATTAACCCGAAAAAGCTGAAGCTATTTTTCTGTTTGCGCCCATTTATCATTGTCATTCTTAAAGAATCAGACTGTTACTTTGATCACACATTGGTTTGCTCTTAATTAAACAGTTACACCACAACAAATGGATTAAAAAAAAACAATGTCAAACCATATGGACATCAACAGCCGTAGCCAACTCAGAATGTGATTGTTGACGTTAACATGTTGGTGTGTTTGTTCAGTTTTGTCAAGACAGAGAGAAGAAAAATTGAGAGTAACTGTTTTGAATCAGCCACGTTCCAGTGGTTTACCAAAAAAGTGCCTCCCAGACACTTTGAGCATCACTGACTCTGAGATGAGCGCGAGTTAAAGGCAACAAGTGCGCTTCGAAAAAATATTAAGAAAATATGTCATGGTGTGATTAGGACTTCCCTTCTTCTACTTTCTCCTGACAGAGGAGCTGATGTCAAAGCCGGAGGTGCGGGGCGTGCGTTTCCTCTTTCTGGTTGGAGGTTTTGCAGAGTCGCCCATGCTGCAGAAAGCCGTCCAGAAGGCACTGGGCCGGACGTGTCGCATCATCATTCCCCATGATGTTGGGCTGACCATACTGAAGGGCGCTGTGCTCTTTGGACTGGATCCCACTGTGGTGAGAGCCCAGGAGAAGACAGTTACGTTGGCGGTAGTTTCTAACACATGATCCAAATACGACGGTCTCTCTTCCTCAGGTACGAGTGCGTCGGTGCCCCTTGACATACGGAGTTGGCGTGCTGAACAGATTCATAGAGGGACGCCACCCTCGGGATAAACTTCTCATCAAAGATGGTCGTGAGTGGTGCACAGATATCCTGGACCGATTCGTCTCTGTAGACCAGTCCGTGGCTTTAGGCGAGGTGGTGAGACGCAGCTACACCCCTGCAAGAGTCGGCCAACGGAAGATCATCATCAACATCTACTGCAGCACCACAGACGACGTCACCTACATCTCTGACCCTGGGGTCAGGAAGTGTGGGACAATTACCTTGGACCTGCCTGAATCGTTACCAACACCGGGAGCAGTCGGGGGAGCGGGAGGAGGTGCGGAGAGGAGGGAGATCAGAGCGACCATGCAGTTCGGAGACACCGAGATCAAAGTCATGGCTGTCGACATCATGTCAAATCGCTCCGTGCGGGCTTCCATAGACTTCCTATCTAACTAAAGGAGGAGCAGGAAGTGGTGATGAGACGATTTCAAAGAATTGTACATTCAGAGAATGCGGTACTGTGGGAGTGGGCTGCCGATGCAGTGAGAAGACCATGACCTTTGCATTACAACTAAGAACTGACATGAAATGTTATTTTTCTTATGAGTTCAAAAAAGCAATAAACACATAGCTTAATCAACATATGGAACTTTAATAATACGGTAGGTCCAAAGCTGACCTCTGGACTGACCTGAGGATCTGTCTCAGATAAACACCACCAACACAGTAAACTACCTGAATGAAAACTCCTGTACGTTTGTGCTAAACATACCATTTTGTCACTTTGTCTCTCGTACACGTTACTATACCTCATTGAATCCTATTTTAGTGATCATTTTATTAGCGTTTGATGCAACTTCTGGAACCCCGTTTCTCCAATATCGCCGTAATTGTGCCACCAAGTGGTGTAAAGACTGTACTACCATTCATATGGTAGGAATGACCGAGCTGTTGGTCTTTAAAAGTTGATATGGTAGGAAAGACCGAGCTGTTGGTCTTTAAAAGTTCTTTTTTTGCTTAGAAGAAAATAATTTGTGGTTATTGGGCATTATGTGTTCTTTTGCAGCAGAATTGCTACAAATGCAAGAAACCATCCGATGTACTGTAACTGAAATGTTAAAAAACAGAGACAACTTTTCTGTTTGACTTGACAAAGATGCTTTGATTTGTATACTGATTCCAATGCAAGACATAGATTCAAGTGCCTTAGCACGTCGACACATAGTGAATATATATTCCAGTGCAGTTATGAAATGAAAGCTGTTTGAATAAGAGGTCATGAAACCATGAACCACTGCTGGTCTTTGTACTTTAGCCAATTAAAACTACGATTAGTTTAAAAAAAACATTAACCAATATTCTTATAGCATAATCTGTTTATATTATATTTTGAATATGCAATTCTCTATATGAACTATAAAAGGCAGTCATGTAAAAACATAACTGGTTTTATTCTTTAACACATCTCCTTATGGCTGTATCAGTGAATCATCCATCTTTCTCTGTATTATTTTGAGCTTTTCTTTCCCGTATCTGTTCATGAACTATTTAACTGAACAATTTCACTCCTGCTTTATTTCAAAACAATCTCATTTTTCCAATTATTTGCACAGTACTAATCCTGTGTACTTTGTCAGCCCTGATGAAAAGCTCAACAACTTAATCTCTGCCGCCTGCACTTCCTGCTCCCTTCAACTGTGTCCACTTTAATTACCTATCCGACTTGTCTTCGTTTCACCATGCAATGAGAGTGACACAAGTTTGATTTCAGCTGTGAATTTATTGTGTGAATGGTCCAATAAATAGTTTTCCACAGAGCAACCAGTAAATGGTTCAAACTGCAAAATCACGTCAGTGCCACTTTTCATGTTGTCTCCCAAGAGAAGATGCCCAGTAGAAATTATTGTACGGATTCTCAACCTCAAGAACGACGACCTGATCTGGTGGTGACAGGAAAATTTGTTTCAAAACATTGGGACTGATCTCAGTCTTCAGTAACAAAAAGTTTTAATAAGCATTAGCAAGGCTTTAGTATAAAAGGAACTGATGAAAGCTGTCAAACACAGGCAAGACTTATTTTGCCATTTGCCTTAATGTTTCTTAAACTACACCCATCATGAAAATGTCTACGTCTGGTTCAAAACAGCCTACTTGATCTGGGAATCAAAACGAACTTCGTGCGTAATACAGCAATATGCATACAACCACTACAGTTGACATGAATTTAGATTTCAATACCAGTTTAGAATAAGGTTCTGTTCCTGCTTCCCATTAGTGAGCATGGGGTCTCCCGCGTCCTCTGCCCCTGCCACCGCCACCTGAAGGGCCATCCGCAGTGCTGCGAGGGTTTTTGATGGTCTCATCGACTGAGAGGATGAGGCAGGCTGCCTCTGACGCTGCTGTCAGGGCATTGATTCGGACTACAGAAGGCTCCCAGACACAGTTGACAAAGTTGTCTGCAATGTCTTCGTTGTTGATGTCCACACCGTACCACATGCCACCCTGCAGTGATGGAGTTTTTAGACGGTCAGGATCACAAATGTAACCAAAAGTGTGCAGTGTTATCTGGCTGTGTTGTTTAAATCCTACCTGAGCGTGTTTGGCACGTAGCTTGTTCAGGATGTTAGTGGCATCAAAGCCAGCGTTGTCACACAGCTGCCTTGGAATGATCTCCAGGGCCTTGGCATAAGCTCCAATCAACAGCTGCATTTTCCCAGGGATGGTCCTGGAATAGTCACGAAGGTATTTTGACAGCTCCATCTCTATAGCACCTCCTCCTGCGACAACGGAGTCATTCTGGAAAGAACAGCGGGAAACTGAATAGTTGCAAGCTGAACATTTTTTTACTCAAACAAGAGTTTTATAACTAGCTCAAGGTAAACTTACCTTGATGGCTCTGCGCACAATCATGATGGCATCGTGCAGCGATCGCTCCGTCTCCTCCGTGAACTGCTCTGCTCCACCTCTCAGAATAATGGTGCATGTTTTTGTCTTGGGACAGCCTTTGAAGAAGTTATATCTGTGGACACAAACACAACAGATGTGAGCTGCAGGTACAAAGATGCATGGGTTAATTTTTAATAAATAAACTGAACATGTCCTTACCTCTCTCCTCCGACCTGGACCTCCTCAAAAGTTTCACACTGTCCTAAGACATCATCTGTCATATCTCCTACTGAAGTCTGAATGGAGCCTCCACATGCCTGGGGGACACATAACACACAATATTATTAGAACGTTTGTCTAAAACCAAACTTCAGGGACATTTCGAAGTCTTAGCATTATATGGATGTACCATCATGGTTCTTCTCAGATCCTCCTCCTGCACTCGGCCAGCACAGAACAGATCTCTGTCAGCAAAGTACTGAGTGGCCACGTCACCAATTGGCAACTTTGACAAAACCACCTTAGCGCCAGACTTGTAGATCTTTTCCAATTTGTCGTACAAGATGTTCCACTCTGCATCCACGATGGCCTGATACTCCTGCAGATGTATGAAAGAGTATGAAAAACACATTATAACTGAAATTTGTCTGTATTTGTTTATGGTGATGTGAATCAATTTTCTCACCTTCACTGAGGAGACGCGAACCTCAGCATTGTCCTTCTCAGCCTTCAGCTCCAGCTCCACATTTAGCAAAGCAATCTTGAGATTCTCATAACGTTTAGGCTGCATCTCAAACCCAGCATAGGAGAATGTCTTTTTAAATGCTACTCCAGAGATCAGTTGGGAATCCTAAAAGAAATTAAAAAAATAAAATAAAACTACCTTCACGTCACAAAATAAGAACAAGTAAAGGAAACAAGTAAAACAATTCAATAACCAACCTCCAGGGCTCCCCCCTGCACCTTCTTGATGCCAATCATCTTTAGAGCCATCAGCTCGTCCAAAGACACGACAGCATCCACCACCATCTTGGAAAAGAAATCCTTTTGGCCAGCAATCAGCTTGGAATTCATGGCTGTAGCCGCGCATTTCTCCAACAACTGTCGCTGCTCTCTACAAATCATTTTTTTAATTAAGTTCTATTTGCAAAAACAAAAAAACGAAGACAAAACAACATTTATCAACTACAATTGAGCACCCACTGTTTATCATCTTTCTTCACAGAGACAGCGATGTCCTTAATCTTGCTAACAGCAAGGTTGGTGGCAGTGCGGAAGGCTCTGATGATGGTCTGAGGGTGGAGACCCTCCTCCACATACGGCTTCAACTGCTTCAGGAACTCAGCAGCCAGTAGGGTGACAGAGGTGGTGCCATCTCCCACCTGTGGATAGTCAAAAGAAAATAAAGATGTCTTGATGTTTGTCTTCCTATGCAAACTTAACTACACACACCCATTTTTCTGACCTCAGCATCCTGGGAGCGAGCAATGTCTACCAATGTTTTGGCTGCAGGGTGAACCACATCTAAAAGTTTCAGGATGGTGGCTCCATCATTAGAGATTGTGGCCTTACCTTGAAAACACAACATTCACAGATTAATCACACTGTATTTGTAAACTCATATATATATTTATCAATTTGACAACCATCCCTCCTGACCTCTGCCATCGACCATCAGTTTGTCCATCCCCCTTGGACCCAGAGTGGTCCTGACAGCCTCTGCTATCACCTGGGGGGGTGGGGGGGGGTCATACATTTAGACAAAAACAAAAAAACATCTTCAACTTCCTTGATACTGAAAGAAAGCTTTCCTGACCTGACAGGCATTGATGTTACTGATGAGCTGGGGAATGCCTTGAGACGAGTCTGTCCCTTCC
>NC_024307.1:19914267-19933034 GCF_000523025.1 Cynoglossus semilaevis
AATAGTTAAATAAATACTACATTTACACCATATAATGCTTTACAGTGCATGCAACAGTTAACACTCAAATGGTGAATATATCTTAACAAATTATGTTTGAAAAATGAAACTTGAAAGCAATTCCTTAATTGTAACGTTATGTCAAAGAAATTTAAATGTACATTCAAAGATAATACAGGAAGCTGTAAAAACAGGACAAACACGGATAGATCATTTTACATCAATTGTATTGTGTCAAAGTATTAAATGAAATAATTAACAAAGAGACAAAAATATATATAACTGTAAGATGTGGTAAACAAAAAGTGAAACGATTTTCCAGTTATACTTCAATTCTGGTCGGTAACTACATGTTAATGACAGCTACATTGTTTATTAGCATGATTGGGTGTCTTTGTCCGTCAGCATCCTTTTAATATCAAAAATTAGGTTAAAAAATATCGCATACGTGGTAATAGAAACTAATACGCCTGTAATGAGACAACTGCGTAACAATATACGAAATACCAAAATAGCAACCATTTAAAAACAGTTAGCAATGCTGACAAAATATTAGCAAGCTGTGGAGACCGTTATAACAATCGCGGAACTGTTAACCATACAAAACATTTATTTATTGTGGAACTTCGTGGAATTATCTACAGTAATTTGGCGAGCCCGATATATATTTTTTAGGAAGTATCTACTAACATGTTAGTTGGCATCACTGTTAGCCTCGTATCCGCCCATTATGACTAGATAATGCTACGATGCTAACAGCGTCTCGCCACCAAGAAAATTTCTTTTAAAAAATATTTTCATATAATACATGTTTCTGATAGCTGCCAATGTACATCCAATCTAAGGCACGGTGTGTGGAAGAGAAAACATAAAGGCATAATGGCGGATGGACAAGGATTTTAAGTTTAAGTTTAGAGCATGATTGCTAAGTCACTCACCATCATCTTTGCAGTATCTTCGAGAAGCTTTTCGCCGGCTTCTCACGACCCACAATGCATTTCGAAAACAGCAGACAACGGTGGTGCGTTCAAAGACAGGGGCTTTAGTCAATATTTTAAACACAAAAATATTACTTAGTGATATTTTATATCAAACAAATGCTAAAAATGAACTAGAACTTTCATGTTCACGTACTTGTTTTTACTGTTTTTTGCTTGGTTACGGTAGTTGGCTTTTATGTAAAGAACTGAAAACATGATTTACTTTGTTCTTTCTGTAATGTTCACTGGTCTTTTTTAGTAAATGTTGTGATGGAAAGACAAAAAAGATCATGCAGGTCAAAAGCACACACAGTCATTGTATATCGTCTGGATATTCTTAATGTAGAAAGTCAATCTCCATTCAATGAGATAGAAAAATATAATGGTTATGTCTGCCTTTAATTTCCTTTTTTCTTTTTGTATTGTGTGAGATCACAAAGTTTTAAAAATGTCTCAAACAAAGTCATGAATCATGGTACATCAAGAGAAAGTGCACATTTTATTTTTATTACGTCCCAAAACCTTTATATTAGTGAATCATTTTTATTCACAAATTAACAAGATGTGTTTACTGCAGTGGAATTAGACATTTTTAGATCATAGTAAGTGTCAATTTGCTCTAGAGATGTGATTCTGAATGAAAGTAATGAAAGATGTGCTCAGGGGGAATGTGGCATGTTTTGAATGCCAGCATCCATTTACATGAGACATTAAGTTAGTTTCTTTGCATAATGTCCTGAAAATGAAACAGTACATTAGAGAACAAATGCATTTGGAATCACAACAAGAGTGTTGGCATTACATTTAAATGAAGGGTGAAATATTTTCCTACCCATGAGAAGCAGACAAGTTAATGCTTTTGTTACATCAATGTGTTTCAACTTCAGCACAACAAACACAGACAATACCTTTTGAACCCGGAGCAACATATTTATATGTAAATAAAAAATATTCAAAAGTATTATAATGTTATACCTAAAGTGCATTTTTGTCTATCAGGCTTTCATAGTGTAACTATAATTTTAGTTCATAGACCTTCATTTTAACCTCACCTAAACAAAAAATTACATAATTTTAAGATATCAGTAAATTGTGGATGGGGTGATTTTCTGTAGTTTTTCAGGACCTCAGGTGTTATTGGTTTTCCTGAAGGGCAGCCAACCCAACTTGTGCAGACGAAGCAGAGGCTGCAGGTAACCGCAGCTAACTGAAGCAGCTAAAGCTACGGACAGACACTGGCACTTAAAGGTGAATGGTGAAAGCAAACCAATCAAAGGGAAGCAGAGAACTGTGGGGAGGTAGTTGAGGAAAAGCACAGTCTGGATGATGATGATGGTGTTGAAGGCCCTCCTTTTCAGGGAATTGTTTTCCCTTTTGCCCCTATATGTTTTTATTTTACCATCCTTCTCAGTCATTTCTCCATCACCAGGTGCAGGCCTGCTCAGTGTTTTAAGAACAGCTATGCTACATGAGGTGTTTACAACTAGAACAAAGAGGAACACTGAAAACACAACCAATTTGGAGCATCCATGCATTTCAACTAAAATAATCAGGATGTAAATGCACCATGATGCAATCAAAAAGCTCAGTCTGTAGCGACGCGCTCTGCACCTAGTAGAAGGGCAGAAAAAATAAGAGTCAGACACAAACTGTCAGCTGACCTGTTGTATACATCAAGTATGAGAATATATAGGCAGTACTGTACCTAATACACATAGCATTACTGGCTTCTCAAAATGCAACCAAGTGATAGAGCCCAATTTTCCTATAGTCTAATAGTTAGTCTAAGAGTGTGCCCTCATTGTTGTACACGGCTAAACGTAAAACATCCAACAAGTATGTAAATAAGACATTTGGACAAATACATTTTTACTGTAAAAACCTGTTACTTGTAAGTATACTATATATATAATATATAAGTGTATAAGTATACTGTATATAGTGTACTAATGTGTCATTGAGACAAGTAAGGTTACAATTACAGTAGACTTTAAATTAAGAGTTTAGCATTGAATTTAAAAAGAATTGAAGATTTCAGCACTTTAATTGTACTTCTATCTACTTCTATCTACTTCTATCTGTACTAATGTTTATGTATTTGTTATTAATTAAATAACAAATACAAGTTGATTAAATAACAAATACACTTTCTCCGTAATTAACATGGAACTTGTTACCGTAGATATTGCAGGGGTCGCACCACAGCAACATATCTCTCCACACAGACCAGACAGAGGAGCAGAGGCTTTATACTAAGCATTGTGGCCTTGACAGAGTCACACACAATCATTACAATGTAATTCCCCCAGAAGAAATGGTTGGCAAAGGCCAGAGGTAGGGTCAAGTAGAAGGAGAGCTGCGTTAGGCCCAGGTGGAAAGGGAAGAAGTCTGCAGGAAGGATCCCAGAAACTTTTGACCTTAGTAAACAATAAACCATCAGATATAGACACCCTTGGATCATTGAAATAAGTTGTGTTATTGGATTATGTAATTGTGTAACACAACATGGTTACAAGTAGATGTAAATATATGTGGATATTTACCTATTTCTAATGATGTCAATAATGAGCCAAAGGTTTGACGGCATGCCAAGCAGAAATTCAATAATGTAGGTGGTGAAGAGGATGAGGAGGCCACTCGATGGACGTCCAAATGCATCACTGTCACATTCTTTCCAGAAATATGTTTGGAAGGAAGAATTTGTGGCTAAATCGTCATAATAGCAGTAGAAGATCATATTTCTAAAGACAACCAAAAATGATAAACAGAAGAGTAAGATAAAGAAAAAGGGATGTTCTTACAAAATATATATTTATCCAAAAATAAAACAATTGTTGAATTGATGATTAAGTTTTGTCTTCTCCCAAAAAATGTACTAACCTTTTGATGTGGAGTGAGAGCTGTGCAGGGTTCCTTGCTTGGCTAGGTTGTGTGGTATGTGTATTTGTATGACATACACTTCACACAGAAGAATAATGCTTAACATTTGCATGAAAGTCACATTAAGCAGCTGCAAAGTATATCTTTTTTTTTATCACAAATCATCAATGATGCTTAAATTTAAAGTTGCCAGTGATCAAATCCAGTTGCTGATCACTTTTAAATGCATTTTACCAAGGTCCCATAAATAAATACCCTGGTGACACCTTATACCCACACTGAGTTCCTGCAGAAATAATGGAACATGTCAGCTGCTGTTTTTTAAATTTCCAAATAACAATGCACTTGAATATTTAAAAGCAGCAGATATTCAGTTCACTGTCATTAAGAACCCTAGCATAGTTGAAATCTGAAATCTGTTCGTAAAATAGAATTGCCCCTTGTCGTTGAATTGCCCCTCGGGGACAAATAAAGTATTTCTGAATCTGAATCTGAATCTGAATAGTTCAATAGTGATACATCTATGCTTTATACAGTGCAAGGTTATCATTACAGTTCACGCTTCCTTTTCTTTAAAGTACTTTATACAGATACCTGCAAACATATAAAAGATACAAGTTATTTTGATAGCCAGAATAGGTTTAATTGTAAATGCAAAACAACAACAAGTTAGCTTTAACGCAGCTACTTTGACATATTGAGGTCTGATTTATGCTGGGATCTGATTGGTCTAGGCTGCATGGCTCTGTATTCTCGATGTATTTACTGTGGTGCGCTGGGCGGGCGGAGACCTTGGTTCTTCTCTTATTGGCTTTATTCTCTACTGCGTAGTCTCCGCCCGTACAGTTACCCTTTGCAGCAATACAGGCACACAGCTTGTTAGCGTGGACTCGCGCGGAGTTTTGATAGTGTACACAGCGGTGGCGGGAGACTTTCGACAGAGCAAAACAGAGCAAAACAGGGTAGTTGGTGTATTTAATATTTTAATAGGCCTAAAAATAAAAGTGCGTGTTAGAGCCAAAACTCTCAGTTATTATCTTTGTTAAAAGAACACCAAAGATGGAGGACTTTGGAATTTATGCTGTTTTTGGATTACAAGCGCCGCCTCAGAGACTCCTGAGGTAAGTCTACCGTATGCTATATTATGTACTTTATTATGGGCTAGGTTTATTCATTGTAATACACACATCCTTATAAATTACTGTATGTTTTTCGGCACCGTAGCAGACGCTTATTTGTAAGCTACTATAGCTAAGAAACGCACTAGACACGATCTCGCTTTACTTTGGCTTTCATTTTAATCATTTAAAATTGATATAAATTGATAAAACAGTTTTTTGTTTGTCTTTTTTAAGAACATGAGAATAAAGGTTCACATCCTTTCTGTGCACACTAAAAGTGTTATTAACTTATTTTGTTCTGTGGCAGTGCCAATGGGTGCAGCAGGGTTTGTGTCGCAGTACCACGGACTGTCCAGCAAGTGGTACTGTTTAGCAGCGGGCCCTGGGGTGACAGAATATGTGTCAACGCAGAGCTCAACGACACTGAACGAATTCCGATCACTATAGGGAAGCTAACACCCTACAACAGGTACACTACACAATTGTGTAAAAAAAAAAAAAAAATCCTGAGGTGGTTGCAATATGGAGGTGAAACAGGGCAGCTGGTGTGGTGAAGAATAATCATAATCTTTGTTTAATCATTGTTTGAATGTCAAAAGGAGTGTACGAGTAAAATTAGAGAGAATAAATGCTATAATAAAGCGTGTAGTGATGTACTTTGACTGATTATCTTTTACTATGTACTAATTTAAACTCATCTGGTCAAGGTGTCTTTCATGGGAGCAATGGGAGGAGGACACATGGACAGACAGTGTCACCTTGAACCTCAGACTGGAGGGAGGAAACCCGGTAATTTCATTAATCCTACGGACAATTTTAGACAAAAATGGAAATGACAGCATTGTTAGAATCTGAATGAAAATGTCAAAAGAAGAATATTTTGTTTAGATGCATTTGAAGCAGAATTAATTTTGATATGTGTGTATTTACTGTTCTTTTTATTCAAGGCAACAGAAAATTGGTCAGAACCAGAACAAATCCTGGCCGTGAAGGAGTATACACCAAAGGTAATGTGACATAGATGTATTGTTAAGTCACATTAACAGAAGTAAGTTATGAGATCCCAAAAATATAATTAATATAGAGTTTAATATTGGGACTAAGGATTATTCTGCCGTTGAGATTGTTTTAGATATTTGTTCAATAGTTGCTGTGCTGTTCTAGGACACCACAGTTCATCGTTCTGCTCAGGACCTATATGGCAAAAGGAAACGAGGACGAATGGCAGCCGATGAAAATGATCAGGACAATGTGTCAGAGACAGGTGAAGATGAGAACAGGTGTCCAAATGGATCTAAGAACAGCACCACACCTGTGCGAAAAGCCAAAGGCCAAAGCAAAGGAGGACAGAAGCTGTTCAGTAATGGA
Source organism: Cynoglossus semilaevis (assembly GCF_000523025.1). Lineage (NCBI taxonomy): Eukaryota > Metazoa > Chordata > Actinopteri > Pleuronectiformes > Cynoglossidae > Cynoglossus > Cynoglossus semilaevis. Next base: position 19,920,617 of record NC_024307.1, read on the forward strand.
ACAGAGGCAGCAAAGATGGAGGGGACAGGTGGGGGATGCAATCTGTGGATGGCCCTTAAGTCTAAAATGTGACCAAAACGATGTCCTAAAGCAAAAATGTATTTTTATTTATGGAGACAGCACTTTCTCACATATTTTTATCCAATATTTCTTTCTACAGCTGAAGTTGCAGGAGAAACCCACAGGATTCTGGGTAAAACACCTCCTCCAAGTGTAACCAGGACAAAAAACAAGCAGGCCAAGACTTCCACACAGACTGGTGAGTTGTACAACCTGTGCTGTAACCTTGGTGTCATGTCTCAATGGAAATATGATTTGCATTGATGATTATCATATTATGTATAATAATATTGGATGACATCACTACACAATTTGCACAATTGCCTGAGTAGCTTGAGATGCTCTGAGCGTGTGATTGTGCTGCTGATGCTGTTAATGTTTGGGTTAAAACAAGGACTTTGACAGTTTTCAAAAAACAAATCTATGATATAATTTTTAAAAACTATAATATTTCATTAACACAAGTCAAATTCTAGTTCACTGCCACAGCATACTGAAAGATTCTACAGTACTCAGAATATTGGCAAACAATATTATAGAACTAAGAATTAATAATATACGATTTTACTTTGTGGTTAAACTTAAATTCAACCTTCGTCCTTAAAGGCATCACGGTGCTTCCTGGTGTTGGAAACAGGAAGTAGCTGTACAGTTGCATATGGACTCGTTCAGGCTTCAGTTACTGATTGTGTAACACAGGCCTAAAGTATCTGAACATTCCATCGAATTTAACAGAAGGTTTTCTTTTAAACTTTAAGTTTTTTATTAAACTTTTTGTTTTGTTTTGTTTTTTTCTAATTTTACAAACTTCTGTTTACCTTTATGCAACCAACTTTTTTATTTCTTAAACTGCAACACTTTGAATGCTTGGTATGTAAAAGGAGATTCAGGTCATAGTATCTACATGACAAAAGAGCCTGTTTTTCAGACTCTGTCCTTCCCCCTAGCAAGTACACAGTTTTGGAACAGTAGGTTTTAAACTCCTTTGTACTACACAGTCATGTGTTCGATTATATTCACGCCAAGGCTGTCATTTGTTATCTCCTCGTTAGTATAGTGGTAAGTATCCCCGCCTGTCACGCGGGAGACCGGGGTTCGATTCCCCGACGGGGAGTATAAAACATTTTGTCTTCTCCCATCATGTGAATACCATTTTTTATGAGTATTTATGTCATCTGATCAAAGTAGAATTGTTATGGTGAAGAATGTATTACTTATATGACCTCAAATCATCAGCTTATTTAGGAATATAACCTCGTACTCCATCACCTAAAGATGGAAGTCGGCAGAAAAACAAACCCGTGGCAATTAGACAAATGCAACTGAATTTGCTTACTAATGTAAAATCATTGTTTCCAATTTCCTTTTCACTCGATAGATGGGAAAGGAGGCGGTGATGTTATAGGGGTTAAAGTAAAGCGTGTTATTTGTCTAAAGGAAAGAACATAACTAACAAAAACAATATAAAATATGACCCAACTGACCTGCAGCTGCAATAGTGAGTCCGTCAGGACGATGGGGACAGACTTTGTGTCCCATCGATGCACAGACAGCCATCTTGATTGGAGGACAAGGAGCCAGGATGCATTTCTGTAAAGATCCGATGTGGAAGCTCTGTACAGGTCAGTAACACCTCAAACTGCAACAGCTGGATGCATTTTTTTTGTGAGTTGTAGTCACATTTCCATTCCTACAGAGGACATGTCTTGGATGGCAGCAGAGACGTTGGCAGAGGGTCCCACTCCTGAAGCCCGAATTGGCCACACATCAGTCTATGACCCAGACTCAAAGCGGATCTTTGTGTTTGGAGGCTCTAAAAACAAGAAGTGGTTCAATGATGTTCACATCCTAGACACCCAGAGCTGGAAGTGGACCATGGTGGAGGTGTGTGTGCGCCTTCTCCTCAGGGTTTTAGTTTGCAGTCAAAATGCAAATGATTGTCTCCAAGAAATTTCAGAATGTCAGAGACAGCTCATGGCTCGAGATAAAAAAAATCGGAAGATTGTAGTTCGAATCCCGGTCTTGGCAGGGCTGCAAGGCAATCACCAAAAACTCCCCTTGAGTGGGGGGGGCTTGTAGAGTAATAAAATGGTGCATAAGTGATTCATTCATGTGATTTAAGGAAATACATTTTATAATTCTTACACACATTAGACACTTCCCTGATCACATCCTCTATTGTTTTTATCTGACTGCTCTTTCTTGTCAGGCTCAGGGTAAGGTGCCTCCTCTGGCATACCACAGTTGCAGCATGTTCCGAGGGGAACTTTTCGTACTTGGAGGAGTGTTTCCTAATCCGAACCCGGAGCCCGACGGCTGCAGTGACTCCCTGTATATCTTTGATCCAAACCTCTCAATCTGGTACGAACCAATCGTGACGGGTGACAAACCCTCCCCACGTTCAGGGTAAGATTTTCTGGATGCAGGTGCAGCATTTCTGACCTACAGACTTTCTATCAGAAACTATAGGATGTTCTTTTTTTTTCCACGCCATTTTTTGAAACTCTCCGAATGATTATTTATTTATTTATCTTTCAGTCATTCTGCATGTTTGATGCAGGAGAGGAAAATCTACATGTTTGGTGGATGGGACACTCCTGTCTGCTACAACGACATGTTCATGTTGGATCTTGGTAAGAATTAAACTTGCACAACATCTTTAGGCAAGAATTATTGAGTTAATTCACACATGGTGTAAAAAAAAACCCCTCAGAAATACTATATAAAATCAAGTGATTCTGTACTTTATACATAATTCATTTTTACACTTTACATACAGCATGTACTATATGTCCAGTGTCAGGCCTGTTCATTAGAATAGAATAATATTAACGCAGGTCTTTCTATCACTGAATAAGACAACTCTGTTTTGGATGTTAGGTCTCATGGAGTTTGCTGTTGTGAAAACCAGTGGAAAGGCCCCATCTCCCCGAAGGTAACTGGTAATACACAAATACTGCAGGCCAGGACAGCCTTAGAGCATGATGATGCAACAATTCTGTTCTGTTAGCAATAGTGCATATTGCTATATTTAAAGTGCTAACCATATATGAACCACCAGTTTCTGTGTGTATGCATTCTCCAGTTGGCACGGCAGTGCTGTCCTTTCAGACACAAAGTTTTTGATCCATGGAGGTTACAACGGAAACAATGCGCTCAGTGACACCTTCATCTTTGACATAGGTGAGCAACATTTTAGGGTTATTTTTTTATTTTATTTATTTTTTGTTATGTGTAGGATCATTCACAGATCCTTAGAACAAGTGAAATGCTAATAGCAGACTTGAGCAGGTCCGGTCTTTTAGTTTTCCCTGTTGATAAATACCTAAGTACCTTTGGAGTTTAATAACAACTTTGTGTTTCATTGGTTTAGAAACCAACAGCTGGACGGAGTTGACGCTCCCTCAGTTGTCTGTACCCAGAGCAGGACACTCCCTCATCACTATGAACACAACGAGTCTCCAGCTTCTCTCAGGGGACAGTAAGGATGTGGACATGGACTCTGAGGACAAGAGTTTGATGGTGTTTGGAGGTGGTGATAATGAGAGAAACTTCTACTCGGATGTAACGACAGTCTCTGTGAAGGAGCTGCTTTCTTCTGTTTAGACTCAGAGTCAGGTGGCTTTTATTATTTATATAAATATAACTTTACCTCTATGGTATGGTTTTAATTTTTGAACTTTTCCCCAGTTTTCTTTTATAAAAAACATATATCAAAATCTATGTAATTGAATAAATGTATTTTGTTTGTTTATATATTGTTTAACGCTTCAGACGTTCTTGCTCAGGTAAGATTTATATTTTTGTTTAGCTAGATTTGGGGTTGCTTTTGTTCACTTTGGGTGTTTGTGATTTAGTACTGCTTTATTTCTGTCTTTATATAATAAATTGGATATTCCATTGTTTGGTTTGTGTTTGTACTATGAACTGCATATCCACACTCTGATTGGTTACCTTCTGCTCTTCCTTTTTGTGTCGTTAGAGTCAGCTTCCTTTTAACAAGGCTCATTGCTGTAATCTGATGATCTCCTAACCTGTATCAATTGTTGCTCCACAATTCATGATGACCTTAGAAAGAAGGCAGCACTAAGGACAATCAATCTGTTTTTGATGACGCAAAAACCTTTGATGTTTCTTTGATCTGTACACGTGATGTCTAATTAGAGTTTATGTAGCGCTTGGTGTTTTTTTGTTTTTGTTTTTTTTAGATGGTTCGTCTTTCAATTGTAGCCTCGATAATAAAAATGAACACATGATAAACCAACATTCGCCATGAATCATAAGAAGACATTCGACGTACAAATACCACAGATTACAGTCAGAACTTTCCAGCCTGTCATTCAACCTTGTTTAGCAAGTTTAACAAAGGAGCAGTGGGTTCTCTTACAGACAGGAAAAGTTGATTTTAGCACCAGGACCTTATTTGCTGTGCTAGTTCAAGATGTGATATCAGCGGTATCGAGAATTTTCTCAAAGTCTTTGAAACAAGATGTGTTTGTGTGCGAGGAGCTCATTGAGTTGGCGATGGGTGACACTCTCTTCCACTGCTTTGCTAATGTTCTTGGTGTTGAGAACAAAATGCCATGTCACTACTCCAAAATGCTCACAAACTTGATCGGTAAGCAGGTCGCAAACGTTCTTCGACATTGTCCCAACAGTGAAAACCTTCAGTTGGCACCCATCCTACCTTGCGCCACTGGTCCCTTTGACCTTTTCAAAATGGTCGTCTCTGTCAACGAAGTATTGCAAAGTTTAGTGGCCAAAAGAACATTTTTGTGCAATCCTCAACAAGGTGCAGCCACAGCTAACGGCACTGCAAGGCGCACATGTGTCCAGAGGGTTATTGGACAGGAAGTATGCCATCTCACCAAACCTCTCTTGAAAAACGTGCCTGACTCGGAGTACCAGCTAATGCAGAGGGAAACTGTTGAGGATACAAAAAAGGCCACAAAAGGCATCGATCCATCCAAGACGGTACTAATGGATGTTCACAGAGTCAACATTCAAAAGTGCTTCGTCAAAGGCCTGGCAAAAGCATCCATCCATCGAACATTGGTACAACTGAGAAAAGAATACCCTACAGTCACTAAAGTGCAAAGCAGTGAAGAAATTAAGTCGTTCTTGTCCAGACTTGACTCATTATTAGAGTACGGTGAATCGTTAAAATTCAGGAAAGATCTCAGTATTCTCATCTACCACCACCTGACATCTAGTCATCCGGAAGAGGCAGCGTGCCTGCTACTGAAGCTCTTGTACAGCAACATATGGAACAGATTGACCTATTTCCAAACACTGATCGCATGGTGGGTAAAGACACAAGCTGACCTCCACTTTGTTGTAGTGATGAGAAATGTGGAGGAAGCGAAGGCAGACGACAAAGTGAAAGGACCCATCAAGTTAATAGTGGTCGGTGTTCTTCTGATGCTTGTAAGAAACGTACCAAAACTGGAATTTGAAAACATCCGTCGTGAGTATTACGAGCACCACGAGTCCATCATCTACCACCTGGTGGACACCGCGTGGCCTGAAATCAAAGAGGCAGACGTCCCCACAAGTAAGTTCCGAGCACTCGTAGAGGCACTATTCAAGGCTCTGTGTAAGAGGTGTGGTTCCGAATACAACATTTTACAGGGCATAGCTCGGAGGGACGCAAAGGTTGAAAAACTGTTTGTCTCTTGTCTGAAAGATCAGCTACAAGAAAAAAGGCACAGTGCCTTCTCCAGGTTCATCTTCAAATGCAAACGCAAACGTGGGCATTAGCACCACGTCTGGAGGTTCAACGTGAAATGGCTCCAGCCATAAGAGCTCAACACACTGGGACTTGATTAAACAAAACACACAAAAAAACAAAAACTAGTGCATATGGAGGAACAACACATGCATATCATGTGGAAAATGTTCTGCAAATGCCGTAGCATCACAGTACAAATTTCAGCAGTGTAGTACTTCCAGAACAAGACAGTTTGGCACATGCACCTTTATTGTATATATTGTTAGGTTAGCCTTTTTTATGTTAATTTATTTATTCAAATGTCTTAGTTTTATTCTTATTGTACATGAAGTGATGGGTGATGATGTGCGGTGCATGGGAGATGAAATGCATTGTAACCGTCAAAGGTGCAGCATGCTACAGGACCAGGACTCCTATGCTTTATTTTCTGGTATTCTGCAGGGATTTAGAACCATCCACTTAGATTTGAAGCTGGTATCATCTCAGATTAGGCTCTTACCTCTTTGTATCTCACACAATGGCATACTCAGCTGATAATGTCACCCTTTTCATATCATTTCCTTTGCTAAAAACACAATCACCATCTGAAAGTTTAACTCCTTAACCCTGGGCTCTCTTTTGTCACTGTCCTTTCGGTAATATAAATACAAAATATATATTTCCTAAATGTTTTCATGGAAAACACTTTAACAAAATGTGTGGTGTAGTGATTTCAGTGGCAACAGCCAATTGGCTTATGTTCAAATACCTTTAGATCATTTGTGTGACAAGGTGAGAGAGACTTAGCGTGTACTGTTTAAACTGAATGTCACAAAGATCAAGCTCTGCCTACAGCAACAAAATGATCTGATATCTAAGACAATAAACTGAAATGCAGGAAAATGCAGCCTGACGGTAATATATGACTTCATGCACATGACGTCAGCTAACGAACACTCACAGTATGTGCATCTCATTATTTATACAGTGAAAATGAATGCATCCTTAAATCAACAGTCATAAAAGGTTGCAGCTCCAACCAAACTTGGTAAGTAGATTTGTATTATACATACACATTTGACAACCCCAGCAGATTAGCAAATGTCAAGATGAGCAGATTGTAAAACAGACGGGTAGGTAAGTAGATACATCTGCTGTTTTTTCAAGCTTGGTTAGGTACCACTGCCTGGACTGTCAGTTGGTGACATGTAGGTCCATCTGACATGGTAGATGTAAATGTTGTTGTTTTATTTTTAGCCTTTACAAGTTCGAACCTGAAACCAAGTTATTTGATGTCAATAATATTTAACAAATTAGATCGTTTGTGTTTTCACTCAATAATAACATCACTTTTTAAGTTGGGGGTACCTTCACCTTGGGTCGAGTGCAGAAAAATACATCTGCAATTCACATAGATACTCAACAGATGGCGACAAAAGCACATATTTAAGTAACACATAAGTCATAGTACTGTGATTTTTGATGTACTGTACTCTAAAAATAAGTATGGTTCAGAGCACATTAATATGGGTAATATACACTTCCCTGTGATCCACTATTAAATCACACAAGGTCTACACTTAAAAGAAGCACATTAATACCCAGATTATAGAAATGACAGGTGCTCTTACAGATTAGTCACCAGTATTGTTCAGTGTTTTTGTGTATAATACCAATGAATGAGATCCCGCAGTAAAACACAGCAGACAGAAGTGTCTGTCTCCTCTAACAGTGTATAGTCTACACTCCTTCCATCATCAAGGGATGTTTTTCCTCTTGATTCATCAGGAAATCCTGCCAGTTGGATTCTCTCCCACTCACACCACTTTGTTTCCTGATTCCATTTTTTATTATTGTCTTCATCACATCCGCACATTGTTTGAAAGGTGAATATTTGGTATTGTAACGAGTTTCTCTAAAACCCCCCTCTGACTGTCAGGGTTCACACATCAGCACTTCCAGGAGAAGCCATATTATCTTTGTCACTCCATGGCTGTTGCTAAGTAACTTGCAAATGTCTAAGCCAGCTGTCAGCATCTCACAGTCACACTTAGGAATAGCATGGGTACATGTTTGCAGGTGGCACTTTTTACAGCTGTGGCAACGCAACATAAATCAGATTTTTGATTCAGAGTTTGTAGGGGCTTCGGTTCAATTATTTAATGCACTACAGCCTTACAAGAACACAAAATATTTTACCACTGAAATTATGAGTAGCTGATAAAAGTCATTTTATTATTATTTTTATATTTTTATTAGATATACTCTTGACATCTCTAGATATCCTTTAAATGTGCCTTTAATGTATTCAACAAATTGTAACACTTGAAAAAATGTTACCTCATACATTAAGTATACATTTTTGTTGTGGTCTTTTTATTGAGGTATTAAAAGGTTGGGGTATTAAAATAAAAGAGCACAGTCATGTGGAGTGAAAGAAAAGTTGTTTGATTTAATTGTATGAGTCAAGTACATCCTACATACATTAGTGTAGACAGATGTGGAAAGAGAAGGTAAACAAACTTACATTAGAACAAACACCTTTAACCAACCTGCACTTCTTTGCAGGTTTGTTGTTGATCATGATGACATTCAAGTCTCAGGCTTTCCCTGCGATGGCAGCCCTTTCCAGCTGTTGGCCCCTGGAATCATCACAGTGATATCTACCTTGAAACGTCTGTATTGTTGTATGAATAATAACTTGTCTCAATTATACAAATTAAAAACAAGGTTTGAAACCAATTGGGGTGTTTTCCATCATGTTTGCTAGTCTGTTTGTCTGCAAGTAAACAGTACAATTCACAAAACAGGAATTAGATTGATAGATTAAATTGTCAAGTGATAAATGCAACAGCCAGTGTACCCAAACATTTGAAAATGTATGGCAATGTATTTTATCAGCATCCATTTTTTTCCATTCATCACTACATAGATTACTGTTGTAGCCAGAATTAATATAATTTAGGAATACACTTGTATCAATATATTCATACTGAAAAAACATGTCGTACATTATCCATTTTGTATAAATAGCCTCACTAGGCTCCATAAGACTTTAATGTTTTGGGAAATAATTTATAACTTTCTGAGCAACACTTTATTCAGCGAGAACACAGCCATCATGGGTGGCTGCTTATGTCACCAAAACATGTTGATTGCTACTGCAAGCTAAGCTTGTAATTGCTGGATATACATTATGCAAAATTTCCCTTTTAATGGAAATTTCACAAAAATATCTGAAAAAACACAAAAATCTGTTGAAATACGTGGAGGTGTGGAGCAATCCTGTCGGAGCTAAATTCAGGATTTTTTCCCATTGGTATGGCACTGCACCTGCCCTTTACTGATCTAAGAATCACAGTCACAGGAGAAGACTCGGAAAACAGTCGAATTGTGCCGAACACGACACGAACTAGCTCCCTCCCTGTCTTTCTCTCTCTAGTTCTCCTTTAGTCGTGGTGCAAGCAGCCATGTTGCTGCGAGCTTGTTCCGGTATCAGGGCAGGATCGTGCGCATAGGCTGCATTCAAGCAGAGCTTCGCCTTCCTCCTGCTGTCGCCCGTGGCGCACACACACACATACACACATACACCTCCAGACAAGAACTCCCCGTCTACAGATAATGGCTTTGACTACTTGATGATTCTAACCGGAGACGACTGCTCACGGGATAATTGCAGTCGGGGTACCGACGGGGAGGACCGGTGTATCGCCACACTGCAGTGCAGCAGCGGCAGCGCCGAACGACCTTATTCCAATCACGCAACAGAAGGAAGAGCGCCGTTGATTTCCGTACATTTTGACTTTTGTGTGCTGCTCGGTGGCAGCCACCACGGTCGCCGCTGGAGGAGAAGCTAGGCTGCTTAGCTCCGTGAGCTAATATCAGCCAGCTATTCACTTAGCGCCAGTAATAAATATCTATCTGACATGTGACCAAGTTACGCACTGCTATTATTTTTTCCTGGACACCTCATTCCGAATATCTGACTTTGGACATTTAAACTTGTTTGGTTTAAGCTGGGAAGGTCGAAACTTCCCCGGGAATAACTTTGGCCTGAAAGTTTGTGGAGCCCGGATCGGAGAGGACACGTACCAGCCACAAAAAAAGACAAAAGACGCAGAAACGGCAACCACCTGCGTAGTGCTACCCTGTTACATCCGCCCACCACGGTCGCCGCTGGAGGAGAAGCTAGGCTGCTTAGCTCCGTGAGCTAATATCAGCCAGCTATTCACTTAGCGCCAGTAATAAATATCTATCTGACATGTGACCAAGTTACGCACTGCTATTATTTTTTCCTGGACACCTCATTCCGAATATCTGACTTTGGACATTTAAACTTGTTTGGTTTAAGCTGGGAAGGTCGAAACTTCCCCGGGAATAACTTTGGCCTGAAAGTTTGTGGAGCCCGGATCGGAGAGGACACGTACCAGCCACAAAAAAAGACAAAAGACGAAGAAACGGCAACCAACTGGATATTTGTCTCTTTTTAAATTCGACATAAGTCGAAGCGTATTTCAACGTAGTCACAGGATAGCATGTTGGTCACCCAATTGAACCTTGTCTTCAACTTTTCCTCAAGCTAGCGCTAGCAACTAGCTGCTGAAAACGTCACATCATCATATTGTTCGGCATTGCATCACTTTCGACGGTGTTTAATGCAAACTGGGAACTGGATGGTTTCACATAAAGAGTGACGGCGGAAAAAGGAATATTTGGCCCTCTTTCTGCTTTCCTGTGTGTTGACAAAAATGGGACGTGTGGTTTCTACGAGCTAGTTTCCAGCTAGCTGGCTAACTAGGGTAGCCGTTGATGTGGGATTCAACTTGTTGATTCACGGCTTATTTGTCGTGCCGCCAGCTGCTCAATATCGGGTATCTGTAGCAAATTTACCTCTGTCATCAGATACTCACGTTTTTAAATGTACAATTGACAATTGTTTCAGTTTCATTTTCCCATTTTCGGCAACACCAACTCTTTCAAAAATGTCAACAAGGCCCCCATTGGTGCAAGTCATTGAAAATTCGACCGGACAGGTAAGATATGCATCATTCGCTTATACTTTGATGCTGTAATATTGTGTATATTAATGTATTTAGTTTTTTTTTAAATCATTGTCTGCTTCTTGGTGAGGCCTTGTTTGTCTCCTCTTTGGTTTCCTCTGCTATCTTGGCCACAGAACTGATTCACCAGCTTGCCTACGCACTCAATAGGCTCCCCACTCTTCAGAATATGAAAACAAATTTAGGTTTTGTTTACTTTGTGTGTGTGTCATGTCCTGCTTTACTCTGGTAGTAAACTAATGTTGACTGATTTCCTGATTGAACTAATGTACTTCGTGAGATTCCACCCAAGCAACTGAAGTATTTTACTGCCAGATGTTTTGTTTGAACGTAATGTGTGTGTTTGCAGGAAGGGCACTGAAGGAAAAGCAAGATATGCATGCTATACTCAGCTATGAGGATGGCACTATAAACAGTGCTGTTGAATCATAATAAATGTCCTCATTATAAGTGATTGATGGTGCTAAAAATATCAGTTTTATCTTTCTGTTTAATATAAGGCGTCTGGTGGAAGTTTGAAGCCAGTGAAACCAACATTGGTATAAACTGTTGTAATAAAAATTAAAAACAAAGACATTTGGCACCGCTGATCTTAAAACGACTTTAATTTGCTGAAGCAAAAAGTACCAAAAGAATCACTTAAAGACTAAAAACAAAATTATTGTTAGTTTCTTTTTTTAAGACAGGAGATATTAAATGTCAGTGGTTTACTTTGGTCTTTGTCATTACCTTTGGTTGGGCTGTGGTCTATAAGTATACAGTTGAAAGCAAAAAAGGGTGTGTTATTAATTGTGATTACTTTTAACCTGTAACAAAAGCTGCTTCTCGCCAGCAATTTGTCCTTGCAACACTTAAATTAAACTAAGTTGAGGTCTGCTTTCACAACAGAATTATGACATGTCTGTGTAGGAGACCAACAGGTTGAAGATTTTTTTAATACAAATTCTAACAAAAGCTGTCATCTAGTCCCTTGAAGTCACTGTACATGCAGTTGATGTTTTTTTTTTTTTTTACAGGAAATCAAATCAGGGTCGACTGGTATCTAGATAAAGGAATATGAGAAAATAAACAGACATGGCATAACACATAAACCCAGGGTTAAGATGGAATAAGGGATAATACTCCATGTGAAAAAGCTACTGTGTTCTGTCTTGGTGTAAAACACTTGAAGTATGAGTTCCTCATTGAGATCAATGAAGCCACAGCTTTGGAGCGGGATTTGTGTTCCTACCAAAGTAAGATATATAAGATACATAAATACAGTCATGTAGAGCACCCTTTTCAGTACTGGGTGATGTCATCCTGGATGATCATATTAAGATAAAGGTAAAATATTGCTATCACTGCTGTGCTTTACAGTATCAACCAAAGTGCAGCTTAGTAAATAATAACCCTCAAACTCAACTTCCCTCTTTGTGCAAACTTTACTGCCTTGCCAGAGACAACACAGCCTTTTGTGTTCATTTGTTTATCCTGTTCAAATGCTTCCGTTGCCCTTAATGGATCAATACCCATCCTGCAATATCCGTAAAGGACTAAGGAGTAAAAAGGAAACCAATTTTAGGTTTCAAGTGCTTCGAATGTGTTT
>NC_024307.1:19933054-19942063 GCF_000523025.1 Cynoglossus semilaevis
GACAGGCACTGTGTTTAGAATGGGCAGCTATAGAAGACCTTTGGTGTCATGTATCTAGAACATGACAAAATTATGGTAAACTAAGTGTTGATCAGACTATCTGTATTCCTTTCAGAAAATGTTAAAATAGAATTCTCTGTGGAAAGCAGAAAACAGATTCTTTAATTTTTGGCTGATTGCTGTCTCTTAATGTTAAAGATATATATATATATATATTAGCAAGTAAGACTGTCATCAAATGATAGATGGCACATAAAATATCAGGCACATTTTTCACAAGTTAACTCCTTTATTTTAGTTTCCACAGTGGTATCCCAACAGCACCTAGTTGTTTCATGTAGCAATACACTTTTCAATCTAGTTGACTGCTATGTGATATCACCACGGCCATCTTGACGTTGTCTTGAAGCAAATACCAAAATATATATTTTTTTGTAATATTTCAAATCGACCCATGAAAACAATGTTATCTCATCTAGATTTTACTTGGGGAATTCCTAAGAAATATTTATTTATATTTCTTTGTATTTGCTTGTCTTATTCTGAAGAAGACAATCTTTGTGGTTTAAAATACTGGTTTGTCTTTTAATTGTTACTCCAACTTCTTGGTTGTGCTAGGCTGCCACCACAAATTTGTCTACATGCATATATATAGTGTATATATATTTACATGGGTGTGTGTGTGTTAGAGGTTCGTTATAGTAATTCGTTTTTTTGTTTCTTTTACTGATTGAAATCTAATGTTAAATCATTCTATCATAATTTTCTCATGCCAGTTTAACCCCTTAATCTTATGTTTTCTGAAAACAGTTGAGGGCAGGGTAGGTGAAATTTTTTTTTCAGTTTTTTTTTTTTAAACACTGTTGTGTCTGTATTTACTGTGGTGACATTTTATGAAAAGCCATAAAAAAACACCCCAACAAAAAATAAGCTAACATTAGCTTTGCAGGGCTTGAGAAGGTCCACCTGACACCTTGAAATTGTGAATGTTGGGCACCGAATCTCCCTGAAAGTAGTTGAACTGGAAATTCAATACAGATGACAGACAAACACTAAATGTGAGAGTGGACTGGCATTGCTTTGGCAATCACATCTACTTCATTGTCCCAGTGCTCACTTTTTACCTGTCCTTCATTCATGCTACCATTGAATGAGTCATCTTGTGAGCGATCTATAGCACACGCACACATGTTAATGTTCCTGTTACGCCCAGGAAACCATAAATTATGTTTCTCTCCTTACCACACCAGTCACTAGGCAGAGGAAGAAAAAGACAAAGCTAGCCAGGGCCCTAGCAACAGAGAACCTGACACACACACACACATGCTTACACACATACACACTAGTAGTCCCTCAATTTTCCTTTGTGCACAGAAAATTGCATTTGGCTGTTAATCGAACAGACATTGCTTTGATTGAGGGAATTGTGTTTGCCATTTATACCCAGGGTTCCTGCGAACACACTAACACAAGCAGGTGCACCCGAGGAGTTTGAGAAACAATGCAGGGGAGTTTAGTGCTTTTGTGTATATGTGTGTGCTGGATTGTCTCAGGGAGCAGGGTAGAACAGGCCTTTCCAGTTAGGCTGAGTCGTAGGTGTGGCAGCTAACTGTTGCCTTGAGATTTGAAGAGGCTGACGTTATTCAGGTATAGAAGTGTGGATTTCTCTCATTGCGTTAATTTTGGCCATTTGATTTATTTACCTGATTTCTGTACGCTATCAATTCTTGGATTTGCTGTCTGGTCAGGAAAAATATAAAGGATACAGCTGAAAACTGGTAAACATTTAACAATAGACAGCTCAATATTTGTTTGGAAAAAGGACAACTTTAAGTCATAAATCAAGTATGGTTTTGGTTAATATTCAATTGAAAAAAAAAAGGTTTTATGTTTACATCTTACCCACAAACATGGGCTGAGAATGACTTCTCCACTAAATGTACACTTAGCAATTACAAGGTCAACCTAAGACATCAAATGCAGGCAGGCACCCAATTTGAACTAGAGTTATTTATCTATTTCACTATAATTCAGCTTCTCACCTGAAAGATGGCTCAAAGTTCAAATCAGGTTGTGAAAACTGGGTGTAAAAATCTGTGTAACATATTTATACAGTCACCATTTTAATCTGGAACACCTGCACCACTGAACTCTGGTATACGTCGTCATTGTTTTTTCTTTGCCAATGTCTGTAACGTGAGAAACAAGAGTATAACTAAACAGAAGGTGAATTATTTGAAATTCAGCCATGTCAATGTGGTGCACATCTGCTTCTCACTCCCCTAGAGAGCAGCAGCAGCAGAGGCAATTTAAGGAGACTCTTTGTCTTTAGGCTTGAACAGTATTTGACAATGCTCATGTAGGCGACAAGTCAAGCAGACTAGTTTTTATGCCAAAACATTCATGGAGTTCATGAAGTTGAGAAAATAAGTCATATTGATTTGAGCATCAAATGTAATCATCTCCTTAATAATAATTGTGCACATGCATATTTACTATGAGATCACTAGTGTTGCACATCTTCATGATGTATAGATTGTTCTCAATTTGTCTTTAATTAAATGGTCCTGTGAACAGGCTGAAACCTGAATTAGTCTGATGGCAGTCAAAAATAGATCACACGGAGTGATAAAGTGCCTGTCATACTGTGTCCCTGTAATCGCAATTATACATTTTTGTCAAATTGTGCGGTATAAAACCTAAAACCTGTCTCAGGTTTCTATATAGAACCTATCAAATATGGCATATCCCAAAGCATTCCTTCTTCAGTTTGACTTTGCTGCTATTTCATTCTGCTTTGCATAAGAGTATATCAGACATCCATTCCAGTTTAGTTAATTTTAATATAATTAGATTTTTTTTTAGTTCTCTAAAATTGAGGTTTGTAAATAGTTCCTTATACCCACAACTACATTAATGTTAGTCTATTTTAAAAGAGAACAAACTCTGAATTTACAGCAAACTGTGACCCAGTGTGACACCAACGTGCTAAAATAATGGGACTCTCACGATCGTGTGTGTGGTGAACTCTTGCATGGATTGTATACATATGCTATCTGTGGACCATATAAGATTCTGCCCTGCAGAGTTGCTTACGAGGTGACAAAAGAGCAGGCACAGCTTTAACTTGTAACATTCCATTCAAGAACACTGTTTTTGACACAGCACAGCCAGAGAGAAGAATAGTTATTGTGATTTGTGCACATCCATGCTCACTGTGTGTGATCAGAGCAAGTGTCATATGGGTGCAACTTTTTTTGCTTCAGATATCAGTTGGCTTTTTAACATGTGTCCTATCATTAGAGTCCTAAAGCTGCACCATCTTCAAATCCTGTAGTTAAAACGAGGTGCTGATATATGTGCGCAAATGTATGCTCATTTTTAGGACATCAGTATTGCATATATTCTTTTCTGGAAAACTCATCTAGACATTAAAGAGGAGTATAAATAGCAACATAAACATATGAATAGCAAGGTAGGGAAAAAAGTGATGGGAGGAGGGAGAGAGAGAACAAAACTGAAGGATGAAAGAAATACAAACCAGCCTTGAGATAGAGGGTAGGATTGAGCAGTGACAAATCTCCATAGCAACACAGCCATTGCGACCAATCAGGTGTGTGTGTGTGTCCTCCCTCCCACAAATGTCAGTATAATGCAGAAGCTTTTGTAAGGAATTGTGTTAGTTGTTATATCTACTTTGTGTTTCACATAAAGTTTCAGTTGAGATTAATTTATAATTGTTCATATTCCTTGTGTTAAAGTTCTTTTAAAATCTTATGAAATAGCTTTACCAGAAAGTAAAAAAAAAAGAGTTAAAAGAAAATAAAACGAGGCTTGCGTTTTTTACATCACATCTAAGCTCTAGCTCGATGTATAAAAAGAAAAAAAAAGATTAAATCATAGTTATGTTGTATCAATTTATTGTTTATTCTGGATCTGTTTTATTATGAATTCATATTTTTCACCATGCTAAATTACGGACCTTTCTAAGATTTGCCCTTACCATGTACATGCAAACCATATCTTTTCTTAAACCCCTTAATAACAAATAACAAAACATACAGTGGTACAAGAGGTACAACTATGATGCTGTTGTTGAGAGGCAGTGGTATCAGCCTCACAAATGCCTTTGAATGAACTGACCTTTTGATTGTGTTACACATTCGAATGAATCCAACGTTTTCTTTTTTGATTAAAACGCTATTAGGAAGACTAGAGTGTCAGTATACTTTCTCTTCCCTAGACCCCTACACACAAAACAAGTACCCTTTTTATTCTCACTGAGCTATTACAGCTGGACAACTTTAACGCATTCTTGATTTTGCACATTGGTTAGACATAGATTTATTGGGTTTTTGGCCGGATATAACATGTTAAGAAAATGGAAACATTAAGATCAACTTTGTAAAACCATATGCATATTTGTCACTTAAAACTGTGTAAGGAGCCAAACCATTTTGACACACTTTTAATCATCATGGTTAAAATGTGAACAGATTTGTGAAGATGATTGTTTTTATTTGCTGCTCCATTGACAACGGTCACATCTCTTCTTGTGACGTTGAATGCCAAATTTGTCTTTAGACAGCATGAATGTGGCGGTTCACTGGTCAGACATGAGCGATTAGTTTGGCAGCTTTTTAAGAACAGCAGTCAGTAAAATGGTATTTTTGAAGAACAGAAATTGCACTAATAGTGGTGTCTACCGGTTTGTAGCCAGTGTTGAGCAAGAAGTTGGTGTTATTTGTAGCATTGGAATAATATCTCTGTGCACAACCACTTTCTGACAAACTAATTGTATTCTCTACAATATAATAATTTTAGATTTATGGTCTATTAATGCAAAGGCTGAAAGATAAATGGAACTTAAAATTTATTTTTTAGAATTCAGTAATGTTAAGTAAATGGTATACGATACATGATACAATGGTGTGTTATAACTCCATAATAAGGAAAGATTACACTGCACTTGACTTTTTCAAATTCCAAAGTAGAAACTTAGGAATGCTTTAATGTGGTGTTTTTACCTTTATTTATTTTGAGGTTGTGCTCAGCTGTACCTTAACAGAAGGGTGTGTAACACTCACTTACTGTGTTACTTACTTAATGAACTAAACTGTATTAAATTACATATGGTTGTCTGTGAGTGGGTTCCATCACCAGAACTGAGATTAGTAAAGGTCAATGTTAATAAGCCCTCAGTCAAAATACAACCCGTACTGTCTTGGATTAACATGACTGTGTGTGCTTTGGTAATGTGCACATGCTTATATTTCAAGTTAGGCAGTGAAAGGCTCTTGGCTGCAAACACCTTGTCAGTAAGTAATCACTTGGTGCATGTGATTTGGCAGGGGCAGTCTGGCAGTTGGTAAGCTGCATGGAAAGTGGTAATGGTGGGCTTTTGTGCCTGTTATTTATTATTTTTTTCAGAACATTTAATGGTAACAACTAGGGGTCTACCGATTGATCGTCTGACCAATCGATCGGCACTGGTTTCCTTAAATATGCGGGATCAGTGATCGGCGAATTCTTTTATGGTGAACACATCTTATCTACCTCAGCAAAAGTCTGAAAGCTAGCCACTGTCCCCTTCAGCTCTGCCATGAGAAAGCGCTGAGTGACAGACCACCAAGTCACGTATCTACACAACAACAACAGTCTCCCGGCGCAAGCTCAAGCAAGCTTGTCATCAGTGTGGAAGGGAGCTCTAAGCTGTGTATTTGCAATACATTGTAATGTCCGTTCAGTTAGCGGTTAAATAACTGCCAGTTTTTTTGTTGTGACATCGTGTTCGACATATGTTGTTTGCTGACGTGCCTCTTAGTTCAGTGAGTGAGTGAGCGAGCGAGGGAGAGAGAAAGAGACTGTATTCTAGGGGTAATAAAACAAAGTACGGTAACAAGTGGAGAGAGCCGCCAGGAAGTCGTTTAGGACAACAAATTGAGTTACTGACTTGAATTTATTAAATATAGTTTGTCAAATGTTGATTACATGTATGAGATCTTTCATCAAAAAGAGGGCAAATATGGTGTATTATTTTTTCATATTTGTTCACGTTAACTGCTGCTATATTTGTTGTAGATTATTTTTATGTTGTATATATTTATATACTGTATATTTTTTAGAAGTATTTATTTTAAAGTTGTTGAACTGAAGAGTGAGTACAGTTTGTGGTAAATGTTTCATAATTACTTGCGATGCAAAAAACCTTTTATTATTATTATTATTGGTGAATGCTGTCAGTTGAAACAAATTGCTATCAGAAATTCTCATGTATCTAAATGTAGGTTTCTGAAGAAAAGCAAGGTAGCTTTTGTGTAGCACATCTCATACTCAAGGTAACCTAATGTACTTTGAGTACTTTTATTTGGCTGTGGACTTATTACTAAAATGTAACATTACCAGATGATACTTGTATTAAATTAACCCAATATCTCCATAGCTCGGCATAAACTTTTGGACCTTTAAAACTGTAACAAGACATCTTTGCAAACTTTGCATAACCATGTCACCTGAGTTGCTGTGTTCTTTTTTAGCCTTAATTACAGTGACTATAATGTTTGTTAATGTGGGAAAGAAAAGTTTCCCACTCATATCTTATAACTGTTTAGTTAGCTTTCCTTTTTTAAAAAACTCTGCACACATGATTAGCAGCAGAGTGTAATGTGAGAACAAAACAATGATGTCACTTATTGTCCTCCAACACATCTATTATTATAACTGAGGTCCAGGGGCATTTGTTGGTGGGGCGCTCAGTCTGCTTGGCCTGTAGCTGCCCAAAAATGAAGGAAGAATCAGAATACAAAAATAGTCTGACATGAAAGAACAGAGGAAGGAAGGAAGGTAGAGGAAACAACTGAGCACTGGAGGAGAGTGATCGCCAGATAAAAAGGTTTAAAACTATTGAAGTGATCCACTGACTTAAAAAACCACTGACAGTAGGAAGTGTTGGAGAAGTAAGCCAAATATTGACTCTGTATAAGCCTGTTTAGCAGTCATAAGGCTGTTGGCTCTCAGCATTTTCAATACAGTTTGAATCTCGGTAAAGCTGTTTTCCAAATATATGAACTACACAGTCATATTAACGAACTACATGATAAAATCTATCCGAAGATGGCTAATGAAGATGGCAGAATTCTAAATAAAATTCTATAATTAAACAAAGGCGTAAGGCTTATAAATACCCTGTGCTTTAGTTTTGATGCTGTTTCTAAAACGGTTGCTTATGGAAATATGTCCGTGAAGATTCAAGTCCAGGTTATTGTAAAGGTCTTTGTCTTGGATTGCTGTCAAATTCCCAAATTAAACGAAACTCCCAACTCCACTCTACTCTTAGGTAATGTTTATTTCAAACTCATTGCTAGTTTTTTTTTTTTTTTTTATCTCATGAGTGTTGCCTAAAACGGTTGGCGTGATTACCAGATCAGCATTGAGATAATTCTATTTCAAGAATAGCTGTATATGAAAGCTGTAATATACTTGCATTACTCACCAGAAATATAAACGTAATATGCATTACTTACTTGCATTACTCACCAGAAATATAAACTTTAATTGACATTAACAAATCTGATCTCAGGAACAGGGAGTTCTACCACCTTCAGTTAGACCTTGGGGTACAAAATGTTTTAAGGGCACTGTTTGACCTGGGAGCTCTATTTTGGACACCATTACTCTTGTGAGCTCATTGCACGGGTGTGACCTGGGAAGATGGATCACACAGGACAGTGTGTGGACAACCCAGCTGATCCTGCACAGTCGTCTTGGGCCTCATTTTCTAAATAGTTTGCACATATGGCGTATTGTCTACCTCCCTTCTCACATAGGCTCCAAAAATAAAAAATGATTTGCTTCTTTGTCACTAGGCCACATTTACCCTCTTCTGAGTTTGAAGTAATTACCTTTTTTAACCCTGTCTTTGCTTTAACTTTATCTTGCCTATAACACTATGCAGTGTCAGGGCCGCTGTAAGGATTTGTTGTCAGATTTAGCTAGTGGAGGAAGGCTGACATTAGATCATACCTTTAGGAACATACCACATTATGAAGTAATCGTGGATGTCCCTGTTTCCCATGATCTACGATTTCCTATCAGTTGGAGGAAGATGTTGATATAAATGTGGTCTTTGGGGAAATTGGTCTAACAGTGAGCTGCTTATTTTTCAAGGCAACAAGGGATCATTCAGTGGATAAAATGATGAGTCTGTGTCACAGCCAAATAACAGATATAATTGGGAATTGTTTTGTTCTGCTCAAACAGGGAAGACCCTTTTTCAACATCTTTCTCATTGGTTTTAAATGTGAGGTTAAATTATGCCTCATGTGACCATGTACTCCCACCACTGTTGAGTGTTCGTTTGTGTGTCATTGCAGTGCTACTTGTGCTATAGCTTGTGCGTGTGTTTGCGTCTCGTCACCCTGGAGCCAGGCGTCCTCTCCTCTGACCCTGATCCCTGTCACCTGTCTGCTCAGATCACACACGCATACACACCAGAAACGCACACTCTCTCTCACTCCCTGTCTCTCTAACACACACACACACCCATGGACACACTCACCCATGGACACACTCACAATTGCTGTGACCCTTTCCTGGAGCTGAAACCCAATCGCAGTCATCAGCCACGCAAAACTTGCCAGCACAGCAAGGTTTTGTTTTCTTTTTGTGGGTGTGCATATAACTCGAAAGACCTACTGTCTGCTGTAAGATGAACTGAGGCAGAGAGAATGTTAAAAATACATTTTTACATGAGTGGCCTTAGCTGAAGTCGAGCACAGCAGTGCACTTCTGATGTACATTTACTACAAAATACAAGTTAACTCGTTCAAATACAGAGAGAAAGTGTAAACTCTTATTTAAGGACACATCATTTTGTCAAAATTACAGTTTTTGTCAACATTGGTGCTTAACACTCTAGTATTACATACATGCATACTGTACATTCGTGGCCTGACCATGTGACAAGTTTACTAGACTTTGTAACTATAAATAGAATTGTGTCAACGATAA
>NC_024307.1:19942077-19943398 GCF_000523025.1 Cynoglossus semilaevis
AGGGAAAGAAATTCCAAATGCCCACGGTTGACTTTATATCTGCTGATATAGTGTGTTGTCATGATCCTGTGTCCAATGAGAATAATGAAATAATACTTTTTTTTTTGATAGACCTGTTATGTCTGTTTTCTATAAGGAAAGCTCACTTGGACTTCAACATACAGTTTGAGCACTGGAATATTGTCTTAGAGATACAGTACATACTGACTGTTACTGACTTTGATGTTTGTAACCTGGGTTACTTGATAGGATATGTTCTTGGCAGTTGAGTCTGAAACACAGCCCTGAAAGAATAACAACACACATGTACAGCTGACAGGAACTCTGATGTCAGTGACTCGAGGAGAGGATAGAACGGTGTGATCATGATCTCTTCATATTCATTTGATCCGATCCACACCATGTGACATCACAAATGTGTGTCGATCAGATACTAGAACCGATTGAAGCTGGTCGGACTTTCGAACATGGAGAAATCACACTGCGGAATCAGAGCTGTTCACCTATCAACAACAGACAAGGTGCCAGTGATACAGCAAGGTTCTTCACCACTAACTGCAAATGAACAGTTCCCACGGGTCATCATTGTAATCTGATTGGTTCGACCAACGTTAAATGATAGGCTGAGTGCAGACAGATGTGGCACATTGTCCAAAGTCTGACGCCGGTTGGCCTTTTAGACAAAAGAAGACGGAGGAAAGAGAACGGCAGACATAATGTTTATTTGTTTGGAGTTTTAATCCCGGACGCCTCGCAAAAGTGCTGCAAACCTGTTTTATTCAGGGATTGTGTTGTTCACTAATTTAACCTGGGTGTATGTGCATTTTTGTCAACCTGCAGGAACTTGTTTACATGTCTGAATGTTTAAGAACCTTCTCTGTTTATAATAAGGTATTATTTCACCTAACTAGTACCAACCTGAATACTGGGGGAATAAATATACACCATCTGAATGTTACAACCAGAGGTTGTGATATGGTCTGGTAGTGAGCAGTTGTTCTTGTTCTGTAAGCACTCGCTCTACGCTCCACTCAATCTGCATGAAATATCTCCTAAACTTCTGATTTACTTTGACTCAGTTATAATGTCATCATCACTATCACTTTTGTTTTTTAGCCACCCTAGGCTTATATACTATCTTTTGTAATCTTTGTTTAGGAGTCCAAGTCCTCAGGCCGCTCCAGCATGTCCAGATGTCGGACCTCCGTCGCCACGACCACGTCAGATGACCAGCCACACATTGGCAACTATCGGTTACTGAAAACCATAGGCAAAGGCAATTTTGCCAAGGTCAAATTAGCGCGACACGTCCTCACAGGGA
>NC_024307.1:19943429-19956782 GCF_000523025.1 Cynoglossus semilaevis
TTTTCTTTTTTCTTTTCCTGTGACCTCATCTGAGGATTTACTGACTGAACTTTAGACCTATAACAATGTTAGTAAGATCAAGCTGTGCTGCTTAGCCAGGAAGTAAGGTAGAAAATTAACTATATTAAAGGACGTTTGTTTCTCCTGTAAGGTATATTCAGAGTGTATTTTAAAATTTTATAAGGAATTGGGTCATCAAGGGCTCCTTCCAAATGAACAAAGGATTGACCACTGAGATTATTGTTGTACTCTCTTTATTATAGGAGATTGTGTTTCTAATTAAAACATTATTTACTAAGTTGTTATGGGCCTGTTTCTTGGTAGACATTTAAACCCTTTACCTGTTGTTATGGGCCTGTATCTTGGTAGACATTTAAACCCTTTACCTGATACAAACTACAATTGCAGTGTAGATTTGAGCACATCCAACTACGTAGAGAAAAACTAAACACTTTCTTGCAGTAATGGTTAAAAATAAAATAAAAAAAAAACAATATGAATGTGGATTGGATGTCTAACATGTAAGCTTCCTTCCTGTTTTGAGAGGATGTGGAGTTTTCACGCTGCGATACACGACTCTTCTGCTCTGATCTGAGGCTTGCATGTCTTCAGAGACAGTACATCTGCTGCAGCAGATTAGATCACCATTGTCTGGTTGAAGAGCAAAGCCTAAATGTCCCTGGCTTAGTGCAAATTCCAGATGTGATGTAACATCATGGCCAGGCCCTTTAAGGGAGAAGACATGAGTCCATGTTGGACAGAGTCTGATGCCCTGTCAAGTCAACTGTCAGCCTATGTGAGAGCCAGGGGTAGGCGGGCTCTTTCAGTGTTTGACAGCCCTGTGCCTGACATGCTGATAAAACTCCATGTGACTTGCTGGTGCACGCACACACATAAACACACACAAAAAAATCAAAACAAGGGCGAGTCAGAGGGCATGAAAGAGTTAAATAGACGAGAACAACCAGAAAGAGGAGTGGAAGGGAAAAGAAATGAGAGAAGAGTACACCACTGTTTCCTGTTTGGTCCAGATTAAGAGAGATATTGTTGGTTCGTTGTGTTTGCTATTCACCAATTTTCCTGAAGTATTTGTACGTCTCTCTTATGTCCCCTGTAAACCTTAACCCTTCCAGTACATTCTTTACTATAGGTGTCATTACCTGGGTAACAACGGTTGACTGCGCCTGAGTGTGCCACTTTGGACTGCTTATGTAACGCTCACCTGCTGTAATCACGTGTGTTAAGAGTTTATCACTTTATGCTGCTGGATGATATCATTTTGTTTAGATCAACAGATCTACTTGAGAGCAGAAGCTTTTTTTTAAAACTTGATGATCTCTTTCAATGTAAAGGTGTGCCTTTCCTCAGTATTAATGTCAGAGCGAGTCATGATTTAGTAATGGTGAAGCTCTTGTTAGATCAGACTTGAAGAACACATTAAAGCTACATCGCTGCATTTCAAAACGTTTGAAACTCATTCTTGTCTTAGAAATATTGTCTTGTTTGGGTAATGCCTCAAGGTCATTTTACTGTTTGTTCTGTTCAGAAAAGAGAGACAGAGACAGGTAACACAGTCATGGTGTTGATGTTACAAATTTGTCAGTTGTATTGTCATAGCTAACAGAGGCAGGGTTTTACGAACGCTACAGCAGAGCAGACACTCGCACTTTGAATGTTTGCCTTTTCCCTTGCAGGTTGTCTCCAGTCAAACATTCCACATACGCAGTCATATTTATTGTAAAGTGTTTCCATTTTATTGATCAGATCACTTTAAGAAAAACTAGGCAACACATTTCTTACCATGGGACAAACAGAGGCAGGGCTAATGAACCTGTCTAAACAGTTAAATGACAAATGCTGTATTGGTCATTTTCTTCAGGGTCGATGGCTAACCATATCACTCCCAGTTAAGAATAAATCAAGTATTAAAATGGGTTCAGCTCCATGAAAATATAGTGTTATCGATGTTGTAAAATATTCCTTTTTCCTGACATAATGTAAGTGGAAGATGACAGGGAATCATACTGTTGTGCTACTGATAGGTGTGGAGCTGTATGTTACTTTATCTGACTCTGGTCTTCACACTGAGCCTTATCCAAGTCAATAAAACTTGTCCATGACACAATCATTTCACCTGAGTGTACACTGTATGTCAATTACAACAAACCGCTGACAGTTCTCTTTCCTCCTGCACCCACTCACCCCCTTTCAAAAGCCACAAAAGATGATGGTTCACACAAAATAAACATTTTTTAATCATTTCTCCAGCAATAATGACTCTAAATGAGCTTTTCATGTTTGAAATTCACTGCTTAATAATGTCCACATTAAGATTTTGACTGTGCCCTCTGCTGAACGACCTTATTCCAGCTTCTGTGTTTTAAGCGTTTCCTGCAATGACCCAAGTGATTAGTCAATTGTTTGAGAATATCATTGTTTAGAAGTTAATTAATCATTAACTTTTTTGATTAAGGTCTTTTTTTTACCTATGCAGCACAAGTAACAAATGAATATGTTCTGGTTTTACTTGTAGGTGGCTGTAAAGATTATTGATAAGACGCAGCTCAACTCTTCCAGTTTGCAGAAGGTAGGTCTGACAGATGCTAACACACATACACATAAACCAAACCAAACCTCAGACTTTCTTATACTTCACTTGGAAGTCGTTCTCCATGTGCTCTCTTTCTCTTTCTGTGCCTTCCTATCTTTTTTTTTCTCTCCCCTTCCCTCGCTGCATCCCTCCCTTCCCTTCCCTTGTCGTTCTTTCTTTCCCTCCTTTTTTGAAGTGGTCTACTTTTCAGTGAGAGTTTTAATTACAGGAAACAGGCTGCAATTACTTCCTTTGATCATGGCAGGGTGGAGTCTGTCCACTTACACGCACACACTGCCCATGTATGGTTACACACGGAATTTACGCACACATTTTACCCAGAAAGCTTTCATTCTATTGCAGACATACGGCACAGAGTTGCTTATTCAGACACATGAAAGAGCATCGTGATCAAGTAGTGATCAAGTAGTAGATCAACATACGTGATACCAAAGCTGGTGTGTGTATGGTCGAGGTTTTGGAGAATCTGTTACAGTAATTTATAAAAACCTTTTGATAGTATGTCGATGTTATTCCCAGCTCCTTTCAATAAAGGAGGCAAGATTCTCCACCGCTCTTTTGTAACCTTAATTTTTTAAACGGCCCATGATTTGTTATTTTTGGCAGAAACTGATGTGTTAAGAGATAATTAAGCAATAGAAATCCCATAAAACACATAATAACAAATTAGAATAAGTGAGCATTGTGATTTGTCTAGTTTGTGTTTGTGATGTAGTTTCACAGCTATTCACAGCTACACAGCTACACAGTAATAAATTTCCTGATATAATTGTTGATGGAGTTCCTTTGTAAACCCAGAATGCCGACTGTTAACAGATGGGGGTTGACTCAGTAGTTAAACAGGGCAGTGGTATAGACCTGGAGCTTCAGAACATGGTCCGTGTGAAAGGTAAACAGACAATTAAAGACCCAAATGCAAATATCTATGTTAGCTTAGGGCGTGTGCCCTCACACTGCCTTTTTTTCTCGAGCCACTTCCTTCTCCTTTGACCGTTTTGTGTTCTCGCTGCTAAGTGAACCTGAATTTAGTTTCTAATTTGATATTTCCTTGGCAAAAGGTTGCTGTGTGTGTGTCTGTGTGTTAATGATGGAGGATGATTGAAAACAATCATTGTTAAAAATTAATATTAATAATAATACTGACTTAAAACATTGCAGGTAATCCCCTGTTGCCTCATTCTCACCACAAAGGGTTGAATGTTAACACAATAAAAAAAAAATCCGAGGCAGTTATTTTCCATGTCCTCCCCTGGACAGGCTCTGCACTTCTGGCATAAAACCATAAATTCATTTGCACAGGAAACATAAAATGTAAGACAAAAAAAAGACCAGCTCACACCTGATGTGCGTTTGACAGAGCTCTGTGTGGTTTGTTTCCAACAGCTCTTCAGGGAGGTGAGGATCATGAAGATGTTGAATCACCCCAACATAGGTGAGTCATACTATAACGTCATTTTTCTCCCAAATAGCTCACTTGAGACCTAACTTATAATTCTGTTATATATTCAAAGTAAATGATTTCAATCCTTCTTTTATTTTTATCTTTTCTATTATTTAAATATTGTTTTTTTTTTCTGTTCTCTCCACTTCACTTTTTCCTGGTCGTCATTGTCTTTTCTTTTTTTTCCTGTATCTCCAGTCAAGCTCTTTGAGGTCATAGAGACAGAGAAGACTCTGTACCTGGTAATGGAGTACGCCAGTGGAGGTAAGTGTGTGTCACTGCTGAGCTCTAGCTCTTCAAATAAATTGTTTCCCATCAAACATAAATATGAAGCTGCCTCTCTTAGATATGCAGTTTTGAGAGGGTCTTGAGTTGTCCTAAAAACCTCATGTCTTGTTTTCCATCAAATCTCGTTGGCGCTTATCCTTAATGGACAGATTAGTGACACGTCAAGGGCAAAACCTTGTTCAATGACTCGTTGATCCATCACTTGTCTTGGCATACGGCTGAATCAGGTTCCATCACTAAATCTCCTGTCGTCCTCTTTCTATCGACTCCCAGGAGAGGTCTTTGATTACTTGGTGGCCCATGGCAGGATGAAGGAGAAAGAAGCCCGTGCCAAGTTCAGACAGGTGTGTGCTGCATTAAATACAATTGTTTCCACAAAGCGTTACATGTATAATTTTTCTAATTTTGTTGAGGAATAAAAATATGTTTTGACACTGTCCCTTCTTTTGCTTTCTTCTTCTCTCTCATTAATATTTCCACCCTCCAGATTGTGTCAGCAGTGCAGTATTGCCATCAGAAGTGTATAGTACACAGAGACCTTAAGGTGAGAGAACATACACGGGCTAAATACAGCTCATCTCCCTCCCTTTTTTAGACAGCCATGTGCATATGTGATATAACGTGTGAGACACGTGCACTTCCGGACATCATTTGCACATCTACCGCATGTCTTTGCTCCTCTCCCATTGGACGATTTTCTCTCTGTGTCCGCCTTTTTCTTCCAGTAATGTGGTCACATTGTCAGTGCCAAAAATTAAATCCAACACACACTCACTGATCCAGTGGTTCCAAGTCATTTTGTTCACAGTATTATAAATCCTCTTATTTTGCCAGAGGGCAGACCTGTGGACAGTACATTATCATGATTACTGATGCATTGACCCAAAAGGAAATCTCTCTCATCACCCTTGTTCTCCCATTCAAACACATTTTTTAGTTTTTCAGTTACCTTTATAAAAGCCAGGATCGATAAATGTGTTCTGCTCTGTACACGGGCAATGATGATTGATGACAGTTGTCCCTCACAAAGGGAAAGTCCACAGGGCAGTCATTTCTCATTATTGTACTCTCCTTCACACTATCCCAATCACCCTCTGTCTAATGGGTTAGAGTGTAGAATCCAGGACAGCATTAACTGGCTGGGTGCCTCACCGCAAGAGCAGGTTTTGATGATCATGCATTTTCACAGCATGCGGGAATTGTTCTCTCTGGACCCCAGAAGGGAAGGTTTGTGCAGCTGCATATGTTAATGTCTCCTCGTTTATTCCGATGTCGGCACCAATTAAAATTAGTAATTGAGCAGTCTTTTAAATTAAATTGGATTACTTTGGGTTAGACCTGGCAGTGATGTGGGTCTTGATTTTCAACAGCACGTTCACAGGCTAAACGGAGAATCTGAAAAGTCGTCAAAGCCTGTGAAAAGGAGAGCGCACCTGTTGCTAGGCAACCCCCGCCTCCATGCACACTGGTTGACTTAAAGCTCAGGGATATACAGAGACAAAAAAAGAGGGAGAGAGGGAAAGCAGCTATAGTAGCTTCCTTTGCTCATTGTGTTCTACACGTAGGCCCCCAGGCTATCACTCTGAAATCCCTCACTCATACCCACGACCCAGTTTCCACGAGAAAGGGTCAATTTTTGCCAGATCATTAGTAATGAGGTGGAGTGTGTTATTACCTTCCTTACCTGAGAATATCTTGAGGTGTATTTCCACTGCAGGGACTTTGTGCTGGTTCCTTGGTGTGAAAATCTCACCATTGACCAACTAGACCTCTGCTGCAATCACTTTTCTGACAAACAATCCTACTTCTCTAGTAGATGAACTTATGCTGCAGTTCTGTGTATGTTGTTGACACATTTCAAACATGTGGTACATAATGATTTTCACCCTTATAAATTTACTGTCTCCAGTTCTTGTCGTCTAAGCCACCCGCTCTGTACCTCATAATTATAACCCATCTGTGTCTGTCTGTCTGCAGGCAGAGAACCTGCTGCTAGACGCAGACATGAATATTAAGATAGCCGACTTTGGCTTCAGCAACGAGTTCACCATTGGGAACAAGTTGGATACGTTCTGCGGCTCACCACCCTACGCAGCTCCGGAGCTCTTCCAGGGCAAGAAGTACGACGGGCCCGAGGTGGACGTCTGGAGCCTGGGGGTCATTTTGTACACACTGGTCAGCGGATCACTACCCTTCGATGGACAGAACCTCAAGGTCAGGGAAAGGCGAGCGAGCCTTTGTGTGTGTGTGTGTCTGTGTGTGCTAATGTCTGTTACATAAGCAGCTATCTGTATTCCGTGGGTGGTTGTACTGTAGTATTTGTCGTTCTGGTTTCTGTTTCAGCTGCCCTGAAGAATGTGTTAGAGGAACTGAACTTAAGTAACATGTTAACGTTTTTAAATATCAGTTAATGGTTGTTAAGTACTGCGTATTCACACTGTGAGTCCAGATGACTCACTGTGGAGACACATTTTGGGTGTGATGTAATGACATTGATATGCCTGTAAAAACTATCCTGTCCGAAACGCCTTTGCACCGTCTTGCTGTGCACTTTTGATTAACACCCACCTTCCCTGGTGTTCTTTTTAATCAACAGATTACTTCATTTTCCTCGGAAAACCTTTTCTTTTCTGTGTTAAGGCTGTTACCAAAGAATTTTTAATATCTCAGTTTCATTGGATATGTCCAGTTCTTAAAAATGTGAACTAATTTAAAAGAAAAAAAACATGAATTTACACTTTAGCATATAAGAAATGGAAAACGTGCCTTTTGTTGGCATTGGGGTTTTTTTTTTGCCACATATTAATGAAAATGGTATTGGTAACAAACATGTTTTCTATGATGAAATTTCTTTGGGTCATGAATAAACCAGAAATGATGTTGTGATAATTTGTTTTAATGATAAAAGTGTAGTTAATGTAAAGCCTGCAACTTTAGCATTTAAATGGCTTTTAGGTTAGTGAATGGGGCACTTGTTTAACAAAACTATTAATCATTTGTGGGTGTGACCACAACCAATGCTTACCATTCATAGATGTGACCATGGCCCCACACTATAGTTTACTCTATAGTTCCCGTAGTTTCAAAGCGGGACTCATTTTACATTTTAAGAAAATCAGAGTTTAAGAAGTGTCTCATTTGTTTGTTTATTTGTTTTTCCACACATGAGCCATAGGACTTGGTGGCGTGTATAGGAGCAGTAGACAGAGGTTGTTTATTTCTGTGATATATATATGTCACTGCACAAATGTGTTGATAATCATCTTTGCCACCATAGCAGTGCTGATCAGAGCAACAATCTTGTCTCAAGAGAGCGGTTTTCACAGAATTGTTATTTTAATCCGATCTAACATGTAATCATAATCTGCGTGCAGACTGATATGATACTGATGTTTGTGGGTTGATACATGACAGAAGAGAGTTAAAGATTTTACCAGCTGTATACAAATGAGATGTGAATGAATGTTCAGTATTTGCATAAATATCATAAAGAGAAATAATTAGACTTTTAACCCCAGAGGCCATTAGCAAAATTGCTTTACAAAACACAAAACACCTAAGGTTGTGATTTTTTTCTTCGACAAAACACCTAAGGTTGTGATTTTTTTTCCCTTTCCAGGAATTGAGAGAGCGTGTGCTCCGAGGGAAGTACAGGATCCCTTTCTACATGTCTACCGACTGTGAGAACTTGCTCAAAAAGTTCCTCATCCTGAACCCCTTGAAAAGAGGCAGCCTGGAGGTAAACGCTTTAAAACAAGCTTAGATGACAAACACATGACAATGGCACGGCTCAATGGTAGATATTGTTTTCATTTTGAGAGACACAAGGTTAACTTTAGATTTTAAAATATGCAGAGGAAATGATTAATGGTTTTGCTTATTTTAGTAAATATTGGATTCTCTGATTAAAAATAGTATTTAGTACTTGTTGTGCGTCACTCTGTACCTGAACCCGTTTTACCAGCTACCTGTGACTTTGTTGCCTGACCGTTAAGTGCTTTTTAAAAGTGTGGTAGAGATGTGTTAGACTGGATTCATGACTCACTCACAGAACGCGTTTCACCTGAGGAGAATGGATTGTTTCTCCAGAGATGGAAAAATCTATTCAAAGGCAGCTGTTGACATCTTTGCTTCCATTTTTCATAACAGTTGACTTTTAATCCCACAAGTTTGATTGTGCACTTTTAAGTAGAAGCCACAAAGAGTATGTGATGGAAACTCAAGCTCTGGTGTTAGAATTCCCCCCTGACTGTTTCATTTACACCTGCCGTAGAGTTGTGTTCAAATCAATGGTGTGCGTGTTTTTGTCAGGCTTTCGCTGAACTAACATCTGATCACACAAAGATTCACAGCTACTTTGTGGATCGTTATTGTTTTATAAAATTATTACTTGACAGACTTAGTTTATTTTCATGTTTTTGTGTCTAGAGACCTGATGAATGCAAGTGTCCACTTGAACCAAATCGAGTTCTGAAGTTTAACCTTGATTAAAATGGTTTCTGAAGTCTTATGTGAATATAGGACTGCTGAAATGCACAGTGTTTAGAATGTTGAACCACAGTTTTACCACATATGTGTAAACTGTTGCATCATGAGTGAAGGCAGCCTTGATTTGTTTTTTAAGGTGTGTGGTAGGAAGTCAGTGTATAGTGAGACCTTGGTTATTCCAGTCTAACCTGCAGGGGTTTTCTGAAGGCCGGTGAAACATGTTCTGCTGCCAAAGATGGAATGAATGAACTCACGACAGGTGGAAATGAGATTTTAGTGCCTCCTAGTGTCTTTACTGCCTGAGTGAAGTGGACAAAATGAACTGCCTGTGATTGAAGACATTACAGATAAGTCTCAAATGACTGAACTGTGACAAATGTCCCAGGTCATAAATACTCAAGTGAAATATTTAAGACCAGCACTTTTAGTTTAGCAGAGGACAGAATAAAAAAATAATGCAGTTAAAAAACATTTTCATACAACCAGTGTGTTTCTATACAGTAATTGATTCAACGCAGCCGTTGAACTAACCTGGTTAAGTGCTTTAAAATAACATGAACAATGTTGTCTAATCTCTTCTCCTGTGCTTTTTGACATGTCACATTTTTCTGTGTCTGTGTGTCTGTTTGGTTTGCTCCCAGCAGCAGATAATGAGGGACCGATGGATGAATGTGGGCTACGAGGAGGAAGAACTCAAACCTTACATTGAACCCCAGCCAGACTACAAGGACCCAAGGAGGACAGGTACATATGGTATTTTTCATCCCATACTCATTAGCACAGTTGTGAGAATGTTACTTTCAACACTCACAACAGCACATTCTTTGACAACATACTGTCATTCCTGTATAAATCAAAAAATGATATTTTTTTTTATCTGTGTGCGTCCAGATATCATGCTGCAGATGGGATTCTCCCAGGAGGAAATCCAGGACTCACTGGTGAACCAGAAGTATAATGATGTGATGGCTACATACCTGCTGCTGGATTATAGGAACTCTGAGGTTCACTGCTCTTTTCTTCCACTCATACACACTATACACATTTGCCTAAGCTAACAGTGACAACTGAACAATGCTGGCATCTAACCAACCTACAAATATCCAACATCAAGCCCCACTATAGTCCAGAGCAGCTATGGTTGGTTTGTTGACGATGGATATTTTATGGTCTTTTGGACATTAAACCATAAAATATCAATCTCCTTTGGCTTTTGACTTCTCCAGTTTTCACTGAAAACATCGGAACAATAATGTTCTGTTTTCTCAGTGTTTGACATTTACAAGTGTGATGTTTTGTGTGACATGTTTTTTGTTTTTGTTGTCATTTGTACTTGCTTCTACCATAATTTTAATATCAATCATTTCTTCTGCCTTAGCTGGACGAAGGGTGCATCAAGCCTCGGCCAGGAGCTGATGTAAGCAACATAAATGCCCCCTCCCCACCTCACAAAGTAAAGCACGACCACATTGTCACACAACTCTCTACACTTAGAACAGCAGCACGACCACATCCACTTTTCCTACGTTTTGAATCCTCCTTCATTTTGTCGAGTCTTTTCTTGTAGCGTCACACAACTCTCTACACTTAGAACAGCAACAGTAAACACAGAATCCTGGCTTAGTGCCTGAATCCTAAATTGCAAATGTTTTGGTGACCATTTGACCATTGTGACTTGTTTTTTTTTTTTTCCTCTTAAGGTACAGCGCAGTGTGTCGTCCAACCAGAAGCCTCAGAATCGCCGAGACCAGGGTGAGTTTGGTGTGTGTCACTAGGGAAGGGGGAGACACAGGTCTGTCAAAGAAAGAGAGAATGTCCCTGTAGAAAAGATTCAGGTTGGGTCTTTATAAACACTGTAGATACCGGTCTACATGTTAAAAAAGGAAGTGATTAAGAAGAGTCTGGTACTCTGCATGTAAACAATCAAGTTCACACTGTAAGGCAAGCATTAACAGTCGGAATCACACACACGACAAATGTTTGTTTACCTTGTTCATTTGCAGTGTAGTTGCCTATTGCCCCTCCTTCCATCACCTTCATGTCTTTGTAATTGTTTTTTGCAAAATAAAGTAGTTTAAGAAAGAAGAATGATATAGTGTGTAGTGAAATACACTTGCCAGTAAAGTGATTTTTAAGAAGCTTGATCCACAATGCTGGATCAATGCCGCTAGACAGTTTACTCGTCGCATAAATAGATTAAAAAGCTTTCAGGTTAGAGATGTTTCTAAAAGCAAAGGCTTATTAACAACACAAGTAGACGGATGCAGATTAGAGGAAGCAATAAAACGGTAATGGGTTAAATGGAACAAGCTGTGGCCATTCTGATGCACTCCTGCCCCTCCCTCCTACCCCCAGGTTCCTCCTACGCAAAGAGAGGTCAAGGAGACAACCGGACTGCAGTCGAGGATTCTGGCAGGAAGGGTTCATCAGGCAGCTCCACTACCAAGGTGCCGGCCAGTCCGCTTGTCCCCTCTGATCGCAAGAAGAGTGCCACGCCCTCCACTGTGAGCTCAAACACCAAGGATGATATATTTTATATTGGAAAATCAACATGGATTTTGAAGATCTTTTTTTTTCTCAATATATTTAACATTGTTTCTGTTCTGTCCTTGTTCATATATACAGAACAGCATCTTGTCCACCAGCACTGCTCGAAGTCGGAACTCTCCACTGTCGGAGAGCGCCACGCTGGGCCAGGGGATCCAGAACGGCAAGGACAGGTACCCACATACACACAAAATCACAAAAAAAGGAAAATGCTTTCTAAAGGCAAGGACAACTATGCAGTCGTTCTCATTTACACACACGTCGAGCTACTGAGAGGCAGCGTTGCTTTTTCACCAACACACCCTTGATAACAAACACATTCACTATGGTTTGTGAATGAAGCCGTGCCCCAGCTGTCTCAGTGGCTGAATCCCAGACCTTGGCTGGTCCTCTCCAGAGCTCTGCCAGCTGGCTTAGGGACGCCCACGACTCAGGGCGGGGGCCAGGCCTCCTGGATGAAGAAATCAGGCTCCCTTGAGTATTTAGGCCAAACCTCGAGTAGATTACAGATTACCAGAGATGGTCTGATGGAGGCCTGCCATTCAGGGGGAAGCAGGCGTTCAGTTGATACACAGAAACACACATTCTCACATGCAGGAAGATGGAGCACAGTGGCCCCGGTCTGTTCTTCAAATCCTAACCCATTTTTCTTTCTCTTTCCACCTTTGAGCTAAATCAATTTTACAGCTGATTAACACATAATGACTGTGGCATATGTTCAAAACAGCTTGGAATTTTTTTTTTTAATTTACGCCCAAAAACTTTTTAATGAAATTTTACTGCTGTATTATACCTTGAAGTTCTATCTAAACTAATTAGCTCAATATTAGGACACATCTTATTCAAGTAAGATTATTGAAAACTATTATTATTATTTTTTAATGAGCTAAAGAACATTTTTTTCTTAGTAGCAAGGCTGTTGTCCTATTTTTAATCAGCTAAAGAACATTTCTTTCTTAGTAGCAAGGCTGTTGTCCTATTGGCCAACGTTCCTCTATTTGCTCATTGTGGACTTTGGATTTTCTAATTAAAGCCATAAAAAAACACTATTTCAGGCGGTGTCTGTAACTCCCAAATCCAGTCCTACTTTGTCCCCCGGGAGTCAGTTTGTCCTTCACATCACATCCATACATAAAAACCCACGTGTCACTCACGCTTTAACCAACCATTTGCTTTTGTGTTTTTTGTTGTTTTTTTTGTTTTGTTTTTTTTACATTCTACTTTAGGCCAAGCCATAATTCCTACTGTGATGCAGCAGTCATTATCACTACTGCTTTGTTACTTGTCATGTATCAGTCTCAACAGACCACATCATTCCCACTGAAGTGTCCTGTGTCAAATATCACAAACTAAATTTAGTGCCCAGACTCTGTAGTCTGATGTGGATTTGAGGAGATTGTGTTGGTAAGCACTGTATGGTAGTGAAGTGGTCATTTGAGGCAGCATTGCTTTTTTTTTTAATACTGTGGGTGTGTTAGACATGGTAGATCCTGCTTACGTAGTGGTTTTCATCTGCTGTATTTAAAAAGAGACTTTTAATTTTGTTATCATTAATGCTTTAAAGTTGGGCTACTACTCCTGTAAAACCCTCACCCCCACCCCTGACTTTTCTTTTCTGTGTCTGAGCTCCTGTCTCTCTGGGCCTAAAGTCCCTCACATTTTTTCTCCCTTTTCCTTTTTCTTGATATATTTTTCTTTACCCTCTCCTCTTTCTAAGGAGATTATGCAGACTTATGATGGAATTTTAACTCTTAGTGGCGCAACTTGGTCCCTTTACTGGGCTGCTAATAGGCTTACACATACACAAAAATGAACACACACACACACACACACACACATACATACGGACCACATACAACACTCAATGACACACAGGCTTTAACATACACGTCACACACACTCACACCATTGCCACACACTGGCCCTGTACTATGGATGTATGTTATTTTTCCATCACTAGCTGCACTAATCCCCATCA
>NC_024307.1:19956803-19957856 GCF_000523025.1 Cynoglossus semilaevis
CCGTGTTTGTTTTCTTTGAATTGGCAGCTGTTGGCTTGACCTCTATAAATGTCTCTCTGTCTCTCCCTCACTGCTCATTTCTCTCCACTCCTGTCTCTTTAAATCTCTCTCTCTCTCTCTCTCTCTGTCTCTCTGTCTCTCTCTCCTCTGTCTCTCCGTGGTACCACTCCCCGCTTTCTGTTTGTTTATGTGCAGAAAAAGTCAAGTTAGAGTTCGTCGCGTGAAGATCTTTGCAGCTCATGGTTATATTGCTGAGAAAGAATTGGGCATTAGACGTCTTTAGCTTGTAAAGTTTTTTTTTTTGATAAATGGCATAATTTAATGAGAAAAAATGATTACAGTTGCTTGCAGCATTTGCATGATTTCTTTTAAAGTAATAGTGCTATAATCGTAAACACAATAATTGAGGATTAAATTGTCCTTTATGTAATACACTGTTTATAGAACAGGAGCGGTAAAAAAAAATAGTCTAGACTGTCAAACTGACTCTTCCCAAAGAATTTTTCTTTAAGTTTACCCTCTATCTTGTTCCTGTCCTCTCCCTTTGCGTGTTCTTTTTGTGTGAGTGGCCTACCTTTATCTTGGTCTCCTGTATCTCTGCTCTGACCCTACCTCCTGCTCCTTCTTCATCTCTCTCCCTTCCTCCCTCCCTCCCTCCCTCATCAGCCCTTAGTGTCTTTAATAAATGCTGCTTCTAACCATGCTTCATCTCACCTCTCACCCACCCACACACGAACCCTGCCCAAATGTGTATGTATTGTGGTGATTTGTGTGTGTGTGTGTGTGTGTGTGTGTGTGTCTCTTGGGCGGGGCACTCCTCCTCCTGTTCCTCCCCCTTCATCCTCCCAGCCTAAACACTCCGGGCTCCCGCACATCTACTGCCTCAGCCGCTGCCGTCCTCTCCTCCTCCTCCTCCTCGCGTCCCCGCCACCACAAGTCCCTGTCCTCCTCCAATCATCCATGCCCCTCTGACCTGCACGCACCACGGCCAAGGCAAGTCTCTAATACGCTCTCTTACACTATTACACACACACACACAGGGTTTTAAAATGT
>NC_024307.1:19960081-19996573 GCF_000523025.1 Cynoglossus semilaevis
AAAGAGTGTGTGTGTTTTCCTCTTGGCTCCGTGTTTGTTTTCTTTGAATTGGCAGCTGTTGGCTTGACCTCTATAAATGTCTCTCTGTCTCTCCCTCACTGCTCATTTCTCTCCACTCCTGTCTCTTTAAATCTCTCTCTCTCTCTCCCTCTCTCTCTCTCTCTCTCTCTCTCTCTCTGTCTCTGTCTCTCTGTCTCTCTGTCTCTCTCTCCTCTGTCTCTCCGTGGTACCACTCCCCGCTTTCTGTTTGTTTATGTGCAGAAAAGTCAAGTTAGAGTTCGTCGCGTGACGATCTTTGCAGCTCATGGTTATATTGCTGAGAAAGAATTGGGCATTAGACGTCTTTAGCTTGTAAAGTTTTTTTTTTTGATAAATGGCATAATTTAATGAGAAAAAATGATTACAGTTGCTTGCAGCATTTGCATGATTTCTTTTAAAGTAATAGTGCTATAATCGTAAACACAATAATTGAGGATTAAATTGTCCTTTATGTAATACACTGTTTATAGAACAGGAGCGGTAAAAAAAAATAGTCTAGACTGTCAAACTGACTCTTCCCAAAGAATTTTTCTTTATGTTTACCCTCTATCTTGTTCCTGTCCTCTCCCTTTATCTTGGTCTCCTGTATCTCTGCTCTGACCCTCCCTCCTGCTCCTTCTTCATCTCTCTCCCTCCCTCCCTCCCTCCCTCATCAGCCCTTAGTGTCTTTAATAAATGCTGCTTCTAACCATGCTTCATCTCACCTCTCACCCACCCACACACGAACCCTGCCCAAATGTGTATGTATTGTGGTGATTTGTGTGTGTGTGTGTGTGTGTGTCTGTGTGTCTCTTGGGCGGGGCACTCCTCCTCCTGTTCCTCCCCCTTCATCCTCCCAGCCTAAACACTCCGGGCTCCCGCACATCTACTGCCTCAGCCGCTGCCGTCCTCTCCTCCTCCTCCTCCTCCTCCTCGCGTCCCCGCCACCACAAGTCCCTGTCCTCCTCCAATCATCCATGCCCCTCTGACCTGCACGCACCACGGCCAAGGCAAGTCTCTAATACGCTCTCTTACACTATTACACACACACACACAGGGTTTTAAAATGTTCTTAGCACAGATCAGCCGTATCCTAATGGACGAGGAGGAAACGGAGATCTGAAGGAGGCAAAATGGGATTTGTTTGCTGCTAACAATGAGTTTCACCACCGCTTTATTAAAACCTAAAGCACCTGTTATTGTGGGAGGGGAAAAAAACCAACTCTCTGATTAATTAAAGCAATTGATTTTTTGAATTTTTTGAATATCCTAGAAAATGTGAAATTTACAAATGAGATGTTTTTTCTTTAAAGAGCAGCTAGTACTTTATTTTTTCTTTCTCTCTTGCACATGCACACACACTCAGACACACACATGATTTATACATATTTACAAAATTCAAATGTTTGAATAGGCTGACATTTTTTTCATTAAACTTTTACATAAAATATGAATAAGAAATACAAGCATCAATGTTTCCACACATCAGCTAAACTGAGTTAATTAACAAAAACACATTTCCAGTTTATCATGTGCAGTTTTCAGTAAAGTATTCATCAATCAAGTCTTTGATCTCCCTTTTGTTTTACCTCTCCGACATAGAACCAGGAAGCAGAGCTCCCATTCGTTTTGCAGCAAACATATTACATAACACTGCCTTGCCAGAGTAGCAGTGAGTTACTGCTCAGTCACTTTCTCAAACAACGAGGCGCTGCACAGAGTTACTTAGCAACAGAGTAGAGGAGATGCTGCAGCTCAGGAAACTGTCTTTCCCGCTCAAACCTCACTTTTACTCAGTGGCGCCTTGAAAACCTCTTAAAACCTCTTGACAAGACAAGCAGGTTTTTCTCTTCTGACCAACTACAGTTTTTTTTTTCTTTCACCATTCTTGTTTCATTTCAACATCACCAAAAAGGCAATTACCATCAAAACTAAACTACTAAAAAAAGGTTGTGGTACGGTGTTATATCAAAACCCTTGAGTGCAACGGTCTGTTGACACACTTTGTAAAACCCAAGATATTACAGGGCATGTGTCACCTTTAGTCACAGATAAATGCTTGGTGCAGAAGCTCTGGGAGGAATCAGACAAATGTGATTCATGTTTTCGGTGTAATCTGCTGCATGTGACCTGTGTAAATGATTGCTTGTCCTAGTCCTTCCTCCTTTGTTTGTTCATTTTCTATCTTGAGCTTGTTGACAGAGGGGTTTCTCCCGGTTGATTATGGTAGAAACATCAGTCTTGTGTTTAGACGTTTGAAGTCTTGCTTTCCATAATATTATTTTGTATACATGGGAAATACTTGGGAAAACCCAGCCTAATTATTTCATTGTAATCCTTTTACGATTATATATAGATCAGGGCCCTCCAATGCGTCACTTGCAAGCTACCAGTAGCTCGTCGCCCCTTTCCAAGTAGCTCGTCAAAGGCTAATGAATCAAACAAACATTTGATAACGTAATTCATCTGATTAAAAAAAAAAAGCTTAATATCCATGTAGCTAAGTTCGCTACTGCACAGTGTGAATGCTGCGTCTTGACGATTGGCAAACACTTGTAGAGTGCAGTCGGTTGCGCAGCAACATTCTGCAGAAATAACATTAAAAAATAAAACGGCTCATTTGGTCAAAATGGAGGAACAATACTGGACCATGTATACATGGATGTTCTTTGTGGACTGCCATTATGCCAAACAATAATAATAATAATATAGATACTGACAAAAATGAAATAAAATAATACTTTGGTAAAACTGTGATATGTTGACAGTAACACATTGTGAATGCTTAGAAAGCGTATTGAGCTTGATTGGTCAAATTGAGCTATGAAAATAAATGTTACACAACATGGGTAGCTCTGAGCCATTTTCATTTTGTAAAAGTAGCTCGAAAAGGTTGGAGACCTCTGATATAGATGAATGACTGGAGTCTGTTGATTGTCTTTCATGCCATCTGTCCTTACACCATGTGTATTCAGTGTCTTTGTGTTTTGTTTGTGTCTGAGGCTTGTTTGTTTTGTGTTGACTGCTTGGTGTGACAGTATCTGAAGGACTACTTTGATATTTTCAGTCTTCTTTACTCCTACATACTGTCGCATTTGAAGGTACGGGGCTTGGTTATCTTAAATACCACGATAAACCAATATGCCCTGCGTGTGATAGACACCTTATAAAGAAAAAATCCACAAATGCCAAGTTTAAATTTCAACATCCCAAATGTCAAGGTGCCCCCCTGGCTGTCACTGCTTTTGTGAGCTTTATGATGAAGTCTCGTTTTGTTGCATCCAACGTTCAACAGTGAGCTTGGGCTGTTCAGAACCTGGTTTGGAACGCTGGAAAGAAGGTACCAATCCAACACATGGAATGTACCCCGAGTGAGGAATAGTCGTTTTTATTTTATTTTCTTACGATTACCATGAGCCTTTCATCTTAAAGGAGAAATCTGGCAGTTTACACATACTGTGTTGCTATATATGATGCCACAGAACAATGCCGACTTGGTCCACCTTGGACCACTGACCCTGCTGGCAAACCTGACTGTTCACACACGCTGTACCACATTCCCATGTCCCAGTTTCAATAGGAAACATGCAGCATTAACACTCATGCATTTGAGTCTGGATCCTCAATTCATTCTCAGGTTATTTCATACTGTGCATGTTTATTAATTATCTGGACATGGCTCATGTTTTAGCTCATGTGTTAGACATTGCCTTGGAATTTGTTAATTCTTGTTGCGTAGCACTAATAATGATATTTTGTGTGTATTGGTGACAAACAGCTGAATCTCTTAGTAAGTTCCTATGGTGGCGTACTCTGTCCACAATGAACCAAATTTTCATACTGACAGTAATAGCAACTTTCAAACAACACTGCTGTGTGTTGAACACTGCCAGAGGTCCCCTTAAATATTCATGGATTCCTTTTTTTCCCCCAAACATCCTTCTCTCAAACTAAGATACACTTTTTGTGAACTGATTTGGGTTTTCTAAAAAACAAACAAACAAACACTTCTGCAGTGTTTGTTTGCCGCCGCTAATGAGGCACAGTGCCGTACATCATCATTGCTTTAAGGTAGAGGTTGTATTTTTCCTATGACTGTAGATAGTTGTTTATACATTTCCGATGGTTAGCCTGATCCAGCCCTTCTTTCCCTGTTGAATACCAAGTGTGTTGTCATGGTCATGCATGTGTGTATGTTGTTTGTCTACTCGTGGTTCAGGTGCAGTAACAGTACTTTCTATATGTTCATCACTCAGATATAATAGAAAATAATGCTTTGCTGCAAAGCTAATGTAGCCTGGGATCAATAATATCTATCTATCTATCTATCTACCTACTTGTCTGTCTATGTCCATCTACCGCATCTTCTGCAGTTTTACTGCATTCTTTTGTGTGTCTCGTTTTCTTAAATTTTCTGCCAGTTACTACCATCAGTTGCAGATGTGCTCAGGTCACACACTGAGAAAGCTGTGGGTGTACCTACTTATTTACCACACAGATAAGTGTGGTAAATAAATAAAGCAGTAAACAGTGCTGGGCTTTAAAGGTGTGTTTTATGCCAGTTTACTCATAAGTCCATTAACTGTCTCTACTTGTGTCTTTTGTTGACCTGGTGTAACCCCATATAACGTGTTAATAAAACATGAGTTTTAGCAGATTTGGAGTTGTAGATTCTTGTTGAAGCCTTCACTGAGGTAAGTGTCTCTCAAAGAAAGTGTTGTCTTTGTTTTAATCTAACTCTTCTTCTCGCCCCCCCTCTTCACTCCTCCACTCTGTTCTGATGCTTCACTTGTTTTCATTTTCCTTCTTCTTGCCTCCCCTGATACACGTCACACTTGACGCATTTCATTTGTATCCCTCCCTGCTGTCAATTATTCCTCATTTGCACCTGCACTACCATCTCTCTTGTCACATCTTCAAACTTCCCGGCCCTTCCAATTTTTTTCCACACATTTATTCCCCACACCCTCCACTGTGCTGTTCTCTTCCTCTTCACTGTCACCGTTATCATCTATCCTTTCATTTTCTCCTTGCTTTCTTTCTCTATTCCTTCCTTGGTCTGCAGTGCTCCACCACAGCGAGCGCCCGGTGCCTCCCCGTCTGCCCACAACATCAGCAGTGCTGCTGTGTCAGACCGAACTAACTTCTCCAGGGGTGTGGGCATCCGCAGCACGTTCCATGCTGGCCAGCAGCGGGGTGCCCGGGACCAGCAGGGCTCCGCCTACCCTGGAGGGCCCGCTTCCCCATCACTGTCACATGGCAACAGCCAAACCCGGAGGACACACGGCGCCACAGGGATTTTCAGCAAGTTCACATCCAAGTTTGTCCGCAGGTGAGTGACACAAAAGATGTGCAGGACCTTGGGGTAAGTGGGGAAGGCTGAAGAGGTTTGTGGTCAAAGCGTAGGAGCAGAGAAATGAAGTACCAAAATGTGGTTGGATAGGGAACAGAAGAAGAAAGTTTTATAAATGTTAACAGTTGTTAGCAACCGTTCTATTTATTATCCAGCTGCTTTGTAACTTAAGTATAGTCCAAAGCTTTTTTCCCCCAAGTATCGTGGTTTCACTTTGGAGCAGAAAATGACTAGGTCTACGTTACGAGTCGTCTCGTGCTCATTTCCTCCCAGGAATGTTTTACTGTATGTCCATGTCAACGCTGGTTTTCAGAGGGGGGCTGATCTGATCTCATCATCCCTATCACTAAACTTGTGCTCATCTGAAACTGTGCGCAGAGTAGAAAGGGAGAGGAAAGCAACAGCTGTGTCTTCTCTATAATTTTCCCTAGAGCTGTGGTGACTGAGGAGTAATTTTGGTTTTGGTTCCGTGTCTGGCCCAGTTTTTATGTCACTCCTCCAGTGCAGGTTACAGCTGAAACTACTCCCATGGATGCCTTCATGGTGTCTTTGCCACTGATAATAGCTCATTTTGTCAGTTTAAAAAAAGAGACAAGATCTAAGTTCTGCCAAATCTACCATTAATGACCAGTGACTAGTGACAACACAATCAATTTTAGAGGCAAACCAGACAACCCCGGATCTTCACTTGCCTTATAAAATCAAGAAATTCAACTCGGCAACGCATGCCCAATAAAGTGGGCTAAAAAAGTTGTACGGTTAACGTTACGCACGTTTCCTGGTTCAGCCAGTTAAGCCATAACTCAAGCAAGAATGAGCTGTGGCTCAGAAATGCCGTTCACTTCTCTGGGACCAAGACCTTGAGAGATGCAGTACAAGGCAACAAAAACATGCTCAATGGTCAGAGCAGTTCACAGTTAAGCGTGGTTTTTGAGATCCACAATCGTAAGATTCTGTGTGCTGTCCGGAAGGTTCTCTAAATATATTTCTGTCAAACATGACAAAGAGCAGTATTGGACAACAGTTATTACCACCAGATGTGGGAGAAATCATTTTTCTTCCAATACATTGCGATTGTCCGTGGAACAAATACAAAGAATTTTGTTGTCATAGTCACCAAGTCGAGTGAAATGTAAAAGAACTCTGTTCTTCCGTGGGACATATTGAGGCGTCACAGTAGGAAAGGCCCAGGTGTTGGTGGTAACATTAATGATGGATCTGCTCCCCCTGCAAGGCTGGCAGTGATTAATTTTATTATTTACACCTGTGCTTCTCCTACTGTGACACGGCTCCAAAAGATTAAATAATGCACAACAGCTGTGCTGTGCCGTTTTGACCTGAAATTACTCAAACAAGAACAAGTCGTGTGCTCCAGGGAGTGCTTTCAGCTGCAGATTCATTCACACTTCTCAAGGATTTGGTGAATATCTCGACCCAGGGAAAGTTTTGAATTTACAGAAGAGAGTTTGTTGATAATGTAGAAGAAGCTGAGCAAAAATATAGTTAACAATGAATGGGATTGTGTTATGTGAATTTTGTAAGTATTTTACTGGTTAGTTGTTCCTCTCAACTTTTGTTTTCATCTGTGTTTTTGTAAGAAAATATGTCATACTTCAGGGCATTGTAAGATATTTTAAAATGGCCAGTCTACCAGTTTAAATACTGAAAGTATAACAAGATTGTACATTAGACATATTTTTCCAGACTGGAAGTGAGGTGAAAGTAACACACAGGACTGAAAAAAAAAATGGGATTGAGTAAGAAAAGAAAAGATAAGAAGCTGTGAGACGGGGAGGACGAGACTACGGTCTTTACTCACTGTGTCCACAGCCTGGTGTGGTTAGTCGTCCATGTACAGACCACTGTGATGATATAGTTCATATGGTCATCCACATACAGACCACT
Organism: Cynoglossus semilaevis; assembly: GCF_000523025.1. Taxonomy (NCBI): domain Eukaryota; kingdom Metazoa; phylum Chordata; class Actinopteri; order Pleuronectiformes; family Cynoglossidae; genus Cynoglossus; species Cynoglossus semilaevis. The sequence continues at coordinate 19,967,358 of NC_024307.1, forward strand.
GTGATGATATAGTTCATTAAATAAAGGAGAGGGTCCAATAGTGGTAGCTGACTGTAAGTGCACGTGCGTGCATGTCTATGAGGTGATGGTAAAAATACAGCCACTCTGCAGGCCTCCCACTCAGAGACACCGTGGCTCAGTGGCGGCAGTATCCATGGTTACACCAGAGATATCACTTTCCTTTAACTATAAATATCACTAGTGGGGACACCTTGACACATGCGTTCACTCACATGCACTCACACAGAACCTGGTGTACTGGTTGTTAAAGTGTCCGAGACGGAGGTTTTGTTGCTGTTCCTGGAACAGTTCAGAACAAACATGTATCTACAACAAAACCTAAAGCACCAGTAATTGTTGACATTGTTGCACTTGTCTGGTCGCAGCATCAATGTGTGAATTACAATGTTTCTCATTGTGGGTTACACTTTGGTGTCTAGGACTAATGATCCCATTAATCTGAGTCATTGACTGGCTAATCTTTCAACTATTCTTGGAAAGCAGTAATTCATTTTAACTCTAGTCTTTTTTCTTTTTTTAATCTCTGACTTAAGCTTCCTACATTTGCATATTGGCTCTTCAGTACAAGAAGACTGTGATGCTGTCAGCACTTAAACTGTTCTCCTGATCAGTCCAAAATTGAATGTTTCATAAATGTATTGGCATCACAATTTAAAAAAAACAACATCTAATCCACATTTTTTTTAGCATTTCAAAGTCAGACCAACAAGTGTGTGTAAACACTGAGTTAATCAGGTTTCCATAATCATTTCCTCAGGTACTACTAGAAACCTGATGCACCACTGATGTATTTAAACGTTATGAAGAAATCGTTGTTGACTGTGTCTGTGACACGATGGGTCAAGAGGATGAAAACAAACCTGACAGGCTATGATCTATGATGATATGATATCGAAAAGATGGATAAATCAATTCCCCTTTTCTTCTCAGGTTCTGTGGGTTTGACCAGTTTTAATATAACAGTATATTTTTGTGATCTATGTCTGTGACTTTGTATGTGTGAATTCTTTTACGTCACAAACAGCTACTTAAAGAGTCATCCAGGACTAATGGATTCACTGTCTCACAAAGACATTGTCCTACAAAGCTCATTGGGTTCCACCCAGATGTTCTGTTGTGCGGTCAGTCCTGTCCCCACACAGACTGAAGACTCACTGCAGACGCCCTGGCTCTCTGTGTTTGACATTAATGTTTAATGTTGTTTTGTGCTCGCTGCTTCATTCACTCGTGAGCCTGGTTTATGTTGGACTGAGTGTTTTCCTCATGTTTTTGCTACACAGGGCAGCTTGTCTTCAAAAGCAAAAGTCAATCTATACGTTTTTATACATATTTTTTTCTCTTTCTTTCTTTCTTTATCCCTCTTTTGTTTTTTGTAGAAATCTGTCGTTCAGGTTTCCGAGAAGGTAGGCAACATCCCCAAAGTTAAACAATAACCCCTTGATATACATATACGTATACTCTCTTCATATATATTTTTCACATATATATATTTTCCCTCCCCTTTTGGTGAATTGTGCAGCTTTTTTGTTAAACAACTTTCTTTTGTGCCTTAAGCCTTATCTTTTCTCCTATTATTTTTTCTGTGGTTGGCCCTTTTTTTTATCCCTATGGTTTTGAGTGCCTTGTTTGGCCTTTATTATTTATTTATTATATTTTTTTTAACACTAACTCCCCTTTCTCACCCACTCACACATTTAACTCACTCCATCACCAAGCGGCACAGTAACACTTCAGCCCTCTTCCTCTTCATCCCTCCATCAGTCCACCTTTTCCACATTTCCATCCATGCCCCGACTTCCCCTCCTATTTATTTACCCAGTAGAGCGTGCGGATGTGTGTGATGTCGTCGCCCCCCCCCCGTGCCCTAGAATTAGGGCGAGTTGTAATAACGCCATAGATCATACTACCAGCTAATCTTAACCATTTCATGGCCTTAGTTTTATCAGAAGGTCCCTTTCTTCTCTATCTAATATTGAACAACAACTTAAATTCTAAAACAGTACAAAAACGGTGGCTCATAGGATCATTAAAACAGGTGATCCTAAAAGGAAAGACCTTTCCTGTTAATATCAATCCTGTCTAAAATTGCTAATGTGTCAACACAAATCATAAGTCGATGTTTAAAACTTCACAACCTTCTCCTGAGTTGCCTGCTTTTAGAGACCCCCCCCCCCCACTGTGTGAGAGCAAAAGCCAAAATCAACAGTTCAAACAAAACATTTCAAGTAATTAGATTTCTAACGTCACCCTAAGTTTTATAATCCTGCTAACCATAGTCCTGCTAATGCTTCAGAGTGAACGACGCCAATCTCACCTTTCTGCCCTCATTAATGAAAATACAGTAATTACATTTACTTTAATGAAGGGAGGGTCAATAGGGTCCAAAGCTGCAAACGCAGCAGACTATGTAGAAGTGAGACCCTGTGTGTAGCTGCGACTGTTAGATGGATGGCGGTAGAGAGGTGGGGAAGGACCCAGGAGGGACGGAGCTGCAGTGTTTCTCAGGTTCCACTCTGTTTTATTTCTGAAGGCTGCACTCTACTTCTCTGTTTCACTGCTCTGTTCTCACTGTGGCACTGGCTCTCTAACAACAACAGCAGCACCAGAACTGGATGGCTTTGACCTACTCTGGCTGGAAAACACCTTCATGCCTTTATACACACACACACACACACACAGAGTCAGATATTTACACTAAAACACACTGTTCTCCTGTTCACAGATGTTGAACATACTTTGACGCATTTGATATTTACATATGAAAATCTGAACACCTGTTTCACAGCCACACGTGTCTCACACTCTGTGGTTCCTGAGTGTGTTGTCTGCTTTTGTAAGCAGAGAGAGCAGTTTCTTTTTTAAAAATCTGGACCATTGCGCCACCTGCTGGATGAAAGTTGTACAAGTATTATTGAAACTTAATTCATTTGTGAAAGAACAATTTTAAGATCATTTAGTATAAGAAAACTTTTTTTAATGATGAAATGAATATGCATGTGATGGTCAAACTATCATCATATGTCTCCAGCGGGACAGCGCTCCCTGGTGGAAGCATGTGCATTTCTTAATTTTAAATCAAATGCAAAAAAAGATATATCACCAAGATAGAACATATATATATTTATTTTTATTTATTTGTATATATATTTATTTATATATATTTATATTTGATTATTAGTTAAGGCATTGGTATATTTCTATTTATTTTGTATATTTCTAATTATAATTTGCCATTGGCTATTTATTTCTGTTGCAGGAGGTATTTAAGAATTCTTTTTGGCTTTGGAATTGGGACAAAACAAATATGAATTTCCTCAACAGAAACCATTTAACATCTCAAACTGTTTGGATTTGTCACGTTCTGTCCACCGTCTTCATGTCTTTTTCTGTTGTCCGTCCTGTTTTTTGTTTGTTTTCGTGTTGTATTTTTCCTGCCCATCATTATGTCTGTTTGTCTCATGTCTGCTGCTGTGAGAGAGAATATTTGTGTTGCACCTGTTTTAACTTTTTTTTTTTAGTCTGTGTTTGTGGATGTGTCCTTGTTACTAACAAAGGTAAAAGCTTCCATACCTACAGGACCCGCCCTCACCATGCCGACTGTTGGGTTCCAAACCATTCCATTCTGATCCATGTCACGTTACTCATTATCCTCATGTTTTGTTTAAACAAATCCAATTCCCTGTCACTCCAGCCTTCTTTCAGTCTGAAATATTTAGAAATATCCAATTGTTGTTATTAAGGTCCTTTCAAGTTTCTAAGGACATTTTTAGCATCTGAATTAAGCAACTTTCCACAGTATATTGGTGCAAAAACCCATTTAGTAATAGGATCTGAGGCAACTGAACAAAGTCCAGTGACGTATTGTAGTGAAAATGAAGAGTGTAATGTGAACAGGACTTTTCTACTTCTGTGTGTCCTAATCACCCTCTTCAAAGTTACTGAAGTTATAAGACAAGATGGCCGCCTACAGTCTGCAGAGTCTGCACTTTACTGTCCTTCCTCACTATCTACTTCAGACCAAACATGGGATTTTCCTGCAGAGCGGCACATACCACTTTGTAAAAAAGACGAAAAGGAGATGAGTGGAATTTAATATAAAAACAATGACATTACGGCTACGCTTACATTTGGCTAAATGTAAATGTAAAAAAACATTGCGGTGTTCATTTAAATAGTGACCGCAGTGGCATGGTGCCTCTAATTGCTGGCCCACCGTTGACAATGAACATGTTGATTGATGAAAACGAGTCGTTGCTGCTACAGCAGTCTTTACTAAGAGGCTTCACAGACTGGACTCCTGTTTTAAAGGCTGTGAGTGGTTGTCATGGAACCTCCAGTGTGACATGGCGAGCTGCGGGACTACATTTCAGTCAGCTCATTTCCTACCTGTTATCCATCTATGTTATCTATCAGAGACTAAATGTCACCTTTGGAACACAAAAAAAAGACTAAACTTGTGTTGATTTTTCTCGAGGAGTCCGTATGAGGGAGAGGGTCGAGATGAGGGGAGCAGGTGAGATACAGAACAGTCTGAAGAAAAACTGAAAAATTCCCCTAAATCCCAACAACCCTTCTGCCTGCCTGCGAATCAGTAGCCTGGAGCCAATCAGTAGCTGATCTCTAAGCTTGTTGTGAATGGCTGGGAAAGTGGGGGAGGAGCCGGGAGAAGGCGTTTAATCAGTTGGTGATGGTGGTAGCGGCTTAACCAATCAGGGGACGGGAAAATAGTGGTGAATGGTAGAATCCCATTGGAGATGGTGTGGAGTTCGACCCGCATGGTGATCTGTGAGTGTGTGTGTGCGTGTGTCTGTGTGAATGAATGAGAGGAGAAATCAAATTCCCTGTACCCAAATGTGTGTTTGTGTGCACACAACAATCTTCTATCCTACCAACACACTCTCAAAACACACAAAAACGCACCTTGATGGTGCAAGACACACAAACAAACACAGGGTACTTAAAATGTTTGCTTTGTCTTTTATTCATTCACACTACCTCATCATCTTCCTCCTTTCAATCCCTCTTTCTTTTTGTCTCTACTATTTAAAAAAATAAAAACCAAATCTCACCCTATTGTCTCCCTCTTCTCTGTCATCCTCCTCCCTCTCCTCTCCCCTCCTCTGCCTCACCTTTCCTGTTTTCACTCTCACCATTTTCCCATCCTTCCTGTGGTTCTCTCCTTCTCCTCCACCCTCCCACTACATCACCCAGGTCTATGTTGAGCAGCACAGTGGACAAGTCAGAAAAGACGTCTGGTGGTGTCCTCTCCTCCTCTTCCAACAACGATGAGAACAACTCCTCACCAGGATCTGGTAACACCGGTACGTGGACTTTAGGCCATCAGCACGAGGTTCATCGTTCTTCTGTTCTCATGTGGAGCTGGTGTTAGACATACATTTGTAAAGTGTAGTATGTGGGAGATTGTTATACAATTCAATTCCTTACACATCTACTTTACATCTGGAAGGTTCTGGGTTCATGCCCCAGAGGACCTACATACTTTGTGCCTCCTGTTGCAGCAGCTCTGTTGTCAACACGACATTTCCCCATTGTGGTATAAATAAGGGAAAATTGAAAAAACAAATTGCAAGGAAAAACTACAGGCCTGTGGGTACAGGTTCCTCTTTTGCAGCTGAAAGGTTTAAATGTTTGACATGTGTCATTGTGTATTGTGCTTAAAATTGTAGCAGTACAAATTTACAGCAGTAACATATGTAACGTTGCCTTAAAACAGGTAAAACAGCTTGTCACTGCTGTTGTTATGGTAATATTAGCGCCCCCTATTGTACTGACGCCTTGTGTCCTAATCAAGCTGCAGTTTAGCTGGACTTTTTAAGATTCAAAAGACAGAAAGGAGTGAGGCCCCAGTGGTTTATGTTGCAACACAGAGACACCGTCAGATAAAAACAGCCCTAGTGAAAGGTGGTAGATTTACAGATGTTGACATTTTTATTGGAAGTGGTCAGGAGGGACAGCAGGGCACCTCAACTATCAAACGAAACTGGTTAAATAATTGGATTTTGCTAACGTCTGCTGTTACTAACTCTTAAGTTTTTTTTTCCTTTCCTCATTTCCACCTGTCGTATTTGTTTTACCTCTCCTGTCCTCTAGGCGGCACCGGTACTCCCCCTGCCATTGCCAGCCAGAAGGACCCAGTAAAGCCTCGGTCCCTGCGCTTCACCTGGTCCATGAAGACCACATCGTCCATGGAGCCCACAGAGATGATGCGCGAGATCCGCAAGGTGCTGGACTCAAACAGCTGCGAGTACGAGGTGCGAGAGCGCTACATGCTGCTGTGCCTCTCTGGCAACCCGGCACGTGACGACTTCGTCCAGTGGGAGATGGAGGTGTGCAAGCTGCCCCGGCTCTCCCTCAACGGCGTGCGCTTCAAGCGGATCTCGGGCACGTCCATCGCCTTCAAGAACATTGCCTCAAAGATTGCGAACGAGCTGAAACTGTGAGTGCGGACACGCAGCGCAGGGAGATGAGAGTTTAGGAGGCAGGAAGGCGAAGGGTTAGATAAGTGAGGATGGTGACGCGGTAGGTGGTAGGGGGCGCTGCGGAGGTCAGGAGGTGGGATCACATTCAAGATAACCCAGTTGTTTTGGCGACTTAGGTCTGGAGTGGGGCCGTTGGTTCTCTGAGACTAGAAATCATTTCATTTCTAGAGGTTTTGTTGATTCAGTTGTTGAAGTCCTGCGATCAGAAACTCTGAGCTGATTTCTCTGAGTTGTGAAGTTCTTGCAGACCAAGGTGTTCTCTCTCCCTGCTGGGCTTCCATTTTCTCATCACGTTCTACTTAGACGTTCCACTCTTCTGCATGTTCGATCTGCTCTTTCTGTTTTTAGCAGTCACACTTTGATCACTCTTGTCACTTCTTCCAGCTATTTATTCTGTTTCTCTGCGTGGTTCCTGTGGGGTGGGGAGGGAACGAGGTGGTAGTGAGGGTCAGGACAAGGAGGTTTTGGACAACACTTTCTCACCCGGTGTCTGAACCACTGACTCGTGTTTGGAGCCTCATGTTGCTGGAAAACTCTAAAGGAGTTTGGATTTGTTGTGATTGTCCTCGGGACTTGAATGGACTCAAACTGAGCCAACACACACACACACACTCTCTCTCTCACACACACACACACACACACCGCTTTTGGATGGACAGTCTGCTGTCGATGACTGGAGGACCCTCTCCACCTAAACACTCACTGAACCTGTCCTCTCACCATCCACCTTTCTCTCCCCCTTACTCACCTCCCCTGCTCTTCATCTTCCTCTCCCTCTAATCAAACTGAACACAGCACAAACACCTCCATCTTCTCACCTCATCACTCCCTATTCTTCCACCTGTTCCATGTCTTTTGCCACCATCTCGCGCCTCAGGCGGCCAGTCAAGACGTTTTCTCGTCCTCGCTGGTACAGACTTCAGCTGTGAGTCTGTACCTTTATTTTGTATTTTTTATTTTTTATTTTATGGCTTTTTAAACAGAGTTGTGCACTGGAACAGAGGGGCATCTGTCGGCACCTGGACAGTCGTCGGACAGGGTTGGTTGATTGATGGAATGTTGCCTTTATTGAAGAATGAACCGTAGAGGGTTTTGTTGTCGCATTCATCAGCACATACATGTTGAAATGATGATGCCCAGATAATGTGTATTTTTTTAATGTCGGTATCACTTTGGTTGGCATCACGCCTTCATTTCTACAACGTCCACCCAGAACCAATGCTTTTTTTTTCTTTCTTTTTTTTGTCTTTTTTTTTTCCCTTGCCTGCCCATCTCAGCGTCACACCTTCCCAAAGAGCAAACACTCAACAGTCATTGGAGTATGTAAGTTAATCATCAAAGATCACTGGAGAAAAAGAAGAGAAAAAAACACACAAAAAGAAAAGAAGACAACAACGGATAGCGAGTTATTTTCTTCCGCTTTTAATTTGATAATATATTTTTGTGTCGTTAAAAATTTTGGGTTTGTACAGATTAGGATTATTTCGGGGGGCGGGGGGTCGGACTTGTTGTGTCAGATCATATCATTGCTGCCTTTTTGGTGTAGTGCACCTTTAACTCACTCATGTGTACACATACAAAGACACATACACACATCTCTAAATGTTTTTGATTAAACAAAAAAATGCTCAAAGTGCAGGAGTTTTCCATGTATGGAACCACGACGATGATGACGACTACTGCTCATTTTAATTTTTTTTTTTTTTTGGTCCACTTTAAATTTAGATTTTATTTAGTTTGATGATATATATTTTTTTAACAGCCTTTTCGGTCCAAAAGCTTGAAGCAGAGCCAGAAACAGGAGAGATTTAAGAATGTTTCTAATGTCACAGTGACTCTCGCTCGCTTTCACAATAAAAGACAAAGCTGAAAAGTCACTCTTCTCACACTCTGTGAAGTTGACGCAGTATTTTATCAGAGCTAAAAAAAAACACACACACACACACACACAGATGATGAAAAAGAGGAGCCGGGCTGACCGTTATCGTCAGCCATTTTAACTAACTCAACACTTTTTCCTCCTTTCTATCACAATGACACACTGTCAAGTTGTTTTCTTTCAGTTTTTAATACGTCAGATTTTCCTTTAAAGTTGATCATTGTATTAAGGTGCTGGGTATTGGATTCTAATTATTATTCTGGCTGTTGCTGTTATATTATCTCTTTCAGGGTTGATTTTATTTTACTTTTTTTTTTTTCGTTTTACATTGCTGTAATTTACATTGATTTTAAATGTGTTTTGAGCAAACTGTAACTGTAGTGGTGGGTTCTGGGGTTGGGAGGGGTGATCAACTCCTGAAAAATGTATTGTTTTTTTTGTGCAAAGACAAAATGATGAAAAATTACAATGATAGTAATAAAAACAATGATATAATAAATGTGACTCTGGAATCCATTTGCAACACCTAGCTGTGGTAAAGATATGACTGACTATGTGGCACAGAGCTGTGCTGTCGGGTGGCGCTGTACACCTCCGTCAACACTTTGGAAGAGACTTGAGGTGGCTGTCTTCTCTGTCTACACTGCTTTATATGCTTACAATACATAGTGTAATTGATCGTTGTATTTCTTGTTAAAAATAGATGTTGTTCCCCACACCGCTGATTGACACCGAATGAAAATAAACACACAAAAAAACCCACATAAATAATTCAAATAGAATATTTCCCAACAACAACAACATTTTACTGACAGGAAAAAATGACACATTTTAATGATTGCATATTAATCAGTTTTAAATTAGCAAGTCTAATTTGAAGCAGTCTGAGAAAATATCCTTGCTGTTGTCTGATTGCAGTTGTAATGAATGGAACTGCAGTGGAAAAAGCTGAAATTTGAGAAAAAAAAGCACAACTATGCCAAAGATACACTAGTTTATGTTTTATTCATTTATTGTGGAGCGTTTTCAGTTCCTGCTCACAGTTACAGAAAGGTGGAAGTAGTCCAACTGTTCCGTTCTCTTGAGGTTTCACTGGTTTCAAACCTGAGGTAAGGTGTCGGCCATTTAAAATATTAATGAATGTTTAAATTTAACAGGACGTTCACCTCCAGCTCACCTCCTGGTGCAACACCAAGGAAAGATACTTTAATAGTGGGAGAAGTAAGTTATGCTGGAAAAATCTTGGAAATAATTATATTATCTCTAAATGTGTGCCTATACTGTGCTGACATCTGAGTCATACTGGTTTGAAGAGAAAGAAGGTTACAGTAAACATGAAAGTGTTTTAGTTTATTTATTTTGCTTATAGTGTGGACGTCTGTGGCCCCGGAAGTTAGTCGTAGTTAATGTTTTAATGTAGTCCAGGACCGGCCTTTGATTCTTGTTTCACCTCATCTGTGATTTGGCGCCCCCTAGGCGGGGACAGGCCTGTACATTGTGAACTACTGCTGTAGCCTCATGTTACTCCGGTACCACTTTGTATTGTCTAAACAACACCTAACCCTGCCCTCCTCACTAATCCCCCCCAAACCCCAGTACTCTGAGGTGCTACAAAATGGCATGAACTACAACTATTTATTTTAATAAACAATAGGAATGTCAGTTCTGACCCGGTTATTACTTTAACAGATTATTAAACTGACAAAAGTGACGTACTTTACAGTAAAACATCAGTACGTTTTATTAATGAGGTATCATGAATGTGATATTGTTGAGGATTTGTTTCGTGTTTCCGTCCTGCGGTCCTTTGTTTTTTTGGTCGATTATCTTCTTCTTTTTCTTTCGGCTTTGTCCCTTTTTCAGGGGTTGCCACAGCAAATCATTGATTTCCATCTCTCCCTGTTCTCTGTATCTTCTACTCTGACTCCAACTACCTGCATGTCCTCCCTCACTGCATCCATATATCTCCTCTTTGGCCTTCCTCTCTTTCTCCTACCTGGTAGCTCCATCTCTAACATTCTTCTACCAATGTATCCACTGTCCCTCCTCTGCACATGTCCAAACCATCTCAATCTGGCTTCTCTAGCTTTTTCTCCAAACCTTCCTGTCTGTGTTGTCCCTCTAATGACCTCATTCCTGACCCTGTCCATTCTTGTCACTCCTAAAGAGAATCTTAGCATCTTTAACTCTGCCACCTCCAGCTCCTCCTCCTGTCTTCTGCCTATTGCTACTGTCTCTAAACCATACATCATGGCTGGTCTCACCACTGTCCTGTAAACCTTTCCCTTCACCTTAGCTGACACTCTTCTGTCACAGATCACTCCTGACACTTTTTGTCACAGATCACTCCTGACACATACACATAAATATATAAATACACCAGCCTGATCCGTTGAGTGACGACAGAACGATATTTTTCTTCCGAATTCTGAGTTCTACTCTAACGTCACAAGAAATGAAATCACACATGGTTCCGGTTTGGAGTCTGTGTAAACTTTTGTCATCTATACTATCAATAAGATGAGTTGTTGTCGTGTTTTTTCTTACTGACCAGCAGCTGAACAGGTGTACCGTGTACATTGGCCGTTGTGTCTGTAGATTGTGATTGCGGCTCGTAGTGTGTTTAACTGGTTACCAAATTGGCACATCGTTACCAAAGATAGCATGGCTCAGTGCTCCCAGTCCTGTTCCACCGACTGGACCACATTTGAAGTGAGTCAGCGTGGTGTCACAGTGAACCAGCAACCTTCTGATACCGTGAATGTGGAACTCATCTGTGATAACCTTTTATAACCTTTTTACAGTTTTTCTTTAAAAGACATTACGTATGTTCGTCATGAAGCTCTCCTCTCCTCTGACCTTTCAAGGTCAAAATGGAGTGTTCTTAAGGTTAATTACCAAGTTTTTTCAGCAACACACAGTTGTGATGCATTTAATTACAGAATAAATAAATGTATTTTCTGTGGGGTTCTTTCTATTTGAACCTCATTAGTTTGATGTTAGACAAACACAGATCCATTTTATAACTTAATTAAATCAATCCAGTTTTTCTGGTGTCCTAAGATGAGGATGAATCTGACATTTTCTTTGTTCATTTTTCAGTGGCAGACGACTCGGTTCCTTCCCAGAAGCTAAGGTAAAACGCTCAGTGCCTGCGTTAAAGCCCTGCTCAGGAATGTGGAAGCTACGGGTGAACCAACCTGTTGGGAGTCAACAGATGGTGTTTGTGAACAGGTGATGAACACAAGTGACATTCACACCCTGCAGTTAAAAACCCTTGTTAAATTAGAATAAACACAAAAAACCCTTCCTTCAAACCACTGTGCTACAAAGTAAATGTAAAACCCATATTATTTGGTAATTTCTTTATTTCTATAAAAAAAAGGGGCATTTGTCAAACACATTCATTTCCACAATGTAAACAGCTTCTCCCATAGTTACACACACAAGCAGTTTTGGAAACAAGCAACAAATGGAAGAAATCAAGTCCCAGTGAGGTGACAACGTGAAACACTTCAAACAAAGCAGTGATGGCTGCTCGTGTTCAAGTCGTTGCGGAAGGCTTCTGTCGACGTTAGCAGAACTGAGACTCTTCATAGGTTTAGACCTAAGTGTCTAATCCCAGATCTGTCTGAGACACAGCAGTGATGAACTGGAATGTGAGTGGAGGCAGCAGGAAAATAAAGAAAGACACTTTTCAGTCATTTAAGGCTGTTCAAGAAATGTCTTCCACTTTAACCTCTAACCTGTTGGACCTCCAACACCTCTTCCTCCTATTCTTCCTCTTTTGCCTGGACATGACTTTGGGAGTACCAGAAAGTAAGCTGCCTTAACTGCACCCAGATGCCTTCACTTAGTCATCAAGCACATATTAAAAAAAAAAAGTAGAATTAGTCAATTGAAAGAAAAAAAAAAAAAAGAAATATCAAGTAGTGGAACCAAGTCATAATCCCTGTGTCAGGTCTGACAGGAGGGAACACCAAAGGTAACAAGCTCCTTCCAAACTCATCAACACGCTTCATCTGTGAAGGAGTGCAGATCAAGTGTCCAAATAACTCAGTGTTCACATGCGGCTTTGGAAGAGCTGTTTTGATTTTGTTTCCTGCACAGAACCAGACGACAGCTGTCGGTTCTTGGTCATCATTCGCTGGTTTAGCCTCCACAGTAAACACCCAACCTGAATCTCTGACACATTAAATAAACAGACAGTAAAGCAATAATGGACCACATCTGACGTCTTGATAAGTCCGACAACAAACGACAATGAGATTTTGATGCAACAGCAAGACTTTGGCAGAACATTTCATTTTCTTGTTCAGTGTAGACCAAAATTAAAAAAAAACCAAAAAAACAATCAGTTAAATATCTGTCACATCGCACACTTAGCACAGAAGCTCGCTGGCGACCAGTGTATTGCGTTTGACAAATGAAAATCCCATATAAAGCAGCTGGACTTCCAGCAGTAGAACTGAGTTCAGTCCAGTCAAATGTTCACACTCCCTTAATAATTAGCATCATCATCATCAGCACAGTCAATAAAGTACGCACTATCTAAACTAATTACAGTAACAACTGCCTACCTAGGACTCATCATTAAAAAAATAGTCAAAGAAAAATTTTAACATCACTCCAGTTAATACTAGTAATACATGGCTATGACAGAAGAGGGAGCGACATCACCTTCTGCTCTTTTTTTTTTGCTCTTATCTGATTCAACAATTTCGGAAAGGAAAAACCCGCCGCGTTTGGTTCTTGCTCTAAGGGAACTTTTTTTTTTTTTTTTTTACAAAAGCAGAAGATGGCACTTCACCTCATTCCTTTGTGAGTCTGAGATTGACTCGGCCTCCTGGGAAGTGGAACAGCTTCGGCAGCTCCTCCTCTTGTCTGTTATATCTCAGCTCTTCTTTTCCTCAGTTATGTTTTGTCTTTTCCTGAACAATGTTTGTTTCTGATACCTGTCCAGTAAAATCTACAATGTACATATTTTCTATATATATATCTGTGTGTGTGTGTGTGTGTGTGTGCGTGCATAAGAACACACTCTGTGTAGGTCCAGATGTTCAACTGTTGCCATGGAGACGAGCAGGTGGGTTTGCTCCCACAGCCTGATGATCCACAGACTGTTTGGTTTGTTCACAGAGGTTTGTGTCTTTGTGTGTGTGTGTGTGTGTGTAGGTAGTGTTTGTCTTGACTTCCAACGTTTGTAGTGTTTTATGGTATGTTTGGGTGTGTGTGTGTTGCGTGAGTGAGCTATGGTCTGGAGGTAGGTCAAAGTGTGTGTCACTGTATGAAGAGTACGGGTTCTGGGGACCTCACACCTTTTCATGCTTCATGGGGCTTTTAATGAATCAGGGGTCATGTGACACATGGGAAGGCCTCGGACAGCAATGACGTCACAGCGTAAAGGAGTTTCCAATGTGTGACCTTTTTAACCATGCTACTGGTGCTTATGTGTGCATTTTTACTCCTACTGTCATGTGTATCTAGGTGTGTGTGTGTGTGTGTGTGTAGGTGTGTGTGTCATCAGTGTGAGTTGGACTGTTCCACTTTGTGCCCGACCAGAGATGGAGGTAACTGCCCAGCGGCTGAGGAGGAGGAGCCAGAAGGCGAAGCCCTGAGGCTGGTGCTCCCAGAGGAAGAGGAGGAGGAGGATGATGAAGAGGTGACCGCCGGGCGGATGAGTGGAGGTGGCGGGTGATTATGGGGTGCCCGGTTCTGGAGCGGGCGCGTCTGCAGAGGTGGCGGCTGACGGAGGAGGCTAGGAGGAGCCGAGGGAGGTGCGGGGCGCAGCAGAGGCGGAGGCTGGGAGAGAGAGGACGTGGTCTGGGTGGAGGAGGGAGGGGAAGAACTGTCAGCAGTGTCTGATGGAGAGTCTTCCATCTTGACCTGAGGTGAGGAGAGGATGACAAGCACTACAGTTAGACGAAGAGAAGCAGAGGTGTGAGAGTGACTGTCAGCTGTTAGAGAACCAGCTGCTGCTCAGATGAACTCTCTGGATTTCACTGGCACCGACTCTCGTTTGTTTCCCAACTTGTCAAATCTGTTCCTGACAAACCTGACGCAGAGACTCGGGTGGAGCTCAGACAATCCATCGACTTGAATCAATTAAGAGCATTTTTGAAGTGAATGGATGCATCATTTCATTCATTTGGCTGCAGCTAAACGTTAGTTCAATTTGTTGTTTATACTTTTCTGTGGTTGTTTTTGCTGGAACTTAAATAGAAGTTATAATCAGACGCCCTTTTTCAGGGTTTTACCACCTATTTAAATAATTATCTATTGAAGGAGATAATCAATAATAATTAACCCACACTCCTTTGCAGGGCAAGAGTTTCCTTTTGTTAAACACAAACACCTCTACTATCCTGCAGCTCAGATGTTGTTGTAATGTTAAAATACTGAAAATGTTTTGCTGCCAAAAATAGTCTCTGACAAATGCTTTTTCTCGTTTGACTAATGTCCAGCTGCTGGCAGCACAGTACAAGTGTCTGTAACGTCACGTACGTCCTCTCAGGCCTCACCTCATCGTCCTCTGCAGCGCCGTCGGGAGCTGCAGTGATGTCCTCCCCGCTCCTCCTGGGGTCTCTCTGGTCCCGGTTGGTGGCCACCTGTTCGGCCGCCCACTCCCTCAGCACCTCATCCAAGTTGAACCTGCGTCGGTAACTGACGAAGAACGAACTCACCTGAACGGAGAAAGATTGGTGAGTCGTGACAAATATGATGCACCAAAAAAATGTACCTGATTTCAGTATAGAGGCAAACTGAAATGAGGGATTGTAGAATTACACATGACAGCTGACCTCTGCAACACAGGGACAGGGATGCTCACCTGAGCTGGTGTCTTGGTACCGATCACCTCTGCAATGGCTCCAAAATCTTTACCATAACGACGGATAGCTGGAATCATAAAAACAGGTTTGGGGTTTAGTTAAAGTGAATCACAAAGAGAGTCGTTCGTTGTCAGTGAACTGGGGCAGTACATGTGACTGATGTGACTGTAAATGTTGAGTGAGGAGCATGTGGGTTTTTTTTGATGACCTTGACTGAGGTCAGGACTGACTGACAGAGTGCATATGCTCTCAGTCAGTCAGTCAGTTCTGACCTGCTTTAACTCTCACATCCTGACACACATTTCACACTGCTTCTTCACTTCCTGTTTCATCTGCTGTTGCTGCTGTTCATTGAATTAAATGCTTTGCTCAAAGACAAAATGGTGACTGACTTCAGCTGCAAAGAGGGACTTTAACCCAGTATCATGAACGAGATGTGTGGATTCTTACAACAGGCACAGTTAGGGACAAAATTAAAAAAAATAAAATAAAATAAAATAAAGTATTTCTCAAGTTCTTTTACAGAGAAATACATTTTTGACAACTAAACCTTGTCCTTAACATTAGTCCAAGACTCAATACTTTATTGATCCCCAGGGGTCAATTGTAAGAGCCTTTCCAAAAATACAGAAATATACCTAAATGCACTTAAGAAATACAGAATGATTTAAAAAAACAAACAAACAAACAAAAACAAAAAAACAGGTTTGCATTAGTTATAATACAATTAATAAGCTAAATAACCTCAGGCTGTAATCTGATCTGCTCAAAGTAGCAATGTTTTAAAGCAGGTTTAATGACTTTAAGCATAACTAGCTGAACATATCTCGTCCACACCTGCTAACAGGAAGTCTGTTTTGTCTTTGTTTCCAGATACACATGAATGAACACCAACCCAGTCAATTTGCAGAAATCTCTGGTGTGAAATGAATGGTAAAACTACAGCTATTATTGATTGGTTTAACAGCTGTTGATGAGTTTCAGTGAAAGCATCTTATTTTATATCAGTCATAAATAGTGGATTTATCACCACAATAATGCTGCAGGTTTTCACAACATACATGACTTGTTGGATAAACTAGCTGTCAGTCACACACCTTGTCCACAGCAACAGTCACCACCTTCGTCTTGAATGACTGTCCCCCCACCTCCGAATTACATATGTTCTAATTTGCCTTCATTGCAGATAAAACCCAGGTCCCAGTGGCACTAAAAAGTTACAAGGACGACTCATTACAGTGATTTACTGTCTGACAAACTGAACGTCGTCAACCGGTCCACTTCCAGGAAATATGGTTCCTATCTTTTTTTACGGCATCTCCATGAGTAATGGTGATGAATCATGATTCATTACAATTACCATGTTTTTGTCTTGGTAGAGAAAACCTTTATCCAAGTATTTTTGTGAGCATTTGTCAAAAAGTGTTTTGATTCAATGACATATATTTCTCTCCATATACACAGTATATGGAGAGAAATTGGACAAAGGTAAAGAGGTGTGTGACTGACAGCTAGTTTATCTAACAAGCAGCTGGTGACTACTTAGCTCCATGTTGTTTTTAAATTTATTTTAAATAGACAAATACCGAGCCACCTAAAACCAGCATTAAATTTCCAGTCCTTCCGGTGACTCATCAATGACTGCTGATGACTGATAAGATTGTATAGCTCATTTATTTATTCAAAAATATATCATCTTTGTCATGAAAGGATTTGGAAAACTCTGCTGGGCACTGAGACATAGCCATAGCAACGGGGGTCTACAGTGGGAGGATGATGCTGCAGATGCAGCCTTCACCCACCTTGCACAGCCAGGAGCTGCTCCTCTGTGGTCCAACGAGAGTTCATCTTTGAGGCAGGCTGTGAGGGAGAGGAGGGAAGAGATTAGAGCAAGAAGGAGGTAAAGCAGGTGGTCGACACACAGATAAGCATTGAACCACAGAGGATATTAAGACTAATTTTAGTCTGACATGAGGTGAAATTATCTATCTTGAAGAAGCTGGTTGAAGGCAACGAGTCAATGAGAGGAGAAAATGTTGGAGAGAGACTTTAGAGAAAAATTCAAGTGACGACAACCAGTGCACACAGCTGAACATGGCATGGCAGAAATACTGCAGTAAAATGTGACTTACTTCAGCAGGTCTGTGACTGTTCACACCTTCGCTTAGACTTTGTTTCAAAATGCTGTTGTTCTGTTTGATGGACTGGACCTGGGAGAGCAGGAGAGAGAATGATGAGAGGTGATGCAAAGGCAACAGCTGCCATTTTTTTTAGCTGCCAATTCTGAGGCCTTTAAACAAAATCTTTTGGACCAAGTACAAATACAAACAATTACTTTACTCAACTTTACTCTCAATATACATAATTGCTAAAACTTTCTGGTCAAATATACCAACAAAAATGGCAACATGTGACTCGATTGTTCTTTCTGGTATATGTGACACAGTTTATTCTGACAATGCAATAAACAGCAGATGAAAAGTATTAATTCATACTTGTCTCTTCAGTGACACCAACTGTGTGTCCAGCTGCCGTATGGTCAACACTCCAGAATCCAGAGAGGTAGACAGGGCCATGATGTCGCCCTGCTCTAGGTGCATGCCTTTCGGTGGCCTGCGGCGAGCTCTGAGCGGGTGGTGACGATACTGAGCCCCGATGCTTTCCTTCTTTATCGGTCCAGACCGACTGGGCATGGCCTTTTCAGAGCCGGTGCTGCTGGTGTTCTGCTTCACTGACTTCAAGATAAGTGAACAAACAATGCACTCATTAAAATGAGCTTTGAGCAAACCTGTGTCAAACACCATTCAGACATGAATCCTTACCTCTTTCTTGTTGTCAATTTCAAAGTCACTATCACTTCCTGGGTCTCCTTCTTCCAGCTCATCATTACTGTGACGCAAAAAAAAAAGAGAGAAATGAATTGATAAGACAATAATTGATAAAAAGAAAGTAAAATTATAAAGCCCCTTTCCTTCACACTGACCTCTGCTTATTTAGTTTATTTTTTTTAGAAGTTTCAGAAATCTTGGACCTCATCTTAGTACTTTCTTCATTGTCCTTCCTGAAATACTTAAGATTTTCACTCTCTGTTTTTCAGAGACATCTCTCTCTACCCCAAACCCACCAGGTTTACCCCTCAGGAACGATTTAACTTTCATGAGTTTTCATACCTGTCATCTTTTTCTCTCTTGCTGACCAGCCTTCTGGCCTGTCGGTCCATCACTGAGGTTCTGGTTCTGGTTTTCTTCCAGCTGTAGTAATACTTAACCAAGCTGGAGATCAGCTTGTCTGGCAGCTAAGCAGAAATACATACAATTGACAGTGTAAGTATTTAATATAAAAAAAAATCTATTACATTTTTTGCTGATGAATTAAATATTGTACTAATGTATGTGTTTGTTGTTTTCTTGTCTCACCATTTGCTGGATGCGATGGAAGCTCTTGCCATGAAAACTGAAGGCCTGTTCGAACAGCACCTTATCCTCCACTGTCCACTCGTCTGGGAAGGGGGTGAAGTTGGCGAGGTCGGCCAGGGAGCGCTCCACATCGTGCTTGTGCCACAACAACATGCCTAGAGCCTAATGGAATGGTGGGGGCAATGTAACAAGTCAGGAGAGTGACCGAAAGACTGAAAGGTGAAAGAAAACACACAGTAACACGGGCTGAGATTTTTACCTGCTCCATGTTGTATCCATGTTTTTCTTTAGCCATCAAAATGTACTCATCCACTGGAAAAAAAGCAGAAGAAATTTATTAAAATGCAGGTTTAAAAGCCAAGGTTTTCTTGTAACAAAATCAGGTCAGACTAGTAAGTTTGAGCCAGCTGATGTTGGGAGGTGTGTGTGTGTGTGTGTGTGTGTGTGAGTGTGTCCCGCTTACGCATTGCATCAGAAAGCTGACTGTTGGGACACCACACCAACATGCTCCTCTGGTCTTTCTCATTGTAGCGGTTGGGACTGTCTGTTACAAGAAAACAAAACCAATCATTACCTTTCATGTTTCCCTCTTTTTTATTATCATTCAATCATTTTTCACTCTGCCCTCATTGACCACTAGTCATTTTGCACTTTTCTATAGAGTCTCTGGTCAGGCTCAATCTTCAATCTGCAGGGACGAGTCAGAGATGAGACTTGATGAAATCAGAGAAAAGCTGATCAGAGAGGTAGGTGTTACCACCGTAACCATCTTCTCTCCTCCCTCACTACCTCAACACAGCAGGACAACTTCCTGTTTTGGAGTTAAGTCACAATGGCTTACCAATCAATTGCACTTAGATAAGAAATAAAAGAAAATTTGAGGGGACAACCACGTTAGCAATGGTTTTCTTTCCCTGCAACCATATTCCAGGCGTTCCATGATGACATCATTCAGTCGACCTTTATTTCTCACAACATCAGCAATTCCGCTCCTTCCTCCATTTGAATGTCCTTTGCTCACCTCCAACGTCTCCTTCAAAACACTGATTTTCTCCCTTATCTCGTCATTTTTCGTTCATGACCATCTACATTTGTAAATGTTTTTGCTCTGTGTCAACTCACCTGGTTTGAACTCTGGGATCTGTGCCTGGTAGTCTCCTCCCACTCTGATCATACTGTCTGTACAGAAAGAATAACAGTATGATTACGTTTTTCTTTGGAGAGAAATTCAGTGACTTAAGTACATTTTTCTCATGTTTACAGACTACTATATATATTTTATTTCATAGAAACAATTAGGATTAAACCAAGACAGATGATTATGACTCAATCAACCAGTTATTAACAGGTCTAAGATTATGAGCAGTTCCTGAAGATACGAAATAATAAATTAACAACAGGCCTGTAGGCTTTTTTAATCTTTACATCTGCAAGAGTTTATGGACTGATTATTTCATTTTCAATGTGCATAGAGTTTTATAAACACACAAAAACCCAAACCTTCAAAACAAAATGAACTAATCCCTATACAAACAAATATTTGTTTGTTTACCATTCTGTTTATTCTTTCCAGTTTTCATATGTACAGTGGCCTAAAAACTCTGCCTAAACATGCTTGTCCTTTCATCCGATCATCACTCACTACCAGTGGTATTTTCATGGCATTTAAGATAGACAATTCCACACGGGAGGAAAGAAAACAGCCAAGTGTTACAAGGAGTAGGTCAGACATTTGAGTTATTAGTGCTGTACAAGAAATGGTGTAGATGAGAAGGAGTCTGGAACAAACGAGTAGTTAAAAAAAGGATGATGAGCAGGGAAGCAGGCCGAGAAGAGGAAGAGACGGATTATTGTTTCCACAGGGACGGCAGACAGGAAGGGAGGAGAGGGGGGCAAATAGAAGCTGGAGTAATGTAAATGGTAAGAAATGGGTGTGGACACAGACAGAAGGGGAAAGATGAGAGAATAACAAAATAAATAAGAAGAGAAAGAAAGTAGACACTGTCTGAGAAAGAAAATGGAGGAAGATTGAGAAAGAGTGATATAGAATGCTGTGGTGCTTAGAAATGTGTCTATTGACAAACTCTAAATTATTGCACTGTACTGTATCTGTAAATAAAAATTGAAGATCAACAGAAAGTCAGTGGGTGAAGGAGAGAACGGAGGAAGCCAAGATGTATGTGGGCAGAGGATGACAAGGATGGAGGAGTGTGGGAAGGAGGTAGAGGAGAGAAGGAGGGGATGACAGAGGAGAGCAGTGAGCAGGGACTAAAGAAGCACTGCAGCAATGCAATTCATGCAACTGAACAGCTGCAGAGATGAAGGTTTACACAGCAAATGTCTATATGTTCCAACACTGCCTACACAACCAGTTAATAATTATGCATTTTAGGATAATACATACATTAAGTTCTAATCAAAAGACAGAGTGATGATCTATTTACACGTGTATACCTATGTGTGTGGGCCTACCATGAGCATGCTCTTCATCACTGCTCTCTTCCTCAGAGTGTGGTTGGCTGTTGCCGTTAGTTACTGTCTTGGCTCTGCTCCTGGACAGGACCCCGGCCCCCGAGCGCTCCATCACTGAGGGCATGTCTACAAACAGGAAAAGTACACCTGCAGTATACATTTTCATTGCTTCTCCTTCCATTCAGCAGCAGACAGCACTACTGTACTTAATCACTCACAAAAATAACAGTTCTTGGGGTTTTTTTTCAAATAGTTTAGTTTGCTTAGACTTTGTAGCTCCACAGATATCATTTTACAGTTGACATGCAAACATATTTTTCACCAGCATTAATAAGCAGTTCCTGTCTTGCAGTTAAGGTTCAATGGACCTGAAGAGCCATCGGGGTAGGGAATTACCTTTTTAACAGTGTTCTCAACCATGTTAAAGGTGCAATTAAAGTTATATGGCTAACTGTGCCAGTTTTGCACCAATAATTATTATGTGGTTTTCTAAGTTAACTTTATTTTTATGAACTATATTATAAATGCATGTGTGTTCAATGTTTGTCAACTGTTTTCCCCTTAGTCATAACTATAAAAAAATGAGTTTAGTATATTGTTTTTGTGTCTTATAAGAAACTCATGTTGCAACTTAAGACATTTTGAGCATATTAAGAGGTAAAGAGCATGGGCTAACACTTTGCCTTAATGAGCTAGCCTTGAAACAGCTAGCTTCATTTCACTGCAATCAGAAAGGTTGGGGAAAAAACATAGCTGCCCTTGTCATATTTTCCAGTTTTATACATGCACCCATCGTAAACCAACAAACAGACAAGACTCCTGGCTTATAGTCCTGCACAAAAAGTGTTGATTAACCAGTAGCATTTTTCAACATCACATTTACACCACTTCCTGTGTCTTATGTTGGGAACTGGAGCAGTGGTGCAAAAGCAATGCTCAATAAAGAATAGCCATATCCCAAACTATTCATGCCTTTCGTTGGCTTTGTTGTTTTTAACTGGTATAGCAATGTGCTATTTCCCAACTTTAATAGAAAAGAAGCAGCGTAATTAATAGAGCATTGTCCTCACCTAACCCACACCGAACAAGTCTTGGGAGATTCGGTTACACATTTATGATATTTCAATGTGATTCTATTTTTAGACCGTATCGCATTATTTCCAGTCTCCAATGAGATGAACTTGTACATCGTCTCATCGCATAACAAGAAACAGAAGTATCTAAATAACAGTGGGAAAACGTGCTATGGTGGATCACACGGGATCAACAACAGTCAGTGCTACGTCACAGCCTGGTTTTCTCACCCTAACACACAGCATCTGTCTGCTACCGAAGTTCCACAGTTGCACAAAAGACGAGACGGTCAGTTCAGGTCGCGGCTGCAGACAGTGAAAACTAAACTATTTTCTGTAACTCCTGGCACTGACGTACATCAAAGAACGTTCACATCATGTGACCGGTCAACGGAAAAACAACGGATGAATTCGGCTTTATCTCTCGTTATCTAACTTGAAAATCGTTCATAACTGACCAGAATCACAACATTTTCTAACAATAGATCACATAATTACCTCAAGATAAACTATATATGTGGAGAGAATGAGGGACGCTCCGAGTTTAAAATTCAGCAACTACTGAACTCTGGGTACACAATACAAGTGTATGAGCTCGTCTGAGGGTCTTTGTCTGTATGGCTGCTCCCGGTGTCCCCCACAGCCACGACAGCTGCTCATAACTTCACCGGAAAATCACTCGACTCGAACATTCACGCTTCACTGTACATCTCTCAAAACCTCCACCAAGGTTTGTCAAACTAGTGAAAAAAACGAAGGTAATAAATACGAAACAGCTTTAAGAAACCACCCAAAATCACATCGAGTAGTTTTTGGAGTTGTGGTAGCCTCGAACACGGCTTTGGTAGCCTCGATCTATACCAGTATGGTCAGTAAATACACGATTAAAAACCAGACCAGACCAGACTAGACATGTGTCATCACATATGTCCCCATCAACCATTTATTTATTATAATGTGTGGGATGGTTATGTGGGAAAGTTCAGGTATGTTTATACTTGAAAAATTAAGGGAAAATTCTTATGTTTAATTTACTTTTTTCCATACATAACCTTAACTTAAAATTTAAGGTTAACACTGTTTGTGTACAAGTGTTTGTTAATGTCCTATGATCTCGTCATTAATCTGAAACCACCAAATTAGTTTTCTCTTTTGAATAATGTAGTAGACTTTACTTAACTAATATTACCATCCTTTTGTATTATTTAGATTTTTTTATCTCCCTGATCAAATACATGTGGTGGTTGCTTGGCTCTGGAGCCACTTTTGCTCACAAAATCTTTTTTTCTTCTTCTATCTCTGCTGAGCAGTTACCTCTGTGTATGATGCTGTTATGTGTCAAGACTTTCGGGTCCTTTTGTTTTCTCCACGCTTACGTTGCTGTTACTACTGATTGACTCCTCTGTCTCCCAATACTGCTGCTGGTGGTGCTACTGGTATTGAGGCAAAACTCGCTTTCTTTATTCTGGTAACTCCACTGTGCAGACTGTTTTAGTTCTTAAACTTCAAAACTTGGTTAAGAACGTAAAAAACCCATCCTGGATTGCAAACAATAAAACAGGCAAAATTACCCCCCTCCTTCTTCTCCGTCACTAAAGTGCAATATGAAGTCAAACCCAGTTGGTCGTTGGGATGCTAACGTTAGCCACTTAGCTTGTACCGTGGCGTTACATTAGTAACGAATAGTAGTTAGAAGTGGGAGATAACAGTCACACTGTACCTGCGTTCCGGTTCTTTCCGCTTTCGCCGTCCTCAAAACTTCTCCGTGCCTCAGTCCGCGCCGTATAATCCTACTGGACGCGCTAAAACAGGGAGTAAACCTAAAACAGCTTAATTTGTGCCTAATTGATGGCCAGAGTGAGTACAATGAAGTGAAGTGCATGGACAGAGGGAAGCAGCCGTGAGTGTGTGCCGGGGAGACGGATAACACCCTGAGGAAAGTGATGAACGTCCGCCAGGATGCGTTTGCCTCTCCCTACCACCGACCAGCCGTTGGGATTGACAAGAAATAGTCCCACAGAACTATCAAATCTGGTCCACTGCGAGATTCACGTATTTTTGAAAACTGTCTCGTTTTACGGCCAGATGCCCTTAATTTTACATTTGTTTAGAATTGTATTCTGGTGAAGAATTAACATACAATAATTTTACCTTCTTATCCACACTTATTTTCATTATGGACACTTTGGTTCAAAATCGTTATATATACAACACAGCCGTGTCGAAATAAACAATGTCCCAGACTCTTAATCTCTTGTCTATCAAAATCTCATAAATTAAGGACTACTTGCCAGTGTGACGGCGGAGGGATTCGACAACTGTGCATCTCAGTGCTGAGCCAGGCTGTCCAGACTTGTGCTGATGTATGTAAGCATGGTGGTGGAGAAGAGATGAAGCAGTGAGTGGTCTATAACTTTTAAAGGTGTACAGTGTGGGGCTGGGGGTTGTTTATTATTATGCCCGTCCCAATCGTTATAAATTTAATATAGAATTGCTTATATATATATATATATATATATATATATATAAACCAAACAGCCAATCACCTTAAGGCACAAAGTGTTGCTATCTAAAAGTTAGCTCCTTTTTTTTTAAATTAGTGGTGGGTCCTTATTGTGGAGACTGCGACGTTGGTTTGCTATTCGTTTTCATCCATCTACACTTGATAACCTTAACCTGGCTGTAAAAGAGTGATAGTTAAAGAAAACACTATGTTCTCCTTAATGCTTGTATAATAATAGTGGGATATAGTGCTCTCTAGTGTAATGGTCTTCACCACTAAGTGAAAAATAATAATAATAAAAAACATTAATGGAATTTTAAGAGTACATATATATTGTAATTACATAAGTGTTTAAATGTTACAAATAGGATATAGATAGGACAGAGTTTGGGGTCAGGTACTGACGTTTGTACTTTTCAAACATCCTCTGAAGTCATGTTCCAGATTTGGACACTTCCTCAGGTCAGAACAGCTGTTTAGCAACTAATGAAAGATCAGAAACCTGAACTCTGCAGTTTGTTTCCTTTGTAAATTCACACAATATTTATAATGTATCTATATATATATAGTTTGATGTTTTTCAAACACCATTGCTGGAAAACAAGATGGACAAATTTAACAAAGAGGTTTTTGCATGACTGCTTTCAGAGTATGAGTACTGTGAGTGTTCTAAGATGGTGTCTGTCCCCAAACATTTACCTGGCAATATCAATTGCAACTACACAACACAAAACAGGTCCTTTTAACGTAAGCATCTTGTTTTCTGATCTAGGTAATTAACACAGGTTGAATGTGTTTTAGATATATTTAAATTACAGTTAGAGACTAGAGAGTCTAGAGATCAAGTCTAGGGATCATGTAGACATGGATATATATATATATATATATATATATATATATATATATATATAATAAAGGTAGTGATTTGGCAGATATATTTTAAGATTAGGTAAGTAAAACTCTGTGTGTGTTTTGGTGAGTGTTTAAACCTCTTTGCTGGGGGAGAGATGAGAAAAGGGAGTGTTTGTTAGCAACATGCACAATACTTACAGTACATATACTAACATACAAATACATACAGGGTCTGACATTACGGTCATGACCTGTTGCATGCAATATCTATCACAATAACTTCCTCTTCGACGTCATTATGATCACCACCAGCATCCTTTTCCCTCCTCCCCCTCATATATATCATCCTATTTACTCCTTCCCATTCTACAATTCAGTCTCTACTCTGAGCTCCCTTATTTCAAATCTACCCTTTATCAATTCAACACAGTCCACTCCTATATAGTGTACTGTTTATAATGTATGCTTCTTATTTTTCTTGTCCATTCATCTTCCAATACTTTTTCCC
The DNA here is from genome assembly GCF_000523025.1 of Cynoglossus semilaevis. Lineage (NCBI taxonomy): Eukaryota > Metazoa > Chordata > Actinopteri > Pleuronectiformes > Cynoglossidae > Cynoglossus > Cynoglossus semilaevis. Next base: position 19,993,412 of record NC_024307.1, read on the forward strand.
TCTCTTCTTCCACCTCCTACATATGTGCCCTAATTATCCTCCATCCTTTCCTCCCCCTTTCCCTCCCACCCCTTTTCCTTCTCTTTTTTATATACATTACCTCTTCTGGATCCTTTTTTTGTTTCTGCTCCTTCACCTTTCTCCTCATCAGCCCATGCCTCCTTTCTTTCCTCCTATCCCTTGCACTTGCCTGTCTCCTCTACTCCCTTATACCTGTATCTCTCTCTCTCTCTCTCTCTCTGTCTCTCTCCCTCTCCCTGTGTCCCTAGGTCTTCCACCACCCCCACTACTTCCTCTCCAGTGATGACTCCTCTGTCTTTCCTGCCTCCCTCCCATCCCTCCTCCTTCATCACTGTCTCACTCCTCCTGCTCTTCCTCCTTACTCTCTCTCCCTCTCACGTGGCTTACATTTTCAAGACTGTGTGCGCTTGTGTGTGTGTGTATGTGCAAATTCTTCCCTTCCCCTCCCCCCATCCTTCCCCTATGGTGACACAGTAAAGCAGTTTCGCTTCGTTCAACTCCAACCCCCCCCCCAATACTCTCGTCTTCCTCCNCCTCTGCCTTCACCTCCTCCCTGCCTCCCCACTCTCATTAGTGAGTGTTCATGGAACTCACCCCTTCAGTCTGTCCTCCTGCTCAGTCCTTTAGTCCCTAACACATTCTCTCTAATGAATAACTGCTGCCCTCCTCCTCCATCTCCTCTCCTTCCTCCTCCTTTTACCATCTTCCTTTTCACCTCTCAGATTCCTCCCCTTTATCATCCTTATTTTCCTCTTTTCCCTCTCCGTCCTCTCCTTGTCTCCACTGTCCTCCGTCCCATTTGCCACTTCGTCCATGACTGTCCTCTCTTCCCTTCACTTTGCACTTGGTTTCACTTCACGATATTTCAGAACCCCCACTCTTCCTTTAGCTCACTCTTGTTTTCAGTTTACTTCCACCTCCTCCATCCCCCTTCTCTCCCCCCTCTTCCTCCACCTGTCTAATTCGCTCTCCTTGACTGTGTTGGTTACCCACACTCCACTCTGCCATCTCATCTCCACCACTAGTCTCACTCCCGTCCCTTCATCTATCTCTCCAGTGAAGTCTCACTTTCTTAGGAGATGCTTGGTGAAGACTCAGATGTGATAGAATGCACCAGCAGTGTTGGAACATAGTCCGTGGTCACATTGTCCTATGAAGTAGTACGTACTTACAAATGATATAATTATCTGAAAACAATGATTTCAGCACACGAAATCATGACATGAGGGGGAAGTGGGATGGTACTCAATCAGAAGCAGCTACAGTATTTCAACATTTCTTTGAAGTTACCATTTCATCATGTGCAGACTCATGTGCAGAGTATATGGACATCATAGATGTCCCTATAGTCTTGAGATCACCATCTGACATATGCTGAAAAAGATTTCACACACTAAAAGAAATATTTAGGTCAGATGAGACAGCTAGAATTGTGGGGTTTTTTTTGTTCAGATGTTTTCTTTGTTAGGAGAAGTAAAGGACAGCCCTGTACCTCAGAACACACGGCTACTGCAGTAAAGCTTATGTGTTGTTGGGAGTATGATGCTGTAGAAATGCTTCATTTCATACAGAAAGGTAAATCTTCAAATGGTTGAATGACCTAGGGGACCTATTTTTAACGTATATTTATTCATTTGTAGTGTTTTTAAAACATCAGGTTTTTTTTACATTTAAAAGACATTGACCTATTGTCTCTTTTTTCTATTCCACCTCAGCACTGTAGTCTGTATTCTCTTTTTTAATTACTATCTTTTTTATCCTCTTGTGTCATTTGTTGCTGTATTTTATTCTTCCAGTGTGTATCTATAAGGTTTATTCAAATCTAAACTTTACAGAAGGAATGATATAAAATGACTTTGAGGCAACCTACTGTTCCTTAGACCAGCGGTCCCAAACCTTTTTTGTGCCACAGATCTGTTAAATGTCAGGACTGGCCGTTGATAAAATGATATGACCGGCAAAAAAATGGTGTTTTATAAATATAATAATAAACATTGAGCTACTGTGTATGCAACTTTATTAGCTGCGTCTCCAAGTGGCGATGAAGTTTTGAAGGCTTCATTACCTCATTAGAGAGCCGCTCGCCGCATGTTATGAAGTGCAGGCTTGGTGCGTGGGAACAACCTGTCGCAATAAATCCATATTTCGAGTAGGACTCCTGGCATTGTCTGTTAAATGCAGCTTTCTTTTTCTTTTAAGGCTCTTAAGCCTTAAAAGTAGGCTCTTTATAGCAGTGTTTTATGTTATGTGCCACAGCAGACGTTTTAAGAAGGTAGTGGACGTAGGTAAGAAATGTGACTGAGGCAAGCATCTTGACATGTATCAAGTGTAAGTCATAGACAAATGCAGCAGAGAAAATCCGGTAATTTTTCATAAAACATCGTTCAGAATCAGGTAATAAATAAAACAGTACCCGATACCAATTGACCCATGGACCTGTGCCAGTCCGCAGCACAGGGGTTGGGGACCATATCCTTAGACAACTGATTAGGATTTGAGAGGTTGGTTATTTATACCTTTGCGCTTTTCACTTATTATTTCGTTTACTGGCTGATGATTAGAAACATTTACTTTTTTGTTTTGTAATGGAGGCAAATTGTTTTATTTGTTAACGTATGGAGGATGACCAGTCTGTGTAGTTCATTTCTGTGCTGCTGGACTCATCCATTCTCTTTTACACTGCATCTGTTGATTCACACTCCTCTCTTCTCTTCTCCCTCCCTAATTTTCTCTTCTCACTTGTCTCCCTCTCCCTCCTCCTTCATCACTCTTTGCTTCTCAGCTCCTCATTCTTTTTCTTCCATCAACTTCTACCTCCTCTTCTGTCTGCCATGGACTCCTATCTATCTATCTATCTATCTATCTATCTATCTATCTATCTATCTATCTATCTATCTATCTATCTATCTATCTATCTATCTGTCTGTCTGTCTGTCTGCCTGTCTATTTATATATCTATCTATCTATATGTATAGGTCTCTATCTATCTATCTATCTATCTATCTATCTATCTATCTACTTGTATATCTGTTTGTCTATCTACCTATCTCTGTCTGTCTGTCCCTTTAATATCATTTTAATGTTTAGCTAACTCAATCAGCTAGTCTGGCATCCGTTTATCTGTCTGTCTGTCTGTCTGTC
>NC_024307.1:19996617-20012490 GCF_000523025.1 Cynoglossus semilaevis
TCTATCTATCTATCTGTCTGTCTGTCTGTCTGTCTGTCTGTCTGTCTGTCTGTCTGTCTGTCTGTCTGTCTGTCTGTCTGTCTGTCTGTCTGTCTGTCTGCGTCATCTATCTATCTATCTGTCATCTGTCTGTCTGTCTGTCTGTCTGTCCATCCATCATTGCTAAGCATAATCAAGAGATTATAGAGTACTTTGTATGCGCACGTGTGTGTCTCTGTGTGTGTCTGTGTGTGTGAGTAGATGAAAGAGAGGAAGATCAGCTTCATTATGCAGCCTAGCAAGCGAACACACACAAAGGATAGACAGCACTGAGCAGTGTAACACACTTTCATGTTTCCAGTCAGAGAAAGAAATTATGTAAAATGAGGGACAGAGAGATTCACATCTCTGTCTGAAAACTCTTCACTCAAAATGTTTGAGCCTGTGTGTCTCAGCTGTATGCAAAAACAGTCACAGAGTCACAGAGAAACTAGTACAATGGGAATCAGGCCCCTGCTTCAACGCTGTGTCCCTTGCCGCGCCCCCTACCGATATGTGACATATCTTCTGACAGCCAGAGACAGATTCCCTGAAGACAATAGACTGGAGGCGGGGTTTAGCGACTGGGCCATCTGCGTGCTGCTCTGTGTGTATGTGAGAGATAGAGAAAGGCCCCCCTATACGGGCCTTTATTTGCATTATGAAAAAGTGGTTGGGTGTGTGTGTGTGTGTGTGTGTGTGGAGGGGAAATCTTAGCATCCCTTCATATCAAGAACTTATCAGTTATCTTTTTATGTATTGTTCCATTGTGAACATACGTGCTCTATGTCATCAAACAAAAATCTCTTGAATTAATGTTAACACACTACCTTTGATGGCAACAATAAGAATAACCATGTGAATGTAACTCTGTGTGACACTCCTTCATTTATAATATAACAATCTAGATTGATGCTTTTAGTACGTAAACCTTCGAAATCTCCGCTATAACCATATATAAGAAACAAAAAAGCTGGCCAGAAAATGTTTAGTATTTCTAAAGAGTACCTGAAAGGTTCAACTATCTAATTTTTGGGTTGGTAGACCATGGCAACATATCATTGTAACCTAATATTGCCATCTAGTGGCGACTATTTCTTACTACGTCTGAATTTACAACCTACAGTTTTGCAGTTATAACAACTAGTTCAAATAACTAGTGTCGTCCTATTTTGGCCAAGGCTTGTTGGGGACTGAATGGACATTAAACTTGAAATAAAACTTGTCCATGTGTCATAGGAAAGTCTGACATATTTTCTAAAAGAGCAGTTGGTGCTTGACTGTTGGTTCAGATATAATTCAGCTTTGACAAGCAATTTTTACATTATAGGGCCAATCACAAGGCTTGAAGCCCAACGAATTACTTTTTTAATTAAACATTATTATTAAGCTTTTGGACAAGATAGTCATTCATGTTAATAATATCTACTACAACAAAATGGACTGCAGCACCCACACTGACCGTGCTGATCTAAACTACCATATCCAATAAAGAGGCAGAAATTGTCTGCACCCACTGCAATGATGCACCAACCACAGACCACCAACCACCGAAGGGACCACATGGACTTATTACACCTTTCAACTATAGGGGCCACACCAACTTGGCATTCTCACTGAACCCTGGCTGCAGCCAACTACACTTAGTACGTATGCCTATAGCAGAGCCCTGCATCAGTGACTGTAGCAGCCACACTGATCCTGGGGGTGAGGCCATACTGACACAACAACCACAACAACTGTTGAGAATGTACTGTGTGTACATGTATAATATACATTATACAATGTATAATGTATGTTGTGCTGCAACAGACGCATGACCACAACAAGGATGCACGATATGTGAGTTGACACATATTTTTCTTCAGCTGCTTATGGTTTTTATTCAATCCGGTCCAAAAAGGTAAATACTTGTAATTTATACTTCCGCATAGACTGTAAAGTTAAAGGAATATGTACCCACATGTTATTCTAATATCTCCATGTATCCATCATATGGTAGCGTGGCCGAGCGGTCTAAGGCGCTGGATTAAGGCTCCAGTCTCTTCGGAGGCGTGGGTTCGAATCCCACCGCTGCCAGTAATAATTTTTCTAGAGATGGGCAACACATGGCGAAGTATTAAGTAACGCAAGTCAGAATTATAGCGGAAGAACACAATTTCCCTAAAGATCAGTGCGTGTCAGATTAGTTAGGACAGTATGTGGTTCTTTTCTGAGTCAAATGTTCAAATGGCCAAAATTTTAAAAACACGTGCCCGAGCTGTACATTTTCATACATATCATGCATTGATGTCTCTTATTGTGTACATTTTGTTTAAAAAGATAAAAAGAATATACGTTTATATTTTGTCGTGTCGCAGGAATAAAAATGAAAAGTTTTAGTTATATTTAGGAATGTTGTTTTTTCTAGATCCTTCCTGTTTGACCCACTTCTACTCAGTAATTTGTCGGATTAAACATTTATTAGTTTACCAGGCCTAAACGAAACACATTTTACTACCCTCTTCCCTCCTTTTCACATTTTTCGACACTTTTTTGAGACTCTCTGATCTGAGCTCAGAATGGAACCCGTGAACGCAGCACAGTCGGAGGCTGAGGAGAGAGCGGAGGAAAGAAAGAAAAAGGCAGACTAGAGAAAAGGGAGACCTGAGATCAATCTTGGCGCCAATCAGGCAGTACTAAAAAAAAAAAACACGAACCGGTGGATAGTTCCTGTGACCAGCTCTACGCTTTTCGCCGCTGCTACTGATACAGTCAGTGGTCGGTGCTTTAGCCCGTCCGCCTCGTCAGTACATTATCTATAATTGTCATATTAATGTGGCCCCTTCTGCTGTGTCTGCGGTCACGGTACCAATAACTCAGCAGCGGCGGTAGAGGAGCAGCGCGGGGACAATAGAGGCGTGTTTCTCCTGAGGCAGCCACACAAGACAGCGGCACAATGGGGGTGAGTTTTGACTCTTTTATGATACTATGGTACATTTAGAGATGTAATTGTTTTAAACATAGTGAGTGTGTATTAGTGTGATGGGAGAAAGGAAGAAAGAAGTGGAGAGACCATGATGGATGGATGTTTAGCCGCTGTAGCCTGGTTAGCGTACGTTAGCTTCCAGCACGCAGAAACAATCATTTACAACGTTATTAAGACATTGTCTGAACGGCTTTACACTTATATTTCCACTGCCTACGTATGTGTGGCCGTGTATAACATTATTAGCGTGCTAACAGCGTTAGCTGCTGCCTCTGCTGCTGTGGAATGCCATTCTAATGACGAGTGCTCGGCTAGCTGTTAATGCTAATGACTGAAGTGTATATGTGTGTCCATATACAGTACATTAGGGCATGCTGTTTCAGTCCACCTGGTCACCATGTTCTCGCTCATTAATCCGCCAAACCGAGCTTTACTCGGAGTCAGTAGACAGTCCCTGACCCTAATACCTCACTTTCACTAGTGATAAACCAATCCACGTGCTTCTCTCCTCAGTCTGGAACCTCAAAATTACCAAACCCCTGAGGAAAAGGTAGTTCTATTTTAGCTATTTCCCAAGTGCATTTTTACAGAACAAAGACTTTATAACACAGCATTTTTAAACAGACTAGATTTATTTGGAGAGCTGATGTTATTTCAATTTACATGTAGAAACATAATTATTTCAAACATCAAAAAAGCAAGGTCAGAAGCAGTGCTTTGTGGCCCAATCTATAGGTCAATGTAATTATGTATGATAAATTTAATGGAGTCAAAAGTATGGATGGTCCCTCACATATATGGCAGTAATAAAAAACAAGCTCAGCCTATACATTGGGCAGTTTTCAGTTTCATTGTTAAGGACTGTACCAAAACAAAATAATATTTATTTACAATTTAGATAATGAATGGATGATGGCCACAGGACAAGAATGTCTCAAGAAGTCATGTTGGTGGTATTTAAAAGATGTGGAGGAAATCGGTGGAAACATTAAAAAAAGAAAGTTATTAAGATGTGTCAAGAAACGACTGTAACACTAGTGAATAGTGGAACTTATAAAATCAAAGTGCAATAAAAAGGTTTATGGGAGACCTAGACCTGTTCTACCTTGTAGGACAGCAGAGAGGTCAGAAGGTTTGCCTAGCCGCTGTACAACTGCAAGGTTTTTACGGAACAAAGGAGCACAACAGAGAATAGAACATTAAACTATAACTGAAATTAAAATCGATTGGATATGTTTGTTGTTTGCTGCAATCAACTACACTAAAAATGCAATATACTCCCAACAAATACAGGGTACTACTATTACTACTGAAGATTCATATTTGAAATATTTAAAAAACAGTTAAATATTGCAATTGCATTTATTTTCAAGACAAGCTTCTATATGTCTAATTTATATTCTGGACAGACATTTGCAAACTACTTTTTTTTCACACACGTGTGTATGTGTGTCTGACTGTGAGTGACTTTGACCTGACGGTCAACAAAAATATTATCTTTCTTTTTTTCCCCATTTTGCACCTACACAGTTGAATACTAGCCAGAAAACTTGGATATAAAAGAGTACATTGAAGAAAGAATGTTAAAGTAAACAAAAAATGATAACTTCATTACTAAAGTGAGCTGAATATTTAAAAAAAAAAAGTTACAGGTCATTAAAAACACGATAAAAAAAGGTAGCACACAAACAGCCATAAAAAAGCAAACCTTCCTGTAAAATAGCTGGAATTTCCAAATGATAGATTTGCAAAAAAAAATCCCAAATAAGTTAAAAAATTGGCCAATGATGAAGCTAGTGAAACCTTTTATTTTAATGTTTTTATCGAATCCAGTAATGTCTTTCAAAATTAGTGTTGGTATTGAGAAAAGGGTAATCATTTTTTTTTTTTTTTTACTGGTAGAAATGAATGTACTTGTAGCAGTTGTTAGCAGGCTCCCTGTCTGCTACAAAGTGTAGCTGCAGTCTGAGTATTTTCTGTGAGTTATAGTTGAAGCATCGATGAAAGCAGCATTGGACATGAAGCCAGGAGCAGGCCAGATTAAAATCTCATTGCTGTTGACACAGGTATATACAACCACGATTTTTATTGACACAAATTTCTGAAGAGATGCATTTTTCTCCAAATCTGGCTGTTGCATAGTCTTGCATTAGTGCTTTTTGACTGTACATGTCCTGACTGTGCTCTGCAGTGTTGTTGTTGTTTGACTTGCATCTCTGTCTAATTAATAGCACTGTGGTAAAATAACGACTGCATACATGGAAAGAGCAAATCACTGGCTGTTTATGTTTAGAGTTAAAAGCACAGTCAAAGACAAGCTGTGACATTTATCTTTTGACTTCTATATCAACACCCATACGGCCACAGAGGGATAAATATGATTAAACATATAAAATTAAAAATTCTTAGCCATTGGATCCCACTGTAAACTGCACTAAACAGCTATGAATAAATGGTACCTAAAATCTCACCGTAAAATGACTAACCTCGGCACAGGTCCTGGGTTGGGTTGTGTATGCAGATTTTATGTTTTGTTTACCCATGGTGGTCCTAGTTACCCTGGACAATGTGTAGTTATTTTGAGAGATCTATAAAGTACGAGATTATTTTTGCTTTGCCAACTCTCTAATTTCCTGTTCCCAGAGGAAGTCCAACAGAGCAAAGGAGAAGAAAGCGAGGCGTCTGGAGGAGAGGGCAGCGATGGACGCTGTCTGTGCTAAAGTGGATGCAGCCAATAAGGTAAATAAGGAGAGATTTTGGGTCAACATGGAGACAGTGGACCAGAGACCTTTGTTCACATTGTTCATTTCATTTGACATTAGTCCAATTTAATAGCATGCAACACTTAATAACATTCAGGGCAAGGGAAAACACAGCCATCTGGTTACTTATGTATATTTGATTAAAATAGTTAAATACATGGAATACAGAGCACACAGTAGCGGCCAATAAGGAGTAAGCTTTTGGTTTTTATCTACGTCCTCAGCAACTCTTCAGCAACAGTCCTGCATGGACCCAAAGTGTTTCTGTGTCACTTTGCCTCGAAATGGAACAGTTGCTATTTCACGCTGTTCTGTCTCCTCCCACCTTCCTAATGGGCCAACATGGATTGTGGTTTTTAAAGCTGTAGTTTGTGATGCTGTTGATTTAATAGAACAAACGGGGCATCTGGTGTTTTTTTTGTTTTTTTTTAACCATAAATCATGCAGCTTAGATTCTGGTTCTCACTGGGTCTTTAAGTAGAACACAGTTATGACTGCGTCAGTGAACAGGACGACACAGCACAGATCCAGAGGTCAAACCCTCTGCAGTAGCCACTCTTTAAAGTGTTGAAGGCTTTTGTGATCAGAGTTGGATGAGCTTTAACAGCAGGGATGTCCTTATCACTTTATTTTTAAATGTGACGCCAACTCCGTACGCATAGTTTTACTTCTGTTACTGGTCCTCAACAAACTGCCAGCTGCTCAACTGATTTCCCAGCAGCTATCTGTATCAGACTTTAAAAATGCTGGAGTTCATTATGTATTATAAGGATGCGGGGCATGTGCAGAATTATTTACAGTTTCATAATCATGACTTGGAGCACGTTTACTTTTCCTAAAGGACTAATCTAATTAGAAAACTGTCTGGTTGTTTGCTTCCTGTATCAGATATTTAGATTGGAGTCAGTTTTACTGAGCGAATAAAAAGTCTGTATTTTAAATGAAGGAATGTTGTAATTAACTTAGAATTACTTCTAGAACTAAAACTGTCTTTTTGCACAAAATATTGTTCGATGTGTAAATGTGGTGACGCAAATAGACATTTTGTGTTTATGTTCTTCTTACAGCTTGATGATCCACTGAATACTTTCCCAGCTTTCAAAAAATACGACAGAAATGGGTATGTGTCATTTTGAGTTCTCTCTAAGGTCACATTTGGGATTTTGTAAAAAAAATGGACATTTCATTCCCTGCATCAAACAGAGACACGTTTTCAAAGACACCTTTTCGATGTTTTGGGCCACATTATCTTCTCTCACAGGCTGAACCTGCAGATAGAGTGTAAGAGAGTGACCTCCCTCAACCCGCTGTCAGTGGAGTGGGCATTTGAACTCACCAGAGCCAACATGCAGACACTGTAAGTAACCTGCCCTGTTCCTCTTCTCTCAGTTTAGGATGGAAACACATCTTGTACGTTGGTGTGCACTGTAGGTTGGAACTGAAAAGAATGCAGACAAGCCAGAAATTCTCAAGAGCGTGACAGAATTAAAGAGTGACATCAAACACTAAACGGTGTAAGATGTTAGAGGGTATGAGGAAAAGAGGAGCAGAAGTGATGCAGACAGATTTGAGAGATGACAACAGTTCTCCTGCTCTGGTACTTCTAAGAGTTTGACTTTTATTTTCACAAAAGGCAAAACTTCAGTTTCAGATGTTTGGTTAAGGTCAAATGAACTTTGCTGAGGCTGTTTCTTAATAGCAACTTAATTGTGCAGAATGTATGTAAATGCATTCGAATCTAATGTAATGTAATGTAAATGCATTCGAATCTTGTGTGCAGCTGGCAAGGAAACCATGATTTCTTAAAAAAAGGTGAGGCTGGTTCAGATGCAGGACTGATTGTAGTACATTTAATTGGGATGTGAAATGTGACAGTCTCTCACCGTCATAAGGACATGACATGATATTACCTTAAAAAAAACAATATATGTTAGAAAATGGATAATGAGAAGCAAGCATAGTGATAAATTACGGAACAAATCTGCAGAAAAATATTGTTTTGACTTTTTTGCATTGAAGGTTGTGATGTTAACATTTGAAAAGAACTTGTGTACTCAACATCCTTAAATAAGGCCACCTCAGATGTGTAAATGGTTTATTTTATCCCAGTGAAGAAATATAATTTTGGCTGTGAAGGCATCATCCCATTTCTTTTAATAAAAAAAGGTAAAGCAGCCATGTCAGTATTTGCTGAAAAGGTTAAATGAAATCATTTGTATATACTTTAAAAAAATGTCTTAAACGTGACCTGTGAACCCAAAACACAGTCACTGATGACATAAATCTGTTGAATTGAAGTCTTTGATATTCTTTAGTATGTTATGAAAAATATGTGGAATTTTCTGCTTTGGTCCAAACAAATGGAAACTACAGGTGTTTGCACCTTTCTAATTGGCCACAGTCAAATAGTTGAAACCCATAATGAGGACTCAAACATACACATGGTAAATCATTTCCTTTAATGTGACAGGTATGAGCAGAGTGAGTGGGGCTGGAAGGAGAGGGAAAAGAGAGAGGAGATGAACGATGAGCGAGCGTGGTACCTGCTGGCCCGTGATGCTGATTCCTCTCCAGTGGCCTTCTCTCACTTCCGATTCGATGTGGAATGTGGAGAAGAGGTTCTATATTGGTAGGGCTGCTTGGGTACAAACAATCTTTCTTTTGTCTTTTTTTTTTTGTCTTTTATTTCAACATTTCTGTCTTATTCATCAGCTATGAAGTGCAGCTGGAGAGTAAAGTGCGGAGGAAAGGACTCGGAAAGTTCCTCATCCAGATACTGCAGCTCATCGCAAACAGGTAGAAAGCCCTGATCCTATGCTGGCAGCAGAGGGAGTTTAATGTTAAGACCTTGACAAACTGCTGGAAAACTAAAAAGATTTTTATTTGATGTACGTAATATTAATTTTGTAGGTATTTTGAACAGAAGGAAACATCTGCTATTTGTAAGATAATTGGGCACTTTTAAGAAAAAAATGAAACAAATTGTCCATATTTATTTATTTAAAAAAACAGACTTCAAAAGATCCATTTAAGGAAGAATTTCGTATCCTGTTTTTTCTGCCTAGTACACAGATGAAAAAGGTGATGCTGACAGTTTTCAAACACAATCATGGAGCTTACCAGTTCTTCAGAGATGCTCTACAGTGAGTACCAATGCTCTGTGTAAACAAACGTATTAAATATTTGTTGTTGTCTTTGTTCTTGTTTTTATTTATTTGTGTTGACATTGCATTCTATTGGTTCACCTAAGCCAATAGATTGAGATGACAAAAACCCTAAGTGTAAACTCTCCTCTACTCACTTTTAGATTTGAGATTGATGAAACTTCACCCAGTGTAAACTCTCCTCTACTCACTTTCAGATTTGAGATTGATGAAACTTCACCCAGCATGTCTGGATGCTGTGGTGACGACTGCTCCTATGAAATCCTGAGCCGGCGGACAAAACACGGAGAGGCCTCTGCTGGACACACCCATGGGGGTGGACACTGTGGGGGCTGCTGCCACTGAATCCACTCCTGTTCCTGATATCTGATTGGTTTAAAAAAAAAAAGCCAGCAACTTTCACATGGCTGTGTGTGAAAGCTTGAGCTGCCTGCAAATTCTGCGAACGCCATGAGTTTGAACGATCATGTATGTGGTTTCAATGAATGGAGCGTGGAATTCCGGGCTGCCGATGTTGATGTGTTAAGGAATGAGACTTGTATGTTTTTAGGTGTTTTCCTGCTGCAAAAGCAGTATCAGTGTGGGCTTTCACACATAGTTACCTGTTTGTGGTTTCCTACTGCTTGGTTCAATGTCAGACATTTTTCCTTAATCCTAATGATTAGTAGTAATTCCCCATTTAGGAAAAAGCTTCTTGCTGACATCATTAATGACCAGAGTCAACCTCACTCCACCTCACTCTCATCTGCTAATGTGCTATACTGTATTGAATTCATCTGCAATGCTGCTTCATCCAAAGTAGTAAATTTGTTGGAAGTTGGACGCTCTGCTCTATTTTTGACACAGATTGTACGCACATATTGCTGTTTTTAAAGAAAAGCACTGCAGCAACTGCGCTGATTGAAACCAAATTGATCAGTGATACTACTATTACATCGATGCAGTACATTATTAGCATTACTTCTCCAGTCAGGGTTTGGTGACTTGTGTCAAAAGCTCCACAGATGTCACTTTTTATTTTTTCTTCCTTCTGCTTACAAATAGATTATGCATTACACCTTACGCATTACGGTTGAGTTTAAGAGCAACTTAGACCTGGAATGAGACAACAATAAAAATCAGTGGACAGCAGCTGTTGTTGAAGCCCAGAGGGAGTTAGGGTGTGACCTATTAAATGCCATGGTTCAGATTAAACTTTTGAGGTAAGAATTTAATGTAGAGTCGGTTCAAATTTCTGGTTTACAGTTCGTGTTAAGATAGTGCAAGAAAGTGCATATTGTTGTGAAGTTGATGGTGGTTCAGCGCTACAGCAAGGTTGTGTGGGCTACAATTTGTCTGTCACGAGGGTTTATTAGATTATAACTACCTTCCATCTAAATTTATGATTTGGTCTTGTGTAGATAAATGTTTCATCTGAGTTCCAGGATTATGTGTGCACGATAATGTATGAAAGCATTCGAATCATGATCTTTTTCAGTTAAACTCCATGCCTGTGGTTTACCAACACTAACCATCAGAACCCTACCATCTACACCTAAAAAAGTTTTTCACATTTCTCATAATTTTCAAAGTTATCAAGGTTATATACCACGGGATGAAAACTTTACTTGTTTTGCCCAGTTTTGCCTTTTTGTTTTGGTCTTGATGTTTGCGGCCAAATGTGCACAGTTGGGAGATTTAGTTTCTGATGGCGTGGTTCTCATGCTTTACTGAGCCTTTGGTTTGTTCCTCAATGCCCTTCAGGCAGTATTTGAGTTTGCCTGCCCATTTACATCGCCTGCTTTGTACAGTTGCGTCTCTTTTTTGTCTGTTGAGGTACTAAAGATAAACAAATAACTGAATTGCTACTTTTGGCTGCGTAAAAATCAACTAAAATCACTTTTATATACCGAACTTGGTTAGCATGTGTAAATGGCATCATTTTGTGGTTAAATTAAATGAATGAATGGTTGAAGCAATGGCAAAACACTGAAGATGGTTTCGTTTTTGGATACTTCTCTCTTTACCTCAGCCATGCCATTTTACTGGTCCACTCTTATGCTGCATGATGAGATTGAAGAAGTAAAAAGAAAACAAAAGTTCTAGTTACCTTAGTGACAGACGGCAGTGTTGCTGCTTCTGAACTGTAGCTGCACTGATGGAACATGTATCTAAAGTCCTCGTGGTTCTGTAGGTTTTACTTTAGCATTTCGTGCAAGTCTTTTTGAACATTTGTGCATGTTGAAAGTAACGGGGGAAAGTTTGCATGAATGTAAGAGGAAATGGCCAGTCCTGCATTTCTTTGAGGAATCTTAACAAAAAGTCAGCACTGCAAGTTTTGTGTCATGCAGAAGTTCCACTGAGGATTTTACATACGACCGGAGTCGTCAGCCTGTAATGGCTGCGGTATCAGTTTCAACCTTGTTGACTCGATAGGTGTTTACAAAACCTTCAGGGTATTTTTGGACAATTTAGCGCTCTAGTCAGCTGCTTTTTAGGCTCTGTTTTAAAACAAGATAACACCCTTTAAATCCAGGTCAGAGGTCAGTTGGCATTGATTTGTGTCTCGGCCTAAGGAGTGGAAGAGAGTTTTCTTTATTCTTTTTTTTAAAGTGGAAGAGAGTTTTCTTTATTTTATTTTTTTTTTTTTTTAAAGATTTTTTTTTTAAAAGGCCTTACCAAGGTACGCTTCGAGGTGTTGTTGAGGCTCAAGCTGTGTGACAAGAAAAGAGACGAAAAAATTGCATTAGACAATTTCAGACTTTCATCTGAAAATTAAAGCTCTGTTCTGTGCTTTCTCTGTGAAGAAGGTTTCTGCTTGTTTTCAGTCAGTCTTTATGAAATGTTTCTTTAAAAAAGGTCATTAGACAAGATAATGTTTCATGCCTGTTAAAATTCTGACCATGAACAAGTAAGATTTAACCTTTTCTGTTTGTTGTAGAGTTCAGTCCTTCATATGTAGATTACAGTAAAGTGGCAGGATGTACATAGTGTTAGTTTTTCAACCGGCTGACAGTTTCTCTCTCAGGTTAATCAAACGCATTCAAGCCTCATCAATTTTACTGAAGAGCCATGGTGTCACTTTGGAGTTTTACCGCAGCTCTGACCTCAGGTCAGTTTCAATCAGAAAATCTTGGTGGTTCTTTGAGAACAAAAGGTGGTGATGACATTACACTCTGGGGCCTGGTTTTGGTTTTTTTATGTTCTGCTTCAGTAAAATTAACAGTTGTATGCCCTGGGGATGTGAAATTTCTTGAGTTTGAGCTTCATGTGAATCAGTGCTGAGTGTTCAGCCCATACTGTAGATGGGCTGTGTTTAAAAATAAAAAGGTTCAGTTGACCTGGAGCCTGAACTTGGCAAACTTATTTTGAAGTCAGTGAGGACTTTTATTTTGGAAAATAGTTACAAACCTTCAGAAAACAGAGACCCTTCTCTTGGTCTTCTCTCTTTGTATATATAAATATATATATATATAAGCTGTTGTAGTTCCATAACCATTTTCATTTCTTGGACTTTTACTGAAAAAAAAAACTTTTTTAAACATGTTTTGAGAGTGAGTGTCAAGTCTTGTTCCATAAACAATCGTGAAAGGGAAAACTTAAGTCATTCTGCCTTGTCAGTGTTTTATTTGTATGTTACAAATAAAGGAAAGTTGTTTGACTTTTTGAGATGTGTCTGAATTTTCTTTTTCCCCATCATAAATCAAAAAACCTTAAACCTGTTTTGGAAGCACTGGGATAGTCAAATTTATCATTTCAAAAGGTTTGAGCCATGTATAAAGTATTTTATAATTATTTTATAATGAAAACATGCATTTTAGTATCGATTGTAGTCTGTATAGTTTATCTAATGGAATATATATATATATATTAACAGAGAAAAGAGGGAAGCATCAGATTTACGCACACCACTTGCTTATTTATGCCTATTGCTCTATTCATTTCCATATGATATTTACAAAGTCCTACAATACATTTATATATATGGGAATGAATAGAGCAACATTTCCATATGATACATTTAAAAACATAATTTATATATATATAAAGATTTATTGTAGGGCTTTTAAAATATAATTAAATGAATAGAGCATCATGTTAGGCATAAATAAACAAGTGGTGTGCGTAAGTCTGATGCCTCCCTCTTATTTTCTCTGTTAACAGGATCATCTCATGGAATAAATAAACAATTATAATTAACTAATGTCTGATTATTAGATTTGTCAGATTACTTACGATCAGATTTTCTACAACATCTGCATTATATTTCAGATTAATTACGATCGGATTTTCTACAACATCTGCATTATATTTTAAGGCACTTAGTGACATATTCTTGTACTTGAGCTGCACCAAAACAGTAGTAAAGAGTTGTCCCAACATTTTGCCCTGAAAAATTTAAAACCTAAATAGATTTTTTTTAAAGGCCAAAAAATATACTTTTATACTGATACAATTTTTTTAAATCTCACATAAAAAATGTAAAACAAACAAACAAACAAACAAACAAAACAAAAACCTACAAACCGCGGTGTCTTGAGATTTATCCACACCAGTGGAGCTTTTGGCAAATATATAAATACAATAAAATAGTAACTTTTACTAATAGTAAAAATGTAATTCCACGCCGATACTTCCACGTTTCTGTTTCGGTGCGTTTTGCAGCTTATCAGACATATGGAACGTTCGGTCTTAAGCTTGTTGCTAGGCGGACATTTTTTCCGCGTTGCACCGAAGCCGGAAGATGTTGGTAAATCTGTTTAAGAAAAATATCCCTGAGAAAACAAATGAATGGACGTTGTTTTACACCACGGTGCATTTGCTCGTGTCCATCCACCATGGCATGAAGCTTTAATTACATGGACTAGATCTGTCGCTGTCGTCTTCTGTTAGTTCTTATCTGGGTGAGTTATTGAAAAAAATGTCAGCTTTAGTAATGGAAATGTCATGCTATATTTGCCTAGCATACATCCATATTTAAAAACCGGTTTAGTGCATTTGTACATTTCCCTGCCTCGTGGGTGATGCAGCATCAAAAGTCACATTTTGTCGGTATTTCAGGCCTAATAGAAAATGTTATGTCATTATAAATCCATTGACAAGACTTTGGCTATGGATCTTAATAAATAAGATTCCACAACGATTTATTTTTTGTTATAACATTCAAGCATCATGAAACCACAGATTCAACTGCACCTGGACTAAAATAATGATCTGATAAAGATCCATGTAGAATCAGTTTGTACAGGTTGTCATTATATTATTGTTGTTTCCACAGTTTCCTTGTTGCATTAGCACAATGAGTAATACAACATCTATAGTAAAACATTTCATGTGGACTCTATTACTAGTTTACCTTATGCAGTCAGAAGAATCTGTGTATACAGTAAGTACACAGAAGCCAAGGTAATACTTACCATTTTTTCTGCACTGCTTTGTCACATGTATGTTTCCTTTAGAGCATTTTGTTGCAAATGTATTTTACTTTCTACTTTTTGTAATACGGTTTTGACAACAATAAAACTGGTAAATGTTAAACATGTAAAACTTGACTTGTGTAAATATAATATATAAATATTCTTTTTCCTTCCACCTGCTCCCACACCTGCAGCTGGCCATCATGGCGACAAGGATGAAGTTGAAGCTGAAGACCGTGTTCGTGCTCTACTTTATGGTTTCCCTGCTGGGCCTCATATATGCGTTGATGCAGCTCGGTGAGTGGTCACGTCACCCCCTCAGGTCAGACTGGCAGGAACAGAAAACTGACTAGTTCCACTTTCACAAATGTGTAAATTGTCTGTTAGAGTTTAGTCACAAAACCGATAACTGTTATGTAGGATATTTAAGAAGAGTATATGGATTACCTGCTGATGGAGAAATGATTAAGAAAAGCTTAAACAAACAAAAACCATTTCAGAAACTTGAGGAACTGTTTGCGAAAGGGAAACGCCATGACTCTTTTGCCTCTTTGTGAAAAACAATGTACAGGTTTGACCATCTATAAAAAAGGAACATTTCAAATACAGCTAAAATGTGGTGGAAGCTCTGTCCTACTTACTTTTTTAATAATACTAAAAATAAAACTTATTATGATATAATATAATACTGAGATAGTTAAGAACATTATACAATTATAAAACAAGTGATAATCTTCTTAATTCTTGATGCAGTCAGACTAAAGTATTATTAGAAAAGAGTCTGAAGACAGAAATACAAACCAGGAATAAAAAAAACAATCCTAGCACAGTCATTTTAGCATTCCATCGCTTAGATATCCATAATATATCATCTCAATGAAATGATCATTTATGAACAAAGCGCAGAATAGAACCTTTTTATAAACAACACTGGGTAAACAGCTTTAGAAATGGAAATGTCATGCTATGTTTGCCTAGCATTAATCCATAATTAAAAACCGGAGCTGAGTGAGCGACTGTACCTTTTTAAATATGCAGTCATTTGATGCATCTTTCACAGCCACACATGCAAAATACTAAGCTGCAATCAGTATATACCGAAACACTGTAAAAAGAAAAGTCTTCCAACTTATACATTTTGTCTAATTTGTCTTTGTGTCCTGCAGGTCAACGCTGTGACTGCTCTGAGCATGACTTGCCCAAAGACCGTACCATATCCCAGCTGCGGGGGGAGCTGCATCGCCTTCAGGAGCAGATGAGGAAGTCAGAGGCAACCAAACAACCACAGAAACAAGCAGCCAAACCCAACCTGCCCACCATCTTTGTCATTACTCCAACCTATGCAAGGTAGCCCCCCGTATAATCATCCCCTCGCTCTTGTACTGCACTGTAAGAGGAGAATCTGTGCGGAGTCGTCCTCACAGGTTCCTGTTTGTTTCTGTTCTGCAGGCTGGTGCAAAAGGCAGAGCTGACTCGCCTGTCTCAGACGTTCCTGCATGTCCCTCAGCTTCACTGGATTGTTGTGGAAGACTCTCCTCACAAGACTCCGCTGGTGACTGACCTGC
>NC_024307.1:20012526-20015694 GCF_000523025.1 Cynoglossus semilaevis
AAGGATCGTAAACTCCAGGAGGTGAGACCTGAAACTTGGGTGGAGCCTGCAGTGGTTTTTTTTCACCTTTAAGCCACAGCACATCTTAATTTCTTCTTCGACCTTTAGGGTGACCCCAGCTGGCTGAGGGCACGCGGAGTGGAGCAGAGAAACGAGGGTCTACGGTGGCTCAGAGAGGACAGAAAGGCTCAACAGGGCGGTGCCAGCGATCAGGGGGTGGTTTACTTTGCTGATGACGATAACACGTATACCCTGCAGGTGTTTGAAGAGGTTGGTTGGTGAATAGAACCCCATAAAATAAACTGTAAACAGATATTTAGCAACGTGTGTTTTAAACATCTCTGAGTAAATGAGAGCAAACTTGTCTTGTCTTAGATGAGAAATACGCAGCGAGTCTCTGTGTGGCCAGTGGGACTGGTTGGAGGAATGAAATATGAGAGGCCAGTGGTTGAAGGAGGAAAGGTGGGTGTTTGGTTTTGTACCTTTACATCAACTGTAGGACCAGCAGAGAGGATGTATTCCTCGGCCAAAATATTAGGCACCAAAATGATTAATGGTTTCAGTTATGCACTTGCTTTTTAACAATCTTTCACGGTTCACATCTAATCTTACTTGTTACTGACTATTACAGTCTGAAATTACAGAACCTTTGTTGTAATGTAAAACCTAAAGTAATAGCACTTAATGACAAATGATGGCACTTGAATGATGACTTGCTGCAAATCACTTATATATATATATAACTTATAATAATTGTTGTCCCTGTCTAGCTCAGATCTTTTATTTTGTTTTTTAATAGTAAGCGTAAATAAATCTTTATAATAAACATATAATTTAAGTGATTTCTTTAGCATCTGACAGTTTCAGCACTCCTCTAAACCTAAAACCTTATCTGAGTTTTTCATTGATTCTTCTCAGGTTGTTCGCTTCCATACTGGGTGGCGCCCTAGCCGTCCCTTTCCCATGGATATGGCCGGATTTGCTGTGTCCCTCAAACTGATCCTGTCCAATCCAGAGGCCTGTTTTGACGGAGAGGCACCAATGGGTTTCTTAGAAAGCAGTCTTCTCCAAGGATTGGTCACCATGGACGAACTGGAGCCTAAAGCAGACAACTGCTCTAAAGTATGTTTAACTGAAACCTTTGAAATGTCAGGTTTTTTTTGCCAAATAGGAAGGTTTATTTTCACGTGTGTGCTTGTTGAACAGGTGCTGGTGTGGCACACACGCACAGAGAAACCAAAGATGAAGAGAGAGGAAGCTCTGCAGGCGCAAGGACTGGGTTCAGATCCTGCCATGGAGGTCTGAGGAAACACGCACGCACACACACAAACACATGAACCTATGTGTAATGTAAATAGTAATCTGCCGTTTAATGCCGACTGTGTAAGTCTGCCTTGTACATATTGTAAAACCCAAACAAATGTGAGTGTTGTATCTGTCTGGTTTTTTTAGTTTTAGTGTAAGCTGGGTAAATGTAAACATCAGCCTCTAGGGGGCGCCAGTTTTTAATGTTGCAAAGCCTTGCAGTTATCACGTCATACTGTGAATAATAGTGTAGATCTACATCTAGCTGTATCTCATGTACTTTTACTGCTGCTCTAGTTGTATACATCGCAGTTTAACACAAACATCCTGACTGTAAACCATACATATATATATTACTGTCTCTGAAAACATTTCTGATCATTATCATAGATGATAAGATTTTAATACAAATGCAACATTTATTTATTTAGTGTAACACATTATTTTGGATTTGAGCATTAGCCCTGCTTTGCACAAGGAATCCTTGTTTATGTTCTGTAGATAGATGAAGAAAATAGTAGAAACAAAAACCCTTCAGCATATAAATATTATATAAACCCATCTTTTGACTCTTGAAAGCATCTCTAATACAGTTCCAATCACTAATCACTAAAAGACCATGCAGAATAGTTCAGTTCGCTAGTTAGCCAACGTATCGTCCGCTGCCTTGCAAATAATCTCAAATGCCTTTGTATTATGAACCACGGACAAAACGCTACAAACGGTGGTGGCAGAATGAAGCGTGCACATTTACCTACTGACACCTCCACCCGTGCTGTGTTTACTTCTAAAACCATTACATTCTCTCTGTTTTTAATAATGGTTATTATTTAATTCTGACCATGTTGCAATGGAACAGTTAAGCATGTTATCAGTTACTATAAGATCAAGACATTCAAATAATAACGATGAACATTCAGAGATTTAATAACATTTCTATATTAATATCAGTACAGTTTTCTACTGTTAATCGCCTCCATTACAAAACAACAGTCTGGCCAATGGAACGAGACTTAAATCTCCCTGGGAGTTGTTGACTTGTTTTCTTCATTCATGCGTCACAAAGACAGTGACCAGATCTTGGCAACACTATGACACAACACAAACAAATACGGAGAAACAACAGCCCCACACCCAGTGTAGCTACGGTGTTCAAACTGTTGTGTCATGTTTCAGTGCCGTGGCACAGCATCAAGGTCCCAAAGATATTCACAATGAGTGTTTGCGTGCATGTATGTAGATATATATGTATATATATATATATGTGTGTGTACAAAGTGGATCATACTCTACATCTATGTCTATCTCTACATTTGTCAACTATAGCAGTGTCAAAAATAGAGTTATATTAGTTGATTTCATTTTGCTGGTAGCAAACTAGTTCAGCGGTCATTCTTGGTAGACAACAGGAGACCAAAGCCTCTGGTTTTTCAAAACCTGGCAAATACTGCGTTTTACTCCATGTATATAAGACCAGTCGTGAAGGGATTTATCTTCCCAAGCAGTTTGGCAACCAGACAGCAGGAAAAGGCATTTCCTGACCCAAGTATTAAGAACCAACTAGTACATGGACTGTGGTCCAGTCCATGTACTAGTGGTGGAAGTCCTGTCGGTTAAATTGGGCCGTCTGTACAGAAATTTCTCACCCGAAAGAATCAAACACTACAGCTGAAATGTTCATTTCTGTTTCCTCTCAGATTCCTCCTGTATTCACTGATAATTGTCATTATAGGTGCAATGTTAGTTATTGAAACATCTTCTATTATTAATCATTGCTTCTGGTAGGATTTCTTCAGATGCCAACGTTTGGCACCAACAGAAATATTTAAAGTCGACTACTGACAACATCTGAGGTTTATATGT
>NC_024307.1:20015750-20039126 GCF_000523025.1 Cynoglossus semilaevis
ATCGCAGTGTTTGTTATGAGGGGTGAACTTGTGACACACGGGATCATCGGATATCTTTAAAATCTTGTGTGTCGACATCGATATCATTCGAATTTTAGTCTTGACAGCTTGACACTTTTGACTCTGCTTAGTAGTATTAAGACTACAAACGAGTTCTGTTTACACAGAGGAAAACACTTGAATCTTTTTTCTGTACATAAAGATTACTTCATACTTGCAGTTCTTCAGTGAATAAGGCGTACGGTACAAATAAAAGTGGTTGATTTTCTGTCATTTAGAATATTTCTCTGTACTACTGTATGGTGCCGTAGATCGAGGTAGTGCATGTATAGTTAGTTCTGTGCTGGTGTAAAATATATTTATTATTCTGATGTAACGTAGGCTGTTTCATGATGTCACGTCTGTCCCTGGTCTCAAAATAAAAGTGATCTAAAATCGGTTTCTGTCTGGTCCCTTTTTTATTAGTTATTGAAGCCTTGTCTACCTACGACTGTGTTAAGAACTGCTGACTTGGCTTTAAAGAAGGTGAGATCACAGTGTTGATGGACCTTACTGGTGTAGCAGCAGACAGAACACCTGCTCTCTGTCTGACTGTGTCGACTCAGGTGTGTGTGTGTGTGCGTATGTAGCCTGAGGCTGAGGTGAGATGTGACGGTTCGAGGAAACAGACTTCACACACTTCACTTCTCCTCACATGATTTCTCTGAATCAGCAACTTCAAGGAGCTCGACTTGTCTGCACTCGACATTGACGAAGCTCTGTGATTAGAGATGATTTTTTTTGTTGTTTTTTTCTACGTGAAAATATAATTGGTAGCACTTTACGTCCTCACCGTGGGGAGGTGGCCTGGTAGATGACCATGTATGGGGTGTTAGGGAGGGGTAGCAAAGCCTTCATGCAGGAGGTGATGAAGAGAGGAAAGGATGAAGTGGAAAGGAGAGAGAGACAATTATAATATAGAATGAATCAGTTGTACATGGTCCAACTTTTGAAGCTAACATTATTGACACATACTTTCATTCAACAATGACTGTGTGTGTGTTCATATTTCTGGGATAACCTTTAATTGCTATGTAGCTAACTTTAGCTTCCTCAGCTAGCCTTTTGAAATGGGTGCTATCATTTCCAGCCATCTCTGCTCTGTTTTCAACATTCTCTTACAATTTTTTTTTTTACTTGGCACATGCAGTATCTGTTATCAACACAGTAATATTAAACTACTGTACCTTTTTACATTGGTGTATCTCTGTTCAACTACTTCCTGCTATTTTGTTCTAACATTTAACTTTCTTTTGACACAGCATTTTTGGCTGAGACTTTTGACTTTAGACTTTTCTGCTATATTTTACTCATCTTTTAACTAATAATTCTAAATTTGTTTTATATATTTTTATATTTTCTATAGCTGCTCTGTTCTGGCTAACTGGTTAGAATCCATTGGCCAAATTATAGATGATAATTCTTTGATAAAATATACTTACTTTACTGAACTATGTTCACATATATGGTGCTAACTTTTTTACATTTAAATTGGACTAGTTTCAGATTGTCTAACCTCATCTTCACCATTTTTTGATAACTTCTATTGGCAAAGTATATATGTATATAAATATTAATAATTACTAAATAAATGTAAGTTTTCAGCTATTTCAGGGCCATTGGCCATGAGCTCATGTTCACTTTTCTGACCACAGCACACGCCTTTTTGTACATGCACACACATTCAGCTATTTCAGGGCCATTTTCAGGGCCACTTTTCTGACCACGGCACACGCCTTTTTGTACATGCACACACACGTATTCTGTCCACCTTAAATACAGTAACACACGATGACACACTTACACACAAAGGAGTCTTGTCAGGATCCTTGAATTTCCACTATTCTTAACACATTTTAACCTTACTTCAACCAGAGCTTTAGAAATGTATCATTATATCTGTGTTTCCTTGTGAAAATATTAGCCGTGAAAAATGAATAGTTCATAAATAGAAAAAAGGGAACAAAAGGAAGGAACACCCACATGGTTCCACCCAGACGCCGTGATGTTTATTCTCCAAACAATCACATAACGTCCAGTCACCCGTCATTTTATCTGCACATTCTTTCCATTGGGATTTACAGTTCCTCAGAGGTCTCAGCACATCAGCTGATATGAAAAGGAAACCTTCTGTTCTCACTGACCCGGGACACAGGAACAGTTCTCCTCATCATCCATAGATGAAGTTACTGTTTTAACTCAGAACAAAAGTTCAGGGTGGAGAGAAATACATCTATTTGATGAAGTTACTTTCTCTTCTGCTTCATGTCCTGTCAATCAACATGTGATGTGATGTCACAATATGTAGAATTTCTCAGAACACTGGTGTTCAGTCTTTACTCCGTCTGCTGACAACATGTCAGTTAGTGACTGATTTATCAGCTGGTATCACTGTGAGATGTTTGCACACGGTGGTATGATGGTAGCAGTAACTTTCTGAGGTCACATGTCACATGATCCAGTGTGTGTGTGTGTGTGTGTGTGTGTTTGTTCCTGAATTCATAGTAGTGATGTTTGAAAAATAATTTGAGCCAAAGAGTCCTGGAGAATGAGAGTTGTTGCCTGTATTTGTGTGCTCGTGTGTGTGTGTGTGTGTGTGTGTGTGTGCTCGTGTGTGTGTGTGCGTGTTTGCCATGGTGACGACAGAAGTGCAGGTCCAGGCAGGGTCGATTTGTGACGTTGCGTGTAAGGGGTGTATCCTTAACTCCTGCCCATATCATTCACTCACACTCACACAGCCATCCACTCACTGAGACACAGTCGAACAGGAAACAAGAACAAAAGCACCAGGTAAGACTCATGTATCTTTTATAACACCATTTTTGAGTGTTTCCTTTACCCAGCACTTTCTTTTATTTTCTACTCTATCTGAAGCAAATTCTTCTCTGCTCCAAACTCACCTGCTACTCCGCTGTTAATCATTTGCTCTTACTACATTCTCAACATTCCCCTGTTCCATCAATAACTTTTCCCTCTACATGAACTTGAATGAATCATTGTCAGACTTGATCGTGGAATGTTCAGAAATGTAAGATGTCGTCAAACCTGAACTATTTTTTTTACCCTGTTTTTAGATTTCCACCTGTACTGTATGTGTGATCTTAGAGAGCTACAGTGTGTCGGAGGAAAATTAAATATCACATGGTAGTTGATAAACATTTGCATTTATTTCCTGTTGAAACGTGAGCTAACAGAAGGCTTTATTCTGAGCTGAGCTTCATAGACATATAATATGGAAAACTAACCCTCATATAGTTTTTTCCTCACTTGCCTTATGTGGGAGTTGAACAGTGTTATGACCACTTTATTAAAGGGAAGTTCTCAGCATTGCTCATAAACCATGTGTATACTGAATTTCACCTCAAGGAAGCATTTTATTAAAACTAGTATATAACGTGTTGGTTGTGGATAAAAGTAAAATAAAATCAACTTACTCTTAAAGTTAAAGATGTTTTTTGTACATTTCTAGTTGATAAAACCCATGAAGTGTTTTTTTTTTATTTTAATGTTTGAAGAAGTCCTAGCGAGAGGCTGGTTCCGTACAGGTGTAAGGAGACACCTGCTGTGACATCACCACTGCCCTCACTCACCACGCACCACCCAGTTTATTCTCATATTACATTGATATTAATGAAACGTATCCTGTTCTTGGAACTTCCTTTTTTGTGTTACATTACACTTTGTCACAGTTTAATAGTTCTGTGAACACAAATCTCTGAGGTACATTCATGCTGTAAAAATAGGTCAGTTCTGGTCTTTGTAGTTATTATTATTTTTTAATATATTTCTTTATGGAAGGTCAAATAATTTAGCATTCTAGCGAGAATTAAAAAAAATTTAATTAAAAAGATGTGCTCTGTATCTAAGTACTATGTTTGAAAATTGCTTCAACATTTTTATTAATATTTGAGTTGTTTTTTTTAATGAGCCATCATACCCATATTGCTACATTTGAGGTCAAAGTGTACACACTGAGCACCAGACATGGAGATGTTGTTGAATTTGGCAGCTGTTCAGCAGCTGAAATGTTAAACAGAGGTCAAAGTCTGATCTTTTTGTGTTCAGCTGTCAGTACATCATGTTTCATCTCTGACAACCAGATATCATCATAACTCACAGAGGCAGGAATCACATGATGCACTCTTTTAGCTAAGGTGATTGGTGAATGATAAGAACAGACGTGCAGGAATGAGCAACAACGTTGAAGAGAGTGTTATGTAATGAAATGAACCCAATCTCACTTCTACTCCTAGAACGAGCGCAGCAGAAGAAACAGCAGGTGAACGACACGACAACAAGACAGACGGGAAAACAAAATGACAATCGGCAGGAACTCCAGAAAAAGCTCCACCAGAAGCTCTATCCGAGCTCCAAAGTTTCTGGATAAGTCCAGTGGCTTCTACGGCCGCCTCGATGAGCCTGAAACCACCGCCGGGATGGAAGAGATGTTGGTGAACGAGGAAGAGAGAACAAATGGAACGGGTGACATAAGTGTGGTGCAGAACTGTGGGGCAGATGTGAAGGAAGAACCTGAGATGTTTGACTTCAACGAGGGGTTGATGGAGGATGATGATGAGATCCTCCTGCGTAGGAAACCCAGCCGCCGCAGCAGTCGGTGGAGGAGGAGCAGCAGGAGAAAGCAGAAGGACGAGAAGGTCGAGGAGAACAAGAGGCCAAGCCTGGGCACAGACACTCAGGACCTGGAGGCCACCAGGGTGAGGGTGGAGGTGGAGGTGGAGAGAATGAAGAGGATGGAGTTAGTTAAGGAGATGTCTGGGAAAGGAAAGGAGTCGGCACTCGTTCACTTCCCTGTACGGGAGGATCAGGACGACCAGGTCCTGATCAGAGACAAGACGAGAGCAGACGACGAAGAGGAGGAGGTGAAGAAGATGAAGAAAGAGCAGGAGCAAGGATTGAAGGCAGTGAAGAAAGTCACTGTGAACAATTATCGTAAGGTGAGAGAAAAAAAAAGACCTGACGTTTTTTTTAAGGATTTGGGCAATATTAATTAATTTTTTTGGTTATTTCGTCTAAATTGTCGAGCAATTATTGCAAACTTTATCGAAATATGCTAAATCCTGAGCTAAATATGTTGGCCTTTTTATTACCATTAAGCTATATTTATGCTAATTTGGTCCAGTTTGTGTTTTACCTAAGATTTGGCCAACTTTATTCAACTTAAGAAATTGTTACCAAACTCTCTGCAATCATTTGCTGAAAGTTAGCTTAGAATTAGTTTAAGCCAACTCGTGTTAATCTGTAATTAACAGACATACCCTGTATATCCTAAGTGAAAAAGGTTTTTGTTTGCCTGCAGAATAAGAGTTAGACATTTTTTCACAGAATTTGAAAAAAAGCAAAGGCAGACTGTTTTCAAAACCAAAAAAAAAACCAAAACAAATCTAGGTGCGATTTTGCACTGCTAGTTTCCGACTGTGACATCTAGGCATTTTCATCATATTGCGAAACACCGTGCCTGCATCTGATATTTACATAAATTCCATGTTAAGCCTCACCTCCCTGGTTAAATGTTAATCCTCTGTAGCTTACATAATCACTTCATTAGAGGTCGTGGAACACGAGGGTAAAGTCCGACCACGACATCGTTCAAACACCGGTCAGTTTATTACCCTGGAAAAGATAACGTCACCTTAATTACAGAGGGTTAAAGTACAGCAGCCGTTGGTGCAGGTCACCAACATATTAACTGCCGTCTATATATAGGATTTTCCTTGACTTGATTTGAACGAGTTACTAATTCAACTGAAAGAGGATTTTCCCTCACTGTTCACAAATAACTGAACGACAGTGACTGTGTGTAAACCTGAAGCTGTCTTCATCTTCATAGAACAATCTGATTTACAGGTTCATGTGTCGCCCCCCCCCCACACCCACCCACACACGCAGAGGTGACATTCCTTTAGCTCCTGTTTTTCCTACTCTGATCACTGGAACGAAGTATGGCAGTGGTGACCCCACCTTCTAAACCCACACAACAAACATTCCTTTGCTGTTAACCAATCAGCTCCACCTTCAGGTCTGCCCTCCTGTCAGATAAGGGGACAATCAGTGTCTGTGCAGAGTTTTTTTTTTGTAGGACAGATACAAACAAACAAACACAAAAATCTGTCGATTAAAAATGAAAATAAGAATGATCATTAAACCCAAGTCATTGTAATGAGGGGAAATAAAACTCATCATGTCAAACCAGTTCTGAGCAAGTACTTGTTTTCACAGGAAATGCCAACATATTTCCCCTTTAGAAAGCAGCCACACAATAAACCACTGCATTTTGTCAAAGTTTTGAACATAAAAAATATGAGAAAGAGAAATATGATTTTAAATGTTTAGCTGCTTAAACAGTTGTATTGTATTTTTATGTTGTTTTTTGTGTTTTGGTGGTTTTTACCAACCCGCTAACCTTCACCCTCTTTTTTTCCATCCCATCAGGCCTTGGACCGAGCCTTCCGTCGTGGCTGGGAGGCTTTCATCACCAACCTGTACAGTGTCACACTGACACCTGTGACATCATCACCACCACTTTCACCGTCTCTAAAGAAGAAGCAACAACACAACGTTGTACTAGCCGACCTCAGATAGAGTTCTGACTCAACAACAGGGATTGTTTTCTAATAATTACATTCTTTGAATCAGAACTGCTTGAATCTGTGACATCTTCTTTGGCCTGAAGACTTCAATGGCACTTTAATGGTCATTTAATTATCTGCCTGTGTCCTACATTAGATCTCAGGGATAGTAATTATTTATATGAGTTATTGAGTCTTAATTACTCACAGTTACATGTACTGCCTCTTATCGTGATGGTGGAGAAAAGCACAGTTTTATTGTCAAAGCCAGAGTTGTTGATTTTACATTGAAGTCCAGGGCACTGGTTGTTGTTATGGTCCAATATCTTTATGCGACTGAGTTCAACTAACTGTGGTTTCAGTCGACGTCTTAACGTCTCAGCTCTGGACACCCAGTCCACGACTAAGAGCTCGGAGAACCAATTGATCCCTTCTTCCTTTAATTCTTACACAATGAAACCAGTGGTGTTGAAGTGTGAGCTGAAGGAAGAGAACCTTTTCTACAGTAGCAATGACTGAACATTTTTATACAGCAAAAACTGCATCTTAGTGTCAATGGTGTTCAATTGCACTAACAGGTGAAATGAATCCACAGAGGGATTCATTTCAAAAATGGTAAAAGTGACTTCCTCTTACAGGTGTCATGTCTGTGTGGACTACACACCGCCAGCATGGGTTACAAAGTCTATATGGGAAAAGAGTGTGGGCCACATTTGGTTATCACTTTACATCTTTTTGAATTCTTTTATTTATTTATTTTCACATGTGTCCATGTTTGTGTGCACACTAAGAATTTTACTCATTTTCATTGCCGTGAGTGTTCCAATGAAGGTGGTTTTCCCTGAAGGAACAAAGTTTTTGAGAGAAAAAGGAAATATTTACCGGTTTGATTGCTAGCAACAACATTTACTACCTTTACAATTGTGTACATTTAAACTGCGGTACTTTACATGTAGCATAGCGTTTAGTAAATATATTGATACATTTTATATTAAAAGTGCCTTTCAAAGCACCCAAAGACACTTGGGTATGACAAGAATGACTAACTGTAGCTAAATGAAATTGTTTCCATTATTAGTGTTAACTTTCTCCTGCCCACTATGTGTCTAATGTGATCCAATGTTTATTTGATTGTAATAATTGTATAACTTGCTCTTTAAATTGTGACAGAAACACTTTTCTAAGAGTAAATAAAGACTGAATTGTTTCTACTAGTTGTATTTGTCATTTCTAGTCATAGATTCTGGGGACTATGAACTGATCAGTCAGCATTCTGAACTCTGAACTAAAATGACTTTTATGGTTGGGCACGAACAGTAGAAATGCATTTATAAGGAAGTCTGGAATAACACTCACAGATCACATGCCAATGCGACATGTGAGGAGTAGTATTTATCCGCCACATTTCAATGTGACTTTGAATCATCAGACGTTAAATCACTATGCTGTATTACGTTACAATACAGAATTCATTCCTCTCTGGGCTGTTACTGACTAGTGCTTTTGCACAGATACTTACAGTTACTCTTAAATATTATATCTCTGTTATATTATATGTGTCATTGTCAGATGTTAACCTAAAGTTACTAGGGTACGAATGCTGGTGTGACGCTTTCCCACATAACAAAAGGGTAATTATCAGACACCGAAATTCAAAATCCATACAGGAGGACCTGGTCACCGTCAATAAATCGTGGGTCAAAGAGTATGCTTGTCTGGGACAATGAGTGACGTCCTTTGATTCGACAAGGGCAAAAGTTTTTGTGATTTTTTTGGTTGTGCCTTTATTTGGCTTATATACACTGCTAGCCTACGAGTAATATGACATAAGTCATGACATCCTAGAGTCCCCGCTCACGGCAATCACGTCATATGATGAGGACGCCGGAAAAGGAAACAAAGTGAGGTTTTATTTCGTATAGCGCACTTAAACCTGAGTGACCACGCTATGCTGCCATCTTATGGTAAATACAATACAGTATGTTTTAATGAAATATTTTCGTATACATTATTTTAATTATTTTATTTATACTTGTCTTAAAAAAACAGAACAAGCAGTGAGTCATCGAAATAAAAAAATGAAAACAATTAATGTTTCTTCCTAAAAAGTTGTATGCCCCGGAACGGTTCTTCCCGCTGTTATAAGTAGGCGGAGTCTTGTCGAACATAAAAGGCAGACGGACCCGCTTCCTCTTCCACTTTCTCCATTCCTTTGGCAAGGTAAGCACTTACTGATTTTTCATCTCCCAACGTTTTTACATTTCATAGATTTAGCAGTCGTTATGTAATTGTATTGAATGTGTTTTTTCTATGAAGCGTTTTACTCTAGGTAACATTTGAATGCACATTTTTATAAAAAAGTGTTCATTGGGGTGCGACAGCCACTTAGGTTCAGTAACCGCAAACGTTAGAGTCAATCCTCAACCATCTGACTTTAAAAACGTTCCACGTTGACTTATAAACATAATTAATGTAAGTGATAACCTCTTTTGTAACTTTTGCATGTTTCATTTTTAATTTTTAAACGCGAATTCGTGTTAGTTTCTGTAGTAAGGGCCGCTGCTCGTTTGTGCATTTGTGTCTCTGTATGATGATAATTTTCACAGACCTGTACTGAATGACAGTGATTGCACATTAATTTTCTGATTCGAGACACATAAAAGGTGCACCGTGTTTTCAGATCGACGGTCTGAACGCGTTGAACGCGGCGGTCACGTGTTGGCCGGCCATTGCTCGTGCGCTTTGCAACGTGCTAATCTGCAAAACTTTTCTTGTATTTCAGATGGATAAGGTTCAAAGTCACTCAACTTCAAATGTAAGTATATTCCTCAGATACTAAGTATTTTTATATGAATATTTTAAGTATTTTTTTATATGCATCCTAATGCTTATGCTAGGCCGCTGGGATCTAGATTTAAGTAGGTGTGCAGCTTTGTCTTTATGTTATGTTAATGGAGCTTAATATACATAGGAGCGCCTCATGCTACAGTGATGCCCTTTTTGAACTCTCTCACTGAATTATGTTGAGGATAACTAAACTTCAACCTACTGAGTAGCATGAGTCTGCTGTTCACATCTGCACATGTGAAACTTCTTTTGGATTTATGAAATGTTCATGTTTTTCCCAAATTGCAGGCAAGCGGAATGCAAGGCCATGGCAGAACTCCAGACTCATGGGGTAAGTACAACAGTCCTCATTCATTTTTCACAGATGAACCCTTTGCTTTGTTTGGCTGAAGAGCTCTGTGCTGCAGTGATGATTTTAAACTCTCTCTTACTGAATCAGCTTTTGAAGAAACTTCCTTTACCAGATTCTGAGTAGCACCTGAGCTCAGTATTAATTGCTAACTCTTTGATATATTAATGTAACGGTGTCATTTTCATTCATGGTTAAAATGCCTGATGTTTGAAGTCCATAGTAAACGTTTCTGCTTTGTACAGATCTGTGTATTAAATCTCTTGTTTATTTTAGGTGGAGCTACTGACTTTACCTTCAGAAAGTGGCAGAATAGCACAGACAGTGGTGAGTGGATGGAATTGCTGTAATCATGGTGGTTTGGCTGTTGACATGATGATTCAACATAAAAGACAAGCATATGCCTGATTCATGTGATGTCACCTTTAATCTGATACACCTTAAAGTAGTTTTACTGGAAACAATGGTAACTTAAGGTGTGGTAACTTAGTGTGTTCTTACTTTTCAGGAGTTGATAGTGAAGATTAGAAAGAAGACTGCATTGTTTCAGCATGTAAGTATGAGCATTTGGTATTAAGTATTGAATAAACTACCAACCCTGAGTTGTTCATATTTGACCGTTTGAAATGATGACATGGGTTAATACCCAATACACACCTGGACGACAAGTGTCACATGGCAATCTGTCACCAAAGCACTGATCAAACCTATCCTGTCTGGTCTTAAAGTAAAAGATTGTATGACTTCTGGTCTAAATGTTTTTCTTCTTACAGGTCCCAGTTTGAGTGGTTACCAGAAGGGGTTTACTGAAGTCTAAAGGTACATATATTAACTTTAACTAACACCATGCAGTTCCGATGATGATGATACTTAGCTCACTTTGAACCGATGTGAAAAGACACGAACTTCTGAGCAACTGCATTTGTTTCTAAAGCTTTGGAATTTTAGAGTTGGCAGTTTTTCTATTTTTATAATTTATAGGTTTCATTGCAGACTTTATTCACAACCCCTTTTTTTTTTTTTTTTTTTTAAGGTTTCATTGCAGGCTTTATTCACAACCCCTTTTCTTTTCTTCTTCTTCACACAACAGTGGCTGTGACTGACTACCTCAACAGGACTTACTGTGAAGCATGTTGTCCGAAGGTGAGGTGTTTCTATATTTCTGTCATTGACTTTCACAACCAGACTCTAATGATGAGTTACTTCTGGAATCTCGTTCGTCTGAACAGCTGTTGATAAATTTTCATATCTGATGTCTGTCGTAAAGATGTTTTGAAAAATTATGCCTTGGACAATTTGACTAATTTTTTTTTTTCTCCCCACAACAGATTGTGGCCATCCTTGGAATGACATCAAGGTAAATATAGATTCATGATAATTGCAATGTCCATTAGGAAGCTTGATGAAATTTCGCAAACAGTTCACATATACAAATGTGAAACACTTGTAAGGTGTTCACAAAGCTCCTTTCCCATATGATGAAACCCGCACATGTCTTACACCTTGTGCTGATGCCAGACCTGAAAAGGTGAACCCACTGGTGTTGCCTTGGTAATAAGGGGAGGACTTTGTTGGGGTTACCAACAGTCTGAAGGGAAACATAAGATTCACTGCAACAATACAAATACTTAGCATGTTAAACCTTTTAATTTTTTATTTTTTTAAATCTACCTTTCTTTAGTAATGACTTAATGGACCTTTGAAGATGTCTGAAAGATCATCCCAAAAATCCAAGTGTCCTAGATGGTAAATATTCTGTTCTTTCTGTGTATCTATTGCATTAAAGTGATGAATGTCTTATTACCGCCCCAGTCTGAAAATTCTTGACTGATTGGTATCCCCTCTGATTTTGTTTTTAGTTAATAACTCAATGTTGATAGATTTCTTCCTTGACTAATATGGGTGGTCTTTTGCAGGTGTGGTTCCTTCAGCATCAGGTGCAGTGTCTGAAGCTGGTAAGTGATTTGGTCTATTGGATTTTATTTTTTAAATCATCTAACTATGAACATTTTACCCTGAAATCTGGACTTGGGCAAGTGACTGCAGAACAATAAAACCCCTACAAAAGTTTAACTTTAAATACTCAATTTAACTGATTAACTCCATATTCCCAAATACACCAATTAACTAGGCACTTGTAGGTGAAATCTCTCTGCCCTAAATCTCTGTACTATGTCTAGTGTTAAGCAACTCTGAGGAGGAAGTGTAGTAGACCATCTGACCCTTTCATTGAAGTGATGAGTGTTTTATTACCGCCCCAGTCTGAGAATTCATGACTGATTGGTATCCCCTCTGATCACTAGTGAATAGAATATTGATGTTTAAGAGCTCCTAACTTTCCTCCAGTACTAATGTTTTGTCCTACTTTGCAGGGAGAAGAAATCATTGGTGCCACAGCAGCTGGAGGGCCATTTGACTTCAGGTAAAGAGTTTGTATGTACTGAAACTGTAGTACAACCAATGGACTGACATGATGAGGTGTTTTTTACCGCCCCAGTCTGAGAATTCATGACTGATTGGTATCCCCTCTGATCACTAGTGAATAGAATATTGATGTTTAAGAGCTCCTAACTTTCCTCCAGTACTAATATCTTGTCCTACTTTGCAGGAAGCAGAAATCATTGGTGGATTCCAGCAGCTGGAGGGCCATTTGACTTCAGGTAAAGAGTTTGTATGTACTGAAACTGTAGTACAACCAATGGACTGACATGATGAGGTGTTTTTTACCGCCCCAGTCTGAGAATTCATGACTGATTGGTATCCCCTCTGATCAAATTGCAAAAGTAAAACTTGCAGTCAAACCAGAGTTTCTGTTTTAAGTAACTTTTTTTTTTTTTTTTTTTTTTTCCCCCTTTTCTTCTAGAATTGCTGTTATTGGCTTGGAATCTGCAATCAACACTTGTTTGTATTGTTTGCTAAATGGATCATCACTTGAATAAAGCTTTGTAACTGTAAACTGGTTTATGTTGTGGTGATCTTGGTGTATGTGGGTTTAGTCTAAATTTAAAATTTACCTAAGGTTCATGATAATTAAGTTAGCAATTCAACATAGAACTCAAAAGGATTGAATGCTTTTGGCTAGGTTTTTAATTGATATTTAGATTCAAGTAACTTCTGACCTGCACTATTTTATTGGGGCAGTGGTAGCTTAGTGGTTAAGGAAGCGATTTGAAGTTTTGTAAATGTGTTGAATGTTTACAAAAGCTGTGAAGTTACTGCTGAGGTGCTCTGAGCCTAGCACTGTCTCCACTCACTGCTCACTGGGTGTTTAATGCTACCCCCTGCTCACATTGGTGATGGCTTAAAAGCAGAGGTCACATTCAATTGTGTGCAGTGATGTGCCTTGTCACAATAAGGAATATTTCACTTTATTCTACACCATATGGGTCAAACCAAAGGCCAGGGGGCCAAATGTGGCCCGCCAAGCTGTCTTGTGTTGCCTGAGGGAGCTTAAAAAGCAGTGGAGTTTCTTAACCTATGAAATAAATGTTTCTTACACAACAATGAACAATATTTGTAGCTTGAATAAATAATCAATTGCAGAAACATGTATTTGTGCGTTATGGAGTTGTTGCATCTGTACCAGTTGTCACCGACCTTTTGTTCTAAGGACTAGTCAGCCAGTGCCACCTGTTACTATTGACGAATAGAAAGGTACTGAGCATTGAAAGATCAGTAAATTTTCAAAATAAAACATCTTTTATACTCTATTCTGTTTATATCAGAGTCTGAATGACCTATTATTTTAAAATATTGCCAGATTATCTTTAAAGTAAACGGATATGACTGGATTTTCTTTGAATGAAGTAAATTAGTAAAAGTGACGTTCTTTTTTTTTTCAATATCCCACTGTAGCATGGTACCAAATGACCTATGGACTGGTACTGGATGTGGACCGGGGGGTGGGGACCCCTGATCTGTACAGACTTCCATTTACAACTGACCCTTCACGGGAACCGTGTTGATGTGGCCCCTGTTCTATACTATTGATTGTGTACTTTGTAAGTACGTACAGTAGGGGTTCATGCAGTACTTGATTGATCTGTGAAGAAATGGTCGCCTCACTAAGTAAATGACATTGATATTCATTTTTGGCCACACTTCACCATAATGAGCTGCAAAACGTATCTAGCCACTCAATGTTTGAAGTTTATTTACTTTGCATGAGTCATACAAACAAGGTTTCATTAAAATTACTTGGTGAGTTAACATTGCCCAAAATTAAAACCTTTTCAAAACTGAAATCCTCCAGTTCAGTTAAACTTGGGCTCTACCAGAACTTAAATTTGAATATTGAATGCTTTGTAAACATGCTTTGTAATAAATCCATACAATATGAATTCAATCTGTGAATGCTGTGGTCAGTGTAGACTTATAAGTTCATCTAATCAAAAATGGCTGGAATATTTTTATTGATACTTCTTTTAAGTCCATTTCAGGTTTTGTTTTTCCTTCCTGCTCAGTCGGCAGTGAAGATTCTTGCAGCAATGTCATCCAATAACCAGTCCACTCCAGATAACAGATTTTCTCCTGTCACTGCACTGCAATCAATGATGCACCAGTGATGACTTTTAATATCATCCAGGGCCAGTTCCTGTAGGATCAGACAATATAAACAGTGATGTTAACAGATAATTCAGATTTTATGACAAATACTCAGCTGAACTGCAAACATGCAATAATGTTATTGGCACAAGGCAACAGAGTTAGTGTTATTGTTGTTTTCATACTTCTCTAATGGCTTCTTTTGACAGAGCTCCAGGTAGATCCTGCTTGTTGGCAAATACTAGTAAAGTAGCTCCAGCTAACCTCTGCCAGTAGGAAATAAGGAGGAAGAGCAAATTATAGTTAACGTTTTGAAGAATAAACGTGTTACTGCAGCATGTTTAGCTGAAGCAGAGAATATTGACCTCTTCCAGCAGCAGTGTACTGAGCTCCTGTTTGCAGTCTTGCAGTCTGAGTCTGTCTGCACTGTCCACCACCCACACCAGTCCGTCTGTGCTCTCAAAGTAGTTCCTCCAGTAGGATCGCAGCGACTTTTGACCCCCAACATCCCACATATTTAATTTAAACCTTAAAAAACAAACAGAAGGATGTGAGGTCTTTCTAGTAGTGCAAAACTGGAAAGGTTGTTGTGCCAGTCTGTCTTCTGTCCTTGGGCTGTGGGACTTAATTTGTGTCATAACACCATACTGTGTAAAGTAAAACCACCGTCCTGGATGTAATGTGTATTTACCCTCTGTGCTCCAGTGTTTGGATGTTGAAACCAAGAGTGGGTGAAATGGTGCTGATGTCCTCGCCGTTAAACTTCTTCAGGATGGTCGTTTTCCCTGCATTGTCCAGACCTCTGCACGAACTGAGTTAAAGAATCCATTTTAATTTGCTTCACCCGTAATGGTTTATGTTGAACTCTTTTAAGTAAAGTAAAAAATTCGGCTCATTAAAACAACAAACGCTGCATTTAATGCAATTGCTGAAAACGTTTTCTTTTTAACGATGAAATTAAAGAAATTGTTGAATGGCAGCCCCAGGGAACCTTACAATGAATTTACGCCAGTTACATTCAATTACTTTCACCAACGAGCTAGATCATCGTTTTGTTGCTAGCATGATACAACACAAATCCAACCGCCAAACGCTGTCTGTATATGCAGATGTAGGGGGCGTCACTCTTCGGTTATTTAACGTTGGACCACAGACGACTAAAATTATTATTATATACTATAATAAATACATCAGAACGCCCATGCCACACCGTTTCCTGCTAAAGCTAATGAACAATTAGTCAGGATACAACATTAGAAGCCTCATCTCCCGCTCCTTCTGCTTCATCTTCTTTAAAATCGTCAACAGACCCATCGCTGTGCTGTCCTCTGCGTCCTATGTCTTTTAAAATAAAATATTTGAGATCTAAACTTAAAATGACAAAAGACTTTATGTATCCCTGGGCAGCATCGCAATACAGGAAGTGATCATTCTTGTTGTTCCGCCTCTAGTAGTCACCGATTGGTGATCCGAATGTAAGGCAATTTGATTGGTTGTAGCCAAAGTAAGGCCGCGACTCACTGGTCAGTGAGCGGTTTATAAGATGTGGTCGCGTTATGAAGAAGACGCTGTGTGGTTATCGTGTCTCTAATATGTGGTTTTGTTTTTGGTTGAATTGGGGAACTTAAAGATTGCTGACACACAAAATAATTATTTAAATGAATAACCGGCCAACTCAAAGTAAACTGGTATACAAGGGACCTGTGAAATGGGTTTACAAATGTATGCTTAATCATAATGTGATATTTAGGTGTCCAAATACACGAAAACTTATTATCAGTGGGTAAAATAAAAATAAATTAGAAATGTAATGCTGTGACTAAATTCACTAACTTAAAAAAGAAAGTACCAAACATGGAAAAGGGGGAATTTTGTCACGATTTTGCCTGCTGTACTAATCATTATGTTCTGTATATAATGAAGACGCTTGTTATACAAGTTATACATGCTTACTTTTTGGAACAGTTCCAGAGTCGTTAGGTCAAATCAGATGTAATGAACTTTGTTGTCTGCGTCTAAATGGATGCATTAACTAAGTCTCTGACGACATATATCGACAATTTGCTTAAAAATAATTTAAAAACTACAGTAGGTTATATATATGGTACAGTATATATACAGTACTGTAGATTCACCATACTGTAAACTATGGTGTCAATTTCCTTTCAACCAATTTTGTAATTTCTTACAGGGAACTGGTTGAAATATACTGCCTACTCTATTGGACCCGAGCCATTTACTCCCTTTACAAAAAGTTTCGACGGTTCCCATAAAGTAAACAGGGAACGTCAGTTTTCCTAATATGGTCATTAGTCACAGCGTCATAACGATTCCGCTTTCACATGGATACGTTAAGATACGTTTACGAAAGGGGCTTGGAATTCAACGCGCTGTCCGTAATTGCAGTCCCACGCGTTTGTGTGACAAAGAGCCGGTTTAAAAGAAATGGAAACTGAAAGTAGTAACAGCAACACGTTGTATCACCAGCCTAAATATACAGTCTTTCTCTTTTGGCTGCACATTTTCAGAAGCATTCAGTCAGCGCAGCAACAACCAGATATACCTCTGCAACAAGTGGAGAGTGCTGTCCTCGTCTCAAAACCCCCAGGACTAATTGACGGACCTAGTGGTTTGAGAATGCGGGTGGTGCTGTTGAAGTAGGATTCAGCTAAATGGTCCTCAAACTGATGAGGAGAGGGGCAGCGAGATGTCTCCGGTACTCATGGATGAGGAACTGTACAGTTCAGGAAGCTCACTGTCAGCAGAGGAGAACACCAGCAACACCACTGGATCTGTAAGTCCTTAGTCTCTAACTGATCAATTTGCATTCAATCAATTACTCAATCAGTATTGGCCATCTTGTTAGCTGGTATACCAGTCACTCATGAGGCTACAGTACAGTAAGACAAATACACTATTATTTAAAAAGGTTACTGTTGAAACACACAATGATTTCTCATAAAGAAATGTTATGTTACACAACATTGTAAGAATGTTTTGAGCAAAATTAAGAGGAGTTGTTCCGAAATTTTAAAATCATGTGCTTGAAGTTCCCTTTCCATTCATATGCAGGTCAGTTATTTCATTTTTGACCTGCTGGTTCAGACGATGAGGCATGTGACTTGTTATGGAAATGTTATTGATACATGTCTAAACATGTGGTCTAAAAGTGGTTTTGGAAGATGATGAAGATGATTTGAGCCCTTGTGCTGTGGTGAAGGTGGTCAACTCTTGTCTTGTACTACAGGAGGACAACTCAGGGATGAAAAGACGAGAAAAGAACAGGGACGCGGCCAGGAAAACCCGCAAGAAACAGACGGAGAGAGCAGACGAACTTCATCAGGTCTGAATAGTTCAGACTTTGTATTTTTGTTTTTAATTTGTTTTTTGTTTTTACACAGAAACCACAAACACACATTTACACACACACACACACACACAGGGGCACATCAGGTCAAATCAATTGTACAAGAATAAATGCTCAAAAGTATTTTTTATAACAGACCACACACAGGCAGTGTGTGGTCTTGTGTAATGTGGCAGTATGAGTACAGCTGTTTCTTGTAAATAGTTGGCTTTATCAGAAAGCCAAGGACTTCGGTCCTCCCTTTCCCCTTTCTCTCTCCCTCTCTCTCTCTCACACACACACACACTGATGTCTGCGTATTCATTTTGAATGAATGATAATACATTTTCACTTACATGACATAAAAATAACTTTAGTTTAACACTAAATATAGAAATTTCACTCTTTCTTCTGCT
The DNA here is from genome assembly GCF_000523025.1 of Cynoglossus semilaevis. Lineage (NCBI taxonomy): Eukaryota > Metazoa > Chordata > Actinopteri > Pleuronectiformes > Cynoglossidae > Cynoglossus > Cynoglossus semilaevis. Next base: position 20,033,880 of record NC_024307.1, read on the forward strand.
CCACTTGTCTTCTTTTAGGGTCTTTGTCCTCCAGGTTGTTTTGAAAGAATCCTAGCTACTGTTAGTTTGACCTCATAAAAGCAGAGCATGGCAAGTTGTAATTGGAATCATGACTAGTGTGTGTACATTCTTTATTTTATGTGTTGATTCTTGAAAGGTAAAACCTTTTTTTTTGCTACATTTTATCAGTTTATGTCTATGAAGATTCTCAGTCATCCACGTCATGGTCAAGGTTGAAGAGTTCTGTTAGGCAACTGGAGGTGAATTTTCTGAAAATTCATGTCCAGTTGGCTAACAGAACTCTGCAACCGTTATCAGTTTATGCAAGTTCAAGACATTATTGGTTAAGAATAGGAAAAAGTGGAAAATTGCCTGGTAATACAGTTCCAGGGAGGATGCATATTGAATAAAGAAAAGGCAGGGTGGTGACAAAATGAAATAAAAAAAATACAGTAAAGAGTAGGGATGTCTGATATGAACTTTTTGCCGATATGCCGATATTGTCAACACACCTCATTTCCGATTCTGATATCAACCGAAACCGATATAGCGGGGCAGTGGTGGAAGTTAAGTGTTGTCTGCTCACTAAGGTGATGGGTTAAAGCAGAAGGAGTTAACAGGGATTGAGGAGGCTTGGTGAAAGCGCGTGTGTATGAGGAAGAGAGAGTAGAGAGGGTATTAGAGGAGGAATTGGTGGTTTTGGAGAAGCTGTGTTAAGAGCAAAAAGGAGTTTAGAACAAGTTCCTGCAATTGTATCTCAATAAAAGTTCTTTAGAGAACTGAGGCATCTGACTGGACTGTCACCGGGGCATTGCACTATTTTTAGAGTAGTTATCATTTTGCGAAAGCCAGGCGTTACGTTATGGGGTTGTAACTATTCTTACAGATATTACAAAATATGCTTATATGATTACAGATGTAAACGGACATTCCTAGTAAAGAGTTAAGAATTAAAACTACACTATGGAGAGAGGCTCTAACCATTAACAATGACTTTGGCTAGAATACTACCACAGATTATTTTCACTTTCAGAATGTTAGTATAGAAGTAAACTGTGCAGTGCATGTACAAGGGCAGCTAGACCATGCTGAGATAATGAACATCGTGGTCATTGTCAGACACCTTCTCAATGCGAAAATCTGAAGAACAACTTTGGTTGAACTTGGAGACAAAGTGTCATGGGAACCAGGTTAATGCAGGCTTTTGGTCTGCCCCACAGAGATACAGTACATCTTTCCTGTTTTCTGATCTGCATTTAACCAAATAGTTTTGTGCTGTTGAAAGTGTAAACTGACAGCTGTGAATGACAACCTCTACATTTCTTTCTCATTGGTGTGAAAATGACTGTCCAGTAGTGTGTATTTTTTTTTTTTCATTTATGCTCACCTACTCTCAAATACGCTGTAGTTTTCTGCTGAAGCTGCAGTATTACCACTTGAGAGCGATATCTTGGTTTTCCTTTGCAGCTCTGACTTTGACCATACCTGATCTACTTTATGGTTTATAATCTCCATTACAGCTCTGCAGAAGTCTCTCACAGAAGAGTGTCATCTGCCTGCAGTGCTTTACTGCCTATAGTTTTTCATATGGGTCAGAGCTGCTCTAATATTGTGTAGGTTGAAAGCAATTACCTTTACTACTTTTCTGTAGGTGTCTGCCATTAATCTGTTTTTATGGCTGACGAGTGCCACTGTGATGGTAACTAAAGACGGGGTCCCTGATTAAATATGGCAGCAAAGGCATAGTTATATACATATATACAGTGTATATGTATATATATATATACATATATACATACAGTATATATATATATAACTATATATATATATATACAGTATATATATATATATATATAACTATATATATATAAAACCAGGATAAGACAGGAGAGACATGACCATGTAACAATCCAATTGTGCAATGACTAATTTCCCCCTGAATATTGTGAGACTATTTCAACAGACACAGGCAAAGTCCAGACAGCTTAATCAGTACTTTCATGCTGGTTCTAAGCTAATGAGCTAGTGCAGTGGTTTCTAAATTGGGGATCACCCCCCACCCCCCCCCGCCCCCAGTTGGGTTTGGCATTTTGCAGGAAATGAGATTGAATTAATACTTATTAATTTCTGCCATAGATATCATTTAATGATATTTGTTCATCAACAATGTCTATTTTACTACTTATTATATTCTTATTATTTACTACTTACCCTATATAACCACACATATTTTAAAAATTGTCATTTTCTTCTACTCCGTTTTAACATTAACCTTCTTTTCTGCAGGAACTTCAGCGCCAAGAACGAGCAAAGTCTGCATTACAAAAAGAGATCACTGCATTGAAGAAAGAGGTCCAACACTACGCCAAAATTCTTCAAAATCATGAACCTTACTGCCACCTGAGAGCCTCTCATTCTGCCTTCAGCTCTACGGCCTCGCTTCCAATCAAAGACCAGCTCAAGTCTATTCCTTGTCAATCTAACGTCCTGGCCTCAGACTCTCATTCTGCTGCTCTAATGTCAGTCTCTACCTCATCATTGTCCAGTAAAAACACGAATTTTGCAGGTGCTGATTCTACAGCTACAAAATTCTCCTCATCCTCTATTCCAACGGAGCTCACAACCTCCTCCTCGTTTACCAGCCCTGTGGCTCTGCCTTATCTTTCTGCAGCTTCACTACAAGCCTCTGTCTCGTTGTTTAACAAAGAGCCTCCAGAAATTTCCCTGCCAGAAGATGTGATCCATAAAACTGCTTTTATGTCAAGTGCATATTGTAATTCTGTTACTGTGGATGAAATTTCAAAGAAACAAACATCACCCAAGAATGCACCATCCAGCATCGAGGACTCATTTTCTTCTTTAGCAGGAAAAGGTAAAGGTGTTACAACACATGGTTCCTCTGAGAATGTTCCTCAGCTTTATCCAGGTTGGCACAGTGGGAATCTGAACATTACTGGTCCAATGACATCACTTCCTGATCCTCCAACCCCAACAATTTCATCTCAGATGAAGTTGGAGTCGTTTCCTATCCCTCCCATTTCCTTAAAGCCTCATTTCAAAGAACAATTGACTCCTGGTCTTTCCTTCCTCAGTGTCCCCTCTCATCCAAATGTGCTTGAGAATAATAACGATGGCTCTCAAGGACACCTGCTGTTGCCACGGTCAACACCAGGAGACCTTTCCTTCTCTGAATTTCTGGAGGGCAATGATTGGATCCTAAGTGAATCAAACAGTTATTAACACTACATGTAATTTGTCAAATATTTATATAATTCTGCAGTTGGATTGAGATGTACTGGTATAAACATCAAACAAATTTTGCAGCTATGAATTAGATTGTAATTTTATTAGATCCATAGATGATACAGTATTAATCCCCGACATTCAGTTCAAGGAAAAGTAAACCACGTTATTTACCGCTTATTAATAAATCTAAACACGGCTCCTTTCCGGTAGGGGGTGCTGTTGCTGCAGTAGGCAAAAAGCACGTAATATTTATTATTTGTGACTACTGATTATCAAATCACAAGCCACTTGCTGTTGTTGTAACTGTATAGCTGGTAAGCTGGCTAAAGTTGGGGGTTTGTGTGAACAGAAATAAACCCAGATTGGAATGATATAATTCAAATCAATCAAAGCATGTTCATCTCCTCAGGCCTCAAGACTTTCAGTGAATTTAAAGTAAAGTAACAGCTGTAGGAGATCAAATCAAACTATTTATTAGCTGTCTGTCCAGTGTTTCTCGGTCATTTGGTCACAGTTGAAATTAGCAGTTGAAACACTGTGACTGTGTCACTTTTCTTCCTATAAATATTACACAGAGAAGTTTCCATTCTTGTGCTGCAGCTACAAGGGAGCATTTAAAGGTAATGCACACTCATATTCCTTTGATTGTGATTTTGTGGGAACTAATACTTGAGTAATAGTGTGCAACGGGTCTAATGGAGGAAAACACCTGGTTGCAAAATGCTAATTTTAAGACCCTAATATCTAAATTTAAAAGTTGTATGGCAATGGTCGTTAAATATATAGACAGTGAATTCCAAGTGATCAGAGTCTGAATTGAAAATGTTATAAATCGAGTAAAGCTAGAGCCTTGATGTGACTGACTTAAATCATAATGTGCTACTTTGCTGTAGATAACTGATAGTCTTTTCTAGGTTTACTGATGACTAATGGCCACAGTTGTCATTTTAACTCATACTTTCTGGTGTTCGGTGGTTAAAGGATGGTATTGGTGTTGAAGTAAGTGACTAAAATGCAGCAGTGATTTTAGTTTTAGTGCTTTGTTCGCTCCCAAGACCGGTAGATGAAACCCATTACATGCACATCAAAAATGTGGATCTTGATTTTGTGTTTCTATATGTCTAAATGACTTAGAGCTTGAATTTTAAGCAGGCACCAGTATAGTGATGACATAACATATCTTTGTTCTGACGGTTATGGCACTGGTCTATGTTCAGAGAATATTAGAATTATCTTCATATTTATACAATATCTATTGGGATTCAGCCGGTCTGAGAAAAGAACATTTTTAATTGTCATGCAATCGATTAAATACATTGTGCTATTATAGCAACTGCAATAAAACTGAATCATAAAATAAAAAAATAAAAAGCAGGTCTCTGGTGGTGCCTTTACTTCTTTAGAATTGCTGTTAATACATCTGGTAGAAATCAATTATTGTAAGGCTTAGTCTAGTACATGATGCACATTAAACTGAATTTATGCTTATTTACATCAGAACCATGGGGACACTGTAATCTCCATACCTGCACTTACAGTACATTATATTGGAGGACAAAACCTATAGATAATGCTGTTATAATATTTCAACATGGAGCAATTTTGTTAAATCTCATCTTATAAGGACATACACGTTTTCAAGATTCACAAAGATCACAGCGTTTTTCAATGTGGGGACAATGTTCTTTGGGTGTCATCCCTCTCCCTTCTTCGAACACGGGCTGCATGCAGCCCTTTTTGTATCATTACATTCCTGGTGACTACAGATGCAAAGCATCATCACTCCGTCACAGCATCCAGTAGGGGGAGGAAGAGGAGAATGTGGAGCGAAACATTGCATGTGGTGTTTTAAGTCTGGAGTGTTTGTGGTAGGGCAAGCAGGAGGAAGAGAGAGAGGAGGGGGTTACAGACACTGCCGTCCAAAGATGTGATTCTGAGAGGAGAGACAATCTGAGAATATCTTAGCTGTACCAGGATAAAGAGAGAGAGAGGAAGGGAAAG
>NC_024307.1:20039136-20053544 GCF_000523025.1 Cynoglossus semilaevis
GAAGTGAGTTTCCTACAAGGGTTAGGGGAACAATGGATGGAAGCTGGTTTCCAAAAACACCTACATCACCGACGCTTGCGCAAAGGAGGAAAATGTGGGGCAACAGGAACACAAACACCGCTGCAGCTGCAGCTGATGTTTCCTGATAAAATAGCATCCACATGTTCAACAGTCGAGGTGATGACACACACACAGGCACACTCACGATAAAGACACGTCGATGTGTTAAATGAACGCCAATTATAGAAACTGGACACATAAATAAGAGCCACTAAATAAATAAATAAATAAAACATCCTATAGCGTCATCCGCAGTGAGAAGTCTCATTCTTCTTCTTCTCCTCTCTCTCTCTCTCTCTCTCTCTCTCTCTCTCCTTGCGCCACCTCAGACTGAAATGGTGCAAGTTAGAGACAGAGAAAAGAACAGCTATTCCGGTCGCATCCCTTCAAAATAAAACAACAACAAATGAACAGAATCAGTCAAACAAACAAACAAACAAACAAAAAACTACTTCTGACAGAATATTAAGAAAACGGAATACTTAAATCTGTGGAGCTCTACACTCCCAACCTCAGCAAAACATCCATGCAACATGTTCTGCCTCATATTAATTTAGCCACTCCAAATTGGAAAATGTTAAAACATAATTTACACCAGAAAAAGAAATATTCTTCTCCATATTAGTACTAAGTCCTAAAGCGTAAGAGTAGTCTGGTAGAACACTCCTGAGTGCAGTATTGGTTTGAGGTTATTGTGTTTGAGCGTTCTCTCTATAGATGCATTTCTGCTTCATCATTTTTTAAAATTTTATCTGTTGATATTTTTAGATTTATTTATTGCCAGGCCTCAAATGTTTATGCCTGTAATATTTTTTTACTTCTGCTGCTGAAAAATTATATTTTTGCTTAATGTGGTAATTACTTGTGTTATTTTTTTAATTAAAAAAAATGTAAAAATGTATTAATTAATGTGAGATACCACAAGAAGATATGGTTGTTGCTGTTCTTGCCGTACAGCCAAAAGGCCTTTCAAGTGAAGTGAAAGTTATTATTATTTATTTGTCGTTGTGACACAGCACATCACTTCACACGACCAAATGTGGGAGCAGCGTGATGAAGTTCACAGGTTCTCCCTGTGACTCAGTCACTTTTCCCTGGGTTTTCTTTCCAACGCAGGTGGAGGATTAGACCAATTAGACGATTACTTACAGGTGTGACATTTAGTCTGGAACGTTGTCGTCCTGCTGTGGTCTACTCATGCTAGCTGTTTCAGGTGGGATTATTAGAAATTATTTTAGGGAATTACTGAAGCGTACACTTGAGGGAAAACACACGTTGAATAACGGATACTTCTTCGAACTTTTTTTTTTTTTTTTGTCGCCACCATTTTTTAAAATTTTTATAGCCCAGGAAACCCGATTTCCGGTTTGCCTCCGAAGTACTGCATGCATCTTGACGCAGCGTACCGCCGCGCCGTTGGTCGACGGGATAACCAGAGGAAGGCAGAGGGACCGGAGTCGAACGTCTGACAGACTCAGACGAGCTGCTATTGTGTAACGCGGGCCTTTGCTTTTTTTGTTATCAGTCGAGGCTGCAACTGCAGCGAGGAGGAAATAGAAGAGGAGGAGAAGAAGGAGGAGGAGCAGGTGGAGGAGCGGCTGCTGCTGTTCTCCTCATTGTTCTTGTTTGGAGCTCCCACCGGGAGTGGAGGTACTGACGGAGCGGAGCGGAGCTCGCATCGGCCGCTGGCGGAGGAACCTGCACATGTAGTAACTGTGTGTTTTTCACCGCTGTGAGACGGCTGGGGGACGGACAGAAGGAGTGTGGAGACCAGCACCTGGAAATCCAAGCTAGAATAATTCATTCACATACAACAGTAATAGGTGGTATGAAGGTGCGGCTGATTTAGTGGAATCCATTTCAGAGGAAGGGAAGGACAAGGGTGATGCAGCAGGAGAGGTGGAGGAGGAGGAGGCCCAGACTGATGATTTTATGATTCCAGCATCCATCACAGACCTGGAGCATCATCGGCGAGGAGAAGACAAACTGCACACTGACCTGGAATCTGTTCGTGGTTTGGCTATTTACCGATGTGTGTGAGGAGCAGGAGGTGAATCTGTGTTTTGACAACATTGATTTTAATTCCACACACACCATCACATATTCAGATTTAGGCCGATGTTGTGAGTGTGTGTGACGCCAGCAGAGCAGAGCAGCAGCAGCAGCACAGAAGCGCGCATGTGTATGGAGACGCGCCTGCATGTCTGAGCATCATCTGGTTTCCTCACAGCCTTCTTCCTCCACGGGGATGATACACGCGCGATTGTTCCACATCCGCAGGTGAACCAAGAGAAGAATCAGACATGATGCTGACGCTGCTGCTGCCATTTCCTGTCCGCCTCTGATAGAGAGACCAAGGCGCGGAGCGGAGCACGGCACTGGACAGCAAAAAAATCTCTCCCCTCACCTCTCCTTCGCACCTCCTTTTCCCCCATCATCTCTCGCCTCCCCCCCTTCCCTAACCGATCCTCCTCACCATTGCTAGTGATCCGGAGAGCTACCCACTCCTCCATCCTTCCTTACCCTCTCTTCACCCTCCTTAACGCCTCTTAACGCACTTACACGCGCAAGGCCCTCTTACGCACAAGCACGCACGGACGCCGTGTACACAGCCATCATGGAGACGACCAAGCTGCCTCCGTCCAGTCCGTCTTCACCCACCACCAGCTTCTCGGTGCCGTCTGCGGAGAAGGTGGATGGCTTTCCTCGGAGGTCCATGCGCAGGGCCCGGCAGAGGAGGTCCCACAGCTCGTCCCAGTTCCGGTACCAGAGCTCCCAGGTGGAGCTTACACCACTGCCCCTGCTCAAAGGTGAGGCTCTTTCATTCAAACACCGTTGTGTAACCTGCTGTGGGGAAGTCCTAGTGGTGTATGGTGTTTTCAGCTGTCACACTAATGCAGTGGAAATAACAACTGAACAAAACCATGACTAGTCCTTGTTGAGGTCCCCCCCAAAAAGTGCTCTGCTGGTTTCGTAAGTAGCACACTTTGAAGTCTACTGAAAATGGTGCTACTTCTCACATGGTTTCATAGATAGGTTAACAATGTCCGGGTCTTGGATGATAGTTAAATGCCTTTTTCATATAGTGTATCTAGGTTGCATCAGTGTAAAGACGATTGTTCCCCAACATTCTGGTTCTCATGATGACCTGGGTGAACTGATGGCACTGGGAATGGAGCCACAGGATCAAAAGGGAAATGTGCCATAACTGATATCATTTAAAATTAGTCCAGTTATAAAAGACTGAGATAATTGACAATTGACAATATGTCTTTTTCTCCTTTGTTTCACTCTGCAACTAAAACTTGCAATGTACACAGCTCTGTCCATTTTTTATTAACAGTCGGTGGTTTTGCCTGCATGACTTAGATGGTCATATGATCTTCCGAGATCCATTATTTTGGAAAATAATCTGCCATGAAAATGTGTTTATACATTGTCTTTGTTCCTGAGGTCTGTTTCTGTTTTGATGTCCTGATTTTTTATTTTATTTTTTCCACTTAGCAACTGAAAGAACTCAAGCTGTCTCCTTGTGGGCTGCTTTTAGATCCACACATCCTTAGATATCATAGTTTCAAGGGACAGGTCCAGGAGTTAAGTTTTGGGGTACAATAATATTGTTTTACGTAAGTAAAATTCTGTAATTTATTAAAATATGTCCATTAAGGACTAATGACCACATAATATTTGGCTGATGGTCACTCTGAGCCCGTGCTGTAGCTCAGTACACCCTCTGCAATGTAAGGTGACAAATGAAAACAAAAAAGCTCATTTCAAATGTAATGTATGGGCTACAGTTTTACTGAGTGTTTGATTTGGTTGACTGAAACAGAAAATCCTTTAGATAAAGTATTTATTTAGAGAGTTTATCACTTTCAAAATCACTTCCTTCCAAGGCTTGGCCTGACGAGGATAATCCTGCTAACACCCGTCCATCGAGCTTTGAGTGGCATTACTGCAACTTACTGGCTCTACTATACTCTGGGTTAAAAAGTACTCATGCTACTGGAGCTGTCTTTAACTTCCAATGTAGTACTTCTGGAAAAAACAAAAATGAATTATTTGTTTTTTATGTTTTGTTTCACTGGTAATTCAGTGTTGGATGCGTCTATGGTGTATTATATGTAAATATGCTATTGTAACACTGCATGTTTGCATTCACTGTTGTGCATGAAGGCATCATTTGAAGCAGCTTTCCCAGTAAGGACGAACTTTTCATTTGCTCTCCTCCTACTTTTCTAAATTCCACCCTCTCTGTTGTATCTTTAATGCAAGGGCACTTTGTTCTGTATGTCCTGGAATCCGCCCGTGACCCTCCTTTCTAATTCTGCTCCCCCTGTCATGTAGCCTGCAATCACTTGTCATTAACCCTCTACTTGGAGGAGACCTTCCTACTGTCAGACCTACAGGGAGCTGCGTGCGTCTAATCATATGCTCTTGTGTGTTTTCATGCTTCACTTCTTTAGCGCTGACCTTCTACTAAAAGCCAATGAGTGAAGTGTGTGTGTGTGTGTGTGCAGCACAATGATGGACAGGTTTCATTATATCTCTACAGCACCTTTGGCTCAAACGTATACGGGCGGCAGCCCTCGTAGACAGAAGTGCCTGTTGTCACATGGCTGCTGCACTGCTGCGGCACTGTTTCAGGATCCCCAGGAGGAGCTGATAGTAAGATCCTGCAGCATCCGTTTGAGAGAAAAGCCTGCTGTTGCTCAGACTGTAACATGCAGTATGTAGGCCAAGTGTAGACAGACTTGTGGGTGTATTTTAACCCTCCAGGGAGCCACGGTGTCATTGTTAATTTGAACTTTTCTCTCTTTAGCTACGAGACATCTCTTTGGTTTAAAGACCACGAGCAGAGCAACTTTTGTTTGTTACAGCTTCGGGCTTAGCTACACGTCTGATGCACGAGCAGACATGGGCTAAAACAGTGAGTTTTAACGCATTTATCTCACATCTGACATGTAATCGTTTTCTTATTTGTTTATTTGTTTCATCGTCTCTGTCGTTACCTGAAAGTACAGTAAAAAAACAATCAGGATCACATGACTCATGGATCCACTTCTACTTATCCATCATCATATTGTATCGAAATGAAGGAGAAGCCTGACTATTAAAGTAACCCATTTTATGTAACCAGGAAAGGATTGGATTACATCATAGATAGTTTGGGATAAACATTCCTGTCCACACTTGAATGCTACAGACGGTTATGAAAGTAAAAACACTCTTTTGTAGAGCAATAGAAAACCTGCAACAGTTAGTAACCTTAGTTTCCAAAATAGTCAAATGTGTCATGTGACCCATGACTTGCACGTCTTGAAGGTATTCATTTCAAATACCACACAGAATAGGACTAAGCTGTCAGTCATCAAGCACCCTTTAATTTTTTTCATTTTCTTCAGAAAATGCTTTAGGTGTCATAGATGACTTGACTCCATTTGAAGGAATTTATCTGGAAATGGCTGTTGTTTTCCTTAGTTAAGCTAATTTATTGTTTTCCAAATTTGTACAACCCTACAGTAAGGTGCTCCTCTACTCTACGTAAAGGCTTTAGATGAACAATAGAAATGTACTTTTGCATGAAATGAAATGAAAGACTATTTCACAGATTGAAACTGTCCGTAGGTGCCCACAGCGAAGCGTCTTTACAGGGGCCAGTGGGTCATATTGTGAAAGGCCTATTCTATCCCTGTGACGCTCCAGTAACTGGTGATTGAGCTGGAACAATGAGGCGACCAATACTAAAACAGCAGAGAGGGTCATGGCACCCAATTAACTCAGAGATGTGGAGTGGAGCAGTGAGGGGCTCTGCTAATAGTCTTAGCATTGTGTTGCAGTTGGACTACAGGCTTGCACAGTGTGTGTGTGTGTGTGAGAGAGAGAGTGTGTGTGTGTGTGAACATGTGCTATCCCATACTTCACATCAACTTTTTATGCAGAGATGATCAGAATCTTCAGAAGAAGAGTTAAATGTCTAAAAAAATAGATGGTTTTTTAATTTATTCTCCAGTAGTTGATTTTTTGGTGTCAACCTTAGTCTTAAGTTTACTTCACAGATTTTCTTTTGGAATTCTAGACATACTATTCTATATAATATAGGAGATAGATAGCAGTACGTTTTTCAACAGTTTTAAAGTAGCAAGTATAGGAGATAGATAGCGGTACGTTTTTCAACAGTTTTAAAGTAGCTCTTACTTGTGGGGGAGGTGTTCTTTGGGTGTAGGTTTGTCTCTCTCCACGGATCTTTTGCAACATCTATAGGCAAGGTTAGGAAGTTTGTGCTAACGGATTAACTGCTTCTAGGATGCATCATGTTTGTCCAGATTGTTATTTGAATAATTTTAAATAATGTGACTTTGTACAAGCCATTGCTCAGTAAATCCCTCAGATCTTAAGGGGTTAAAATATTTTTCAAATATCTACCTGAATAAAGCTACATCCTTTTGTATAATTTAGAAATCTATTTTTCACGTGGAAGGCATTTCACAATTGTAGCGCTTCACTTTTGCCCATATACGTATGTACATTAAACAGAAATGAGTTGTTGCTGAAGCTCCACGCCGTAGAAATGATCACCTCCTTAGTAAATTCTTCTTTGGCTGGAGAAGCTGCTAATCTTGTTGCCAAAACGTCATTGCCTCCAATTAGAGATCGGAGACTTGCATTGAACCACAAAGCATCTTGTTTTTGCCGCTCTCAGCAGTAACTTGCCTTCAAATGGAATTCTCTAATAGTCTTTGGAAAAAATGAAGCTTTAAAGTAAGTACCGCAGAGCTCTTTTCAGACTGAGCCCCAAATGAGCTGATGATTAAGTCACTCTGAGGAACTGCTGCTTGATAAACTCAGCGTTTCTCTGGGACCCGGGCAAATTAAAATATTTAATATCTGCTGTCACACAGTTATGGTGCCACCAGATGGGCACGAGAATGTCTTCAGACACAGTGAGAGCACTCTTGTTCTCTCCGCACTGTGATAGTAAAACTGAATGATAGGACACTTGAGGGTGGCGCCCGTTTGACATGCTGCTGCTGGGAGCTAATGGTTCTAGAAGCCAAAGCCTTAGTGTAAGAACTAGAGAGAGCCATCTCAGTTTCAGTTGCAATGTTAAGGCCTGGAAAATTACCCGGAGTGTTTTACTGGTTTTGGAAACAACTGCCTTGCCAAACTGGAGACTGGAGATGTTTTCTGCTGCTGTAAGATGATATTTGACATCCAGCAGTTATCGTTGAACTACAGCCCCATGTACACCAAGGAATTAGGCTGTTAGCTACTGCTGCTGGGATGTTCTCCCCCGGAGCCCCCTACTGGACACCAGTCAGGCTTCCTGGTCACAGGTCGTCTATTATTGACTATAGACTAACCAGGCAGAGGTCACATTTATGACCTGATCGATTTAAAACTTTGATTTTTGTCCTTTTACCGCTGCTTTAAATACACCAATTTGCTACAAAAGGTTTTTTGAGATTATTGATCCACCTTTGTGCATCAATATAGTCCATCAATCATCAGTCATGGAACTCGAATGATTTAATTTGACCTTGACACTGACTTATAGTCTTTGGTCTTTTTTCCTTCCCTAGTTTTCTGCAACAATAAAATACATCAGACTCTTTAAAAAAGGTTTATATATATATATAAACTATATGAAATGTACAAGTTGCATTAAGGTTGTGATTCGTTTTTGTATTGTTTTCTACATCATTTCACATGAAGAAACCCTATCTTTGTGAAGACAGAGGACCCACCATTACCACTGTTAATGTCAGTTGAACCTCAGGACAGTGATAGAAGAGGTCATCACGCAGAAACTTCATTTGTGTGGATGTACACATTACCAGAATGACACGAAATGTCTGACTCACCAGGATCACCAATGGTTATATTTGCTGGTCAAAAATATCTGATGACAATCAATAATAATAATGACACACAAGGTGGTATTATTTAGGGGCAAAAGTGATGTAGTAATATGACCCTCACCGGCCACCAGTGGGTGGTGGAGGGGGGGGGACACAGGAATCTGGTTTAAGAATTCTGCCAAATCACCATTAAAACTATTGCCGTGACAACCCCTGCTAAATATATAAGCTTCCTTCTTTATACATCATAAATCATATGACAGTAAGATCTGTATAAGGTAATATGTTTTTATCTGAAGCCGTTTGTTTTCACATTGAAGAAACACTCGTAATATAAATACAAAAGCCCATGTTAATGTTCACTTGGTGCCAAGATAATCACATGCAGTTTAAAAGGCAAACCACTTGGATCACATGCATGGAACTATGTATACATTTTAGGTATCAGCCACTAAGTGACTTTTCCACCTGTTCACAGTGGAACAGGAAGCAGCAGACCCTCACAGCTTAGGTCAAAACATCAGCATCCAGGGCTGTGGGTGCAGCTCTATTAGCCAGTCTATTACTTTTATTGTAGTCAATACATTTTTACAGAGATCATTAACAAGTCGTCAGGCTGTGTGCTAATTACTTTGATTAACTATCTGTAATCAAAGTCAGTTTTGATAAGACCTTAGAGACAAAGTTAGCATTTTAATCCAAATATTTCATTGGAGAATCTCGTGGTGCTACCTGATGGCTAACGTCACATGACGGGGGAAGGGCTTTGTTGCCAGGTGTGGCTTTCAGTTGCATGGTTTTCCAGACTTACTCTCTTCACAGACCTAACTGTGTGTTTGTGATTATGATTGAAAAAAAAAATGTTCATGAGAAAATGCAAATAATTTCAGTGATGATGGACAGATCAGATTATTCAGGCAGGGCCTGGAGACAAGGTACAAAAACACAAGACGAACAGACTCTCTCCCTGTCTTATCACAGCAGCAACTGCACAACACCCAACTGGACTGAGCAATCCTGCACTTCTGACAACAGAAAATGTTATCAGCAAACAGCACAATAGCACACATTTATCTGAAAGTCACAAGACGATCATTGGGCAGCGATTCCTGTAAACTGCGTGTCACGAGAGGCTGCTGTTTTATCAGTAGACCTGGAACTGGATCACAGCAGCAGACAAAGCCGAAAATCAGTTTTAATGGTGCAGCTTATAGGACAGCTGTGTCCATCGTCATCGCTGGTGTTGGGTTTCGTCTCATCAAAAATTGATAGAAGGTTTTTTTATTATTATCTCTCGCTCAGCAGAGCAGCATCAGGGCAAGTCTGTTTCTGAAATAAATAACATGTTCTGTCTTGTTTGTTGTGTAAAGCTGCTACAACTGCTAAAAGAAAAAAACAGAGGTGTTCAGCACATGTATATAACTCTCCAGTGGCTCCAGTTAATTCTGTCTGGACTCAAAGGCTCTGGTGTGAGCAGTCTAAACATCAGCACCAGCACATCCTGCATGGTTGGAATTTCAAAAATGGTAAAAACTTCCAAATCAGAGAGTGAAGTAATGAGATCATGGAGGTACTTCAATGAAGATGGGGAATGACACTAATGGTCTACAGAATGCAAGTGCATAATGTGTACAGCAGTTTGACCCTAGTACTGGTCTGACTAGGCTTTCATCAAACCTCACAAGATCAAATCCAGAAACCAACGATATTCACCAGCCTGTTTTTCCAGATGCATTCTAAAAATACATTTCACAAACAAGGGATTAGTAGAATGACGTGCTGTCAGACATGCAGGTTAGGGAATCTTAAGTGTGTCTAAGTGTCTCATGAATCGAATCAAATTGAATGAATAGAGTAAAAATGCACAGTTAAATTTTTATGTTTATGCTTAAACAAACTAGAAAAGGTCTGTTATAAATGATAAGGTTATAAGGTATGTTAACCATATATTTTTTTTTACCAAATATTGAAGACATATTGATGCCCACTAGATTTAAGAAAACACTCCTGACCACAGGCCTGTTTGAGCCTGTTGTTAGAGCCAATTATAACAAGACAAGCTGAAGTGATTCCACCTGCTATCGATGTCTTTCTTACCTCAAATAATTCAAGGACACAAAAACATTTCATTCAGTCTATTCTTCTGATCCTGCCTCTACACACAGTAGTTTTACAGAAATGAGCAAGTTTCAGTTCAGTTCTCATCATCGCCAACAGGTCGATTTGTACTTATATAAAGATGAAGTAGTCCTGATCACATTCTAAGAAGAGAGGAAAAAAGAGAGGAAATGCAGACCACTACTGATGGTCTGCTGTAAGTCTTCTTTACTGACCTCACTGCTAAAACCTGTCTCTAAGAAAGACCACCTCCTCAGTGTTTGTCATGTAAACGTCGTATTGTTTTCACTTGTTTACTCAGCATTTGTTGTTTGTCCACACTGTAATAATTAGTGTATGGCGAGCAGCTTTTTAAATGTGCCATAAAACAGTCACCTTCTGCACAGATTGTATGTGGGAGATTGAATGACTGTGTGTGTGTGTGTGTGTGTGTGTGTGTGTCTGGCAGCCTTTATGGACCTGGTATTAGGTTACAGGAGGCACAGAGTAGTTTTCGCTCAGTGAACGTCTCCGATCAATTAAGAGGCAGAGTGGGGGGAGAAAGTGAGGCACTGATGAGAGAAGTGCAGTGGACGAGGGAGGGAGGAGGAGGAAATGACCTAACATTAAGCCGACAGGTCAGGGACGAGCGGTGGGAGGAGAGAAGACGGACAAATTACAACAGCACACGAATAAACGCAGTAGCAGAGGACATTGCTGTGGATGGATAATAAAATAACTGACGGTGTGATAATCCCACATCCTGCTGCTGTGTCATCAAGGAAGGACTGGAGTACAGAGACACATGGAGACTTAGCTTCTACATACGTTCGAGATTATGTGGTACAGACACCACGTAAAGAAAGTAAAGTGAACTACTTGTCATTGTGACACCACTGCACACAACCAAATGTGACCTCTGTCTTTAACCCATCACCAAAGTGAACAGTGGGCAGCTTGGGCAGTTGGTTCCATAGGGTTGGGTTAGCACGCCTGCCTCGAAAGCAAAGCGTCCTGGGTTCAATTCCCAGAGGAACCACATGTAGCCTGTTAACAGCATATCTGCTGCTACCACAAGAATTTACCAAATATGAGATCAATGTAGTTCAAATTATTATTATTTCAAGAGCAGTGTGTGGGGACGGTGCCATGCTCAGAGCACCTCAGTGCTAACTTGGCAGCTGGTGGACTCTAACCTGAAACCTTCCTGACCCAAGTCTGCTTCCTTAACCACTAATCCACCACTGCCCATGATAGACATGTTGTAAAAATGTAAAAAAGTGTTGAACAAACAAAGGGAATCAGACAGTGAGTGTGCAGTGGCACATGGAGAATCAGCCCTGAGGGAAATCGCAAAAGTTAAATTTGCTTTAGATGGGAGAGATTGGAAGGACAGAGCAGGAGTGATTTTTGCAGGACAGATCATTATTTTGCTTGAGCTGCAGAGAAAACAAAAAAACAGCAACTGGCTTAGAGGAGAAAAAATATCCTGGTCTTATGAAAATGTCGCACATTATTTTTCATTTATCACATCTCCTTGCGGGGTAACAGCAGGGGAGAATATCAGCTGTGTTTAAACAAAGGGCTTTTTTGATCCTGTGAAATTTCTTCTCTGCTCAGACTGTGTTTTTTCCAGGGAAGATGAATCGAATGTAATGTAAACAATATCCAAGCTACTGTATATGGTTGAAGTTACTTTATTTAGTTATTCAGTTTATTAATCAAAGGTCAGCAATCTTTGGTTGTCTTTTATTTCTAGGCTTTCTTTTTTGTTTTGCTCATTTGGCTGTTTTTAGACACGCTTAAGTAAACTGTGTATTTTAAGCATCTTTTGGTTAAGTTAGCCATGCATCAACCCACTTTTAGCTATTTATTCATGTTTATGCTAATGCTAGTTCTCATATTCTAAAAGTTAACCAAATGTTTTGCACTGATTTTATTTCAGCTTCTTTTTTGTTCATTTTCAGTCACTTTACTTTGTTACTATTTTTATAGGACTTTATTTTAGTACCATGTGACTCTATTTTTGACTCTCTCTCCGAACTATATTCGGCTAACTTTTCCTTGTGTCTCTACATATTTTCCCTGCAGTATCAGATATTTGAGTCACATTTCGTCATGGGTTTTACAGTACCTGATTGTTATTCAAAAAGTGAGATCCACAGTGCTGCTAATCAACCGTTAAGGAGGTCTCCAGCTGGGATAAGTGCCTACCACATTGGTCTAATAGCTGTCCCCACCATGTGTTGATATTATGCACTAATAATTTTTATTATCTGTTGTTTGTAAGAGTCATTAGAGAACATTATGCTGGAGTTCTCCGTCTCTGCGGTGACTTGTATACAGATCTTTGATGGTTTGAGGAAAGACGATTTGAAAAAAGAAAATCTGGTTTAAAGACTTTGTTTTAGCCTTCAGTTGGACTGGGCCAGTGTTTGAGTCTAAGTGCTACGGTTCCCGCTGACAGTGCTGAAAGTTCCAGGTTGGATTTCACCTAGATGCCAAGTCCAGGTTGCATTGTGCCAGGAAGGACACCCGGTGTGCTGAGAACTGCTGTGGTGACCCCTGATAAAGGGACAAGCTGAAAGTCTGGAAGATGCCACTCAGTACAGACTCCCTGTCACGCTGATATTACAAGGACACTCAAATTGTCATTCAAAGTATTCAAGTAGTTGCTTTTGTACTGACCTGGATGTTGTGAGGGTGCGCACACTGCAGTAGTACTTTTCTGACCTTGTCAGGTTCTCTCTAAAGGCAGATCAGAGGTTGCGGGTAAAACGGTTTGTCAGGCAGATCAGAGGTTGCGGGTAAAACGCAGTAGCAGGAGTAGACCAAGGTGATTAGGTAAAGGAAGCCACTGACGAAGTGAGCAAGCAAACAGAAATAACAGCAGTCTTCTTGACTTTGTCCATCATCTGTTTGTATTTGTAATGTAAATAACCCCAAAGGTGAACTCTTTTCCTTTGACGAGAGCTTCAAGTGTCACAGGAACCTGTTTGTTACTTAGTGAATCTCCCTCTGACAGATACACATGCTCGGGTAGAGGAGGCAGAAAGCAGAGCATCATCACATGTCGTGGTAAATACAGACACTTTTCTCCTCATCTTGTCAGCTCTGTGGACTGCTGAGATTGCCTGTGACACACAGCTCCATTCACATGTTACACATAATGGCTGCAACATATGCTAATTTCCTGTTCCCCATAACCAACAGACGGTGACACGCGCTTCGAGGAATTAAGAATTCTTCTTATGAAAATCACTCCAATAGTGACTAATGTGATAAAGGGTCTCTCCATGTTGTGTATAGATTGAACCTTATTATGGGGATGGATTTAAGGCTCCTGGCTTAAAGCCCCAAAGGTGATATTTATACTGTTCTGGCTGCTGCGCCGCACGGTGTCTCACTCCTGATGGGTGATGCAGCTCCTTTTACTATTTATATCCGTGTTTTCTTTATTCTGCCTCCATCTCCCCTTTCCCCGTCTTCCTCTCTGCGTCACCGTATCGGTGCATGGAGCATCAGTGTGTGCTTAATGACAGAGGTGCGGAGGCGGCTCTGGATGGGAGCTAAAACAGAGGCTGTCCTCCCCTCGTTCTGTCCTTTTCTCCCTCTCTCCCTCTGTCAAACTCTCAGCCCCAAACAGAATAGCTGTTATTTAAAGCCATGAGCTGTGCTAGCTCATTAAAAAAACAGCCATAGGAGAGATTGATGGGGAGGAGAGAGGAAGGCAGCGAAGGGAGGGAGGTTCCCACTGATGGAAGGATGTGAGAGAAGCAGCGGGGGGGAGGAGGAGGAGGGANNNCTTTCCTCCCTCCTGTTTCCTCCACAGAATTTTCTTCTACCTCTCCTCTCTGTCTCTGTCCAGCAGAACTATATTTAGCGTTGTGCAGCTGGGTGTGTGTGCGCGTGTGTGTGTGTGTGTGTGTGTGTCGGTGTTTTGATGCAGGATGTGTGACATTGCTCATTTGTATTGCACTGCTCCTCTCCTCTCCTTTCTTCACCTCTGCTGAAGTTAAACTTCTGCAGTCACACCTTTTTTTTTTTAAAATATATAAACGACTCATTTGCTGAGTTCTGTGCTGATACCTGATTGGACAGTCGATGAAAAGATGGCATTAAGAAAGGATCCAATTCTTCTTCCTTCTCCCACATGACCCAGCAAGTCTTTCTGCGCTGCTTCTCCCACACTAGCTCTCACATGACCCAGCAAGTCTTTCTGCGCTCCGTTCATCTCCCTTCCCTTTTTCTCACCTCCCCTCTCACTGTATTTCTCCACAACACTCCGCAGCACACTTAATCCCTCTCTCAATTCCTTCTTTCCATGTCCCAGCATGACACATCCTTATACAATTATGCTGCATTAAAAATGGATTAGATTTCACCTTC
>NC_024307.1:20053580-20124431 GCF_000523025.1 Cynoglossus semilaevis
ACTCAGGGAAGGATTTGAATAGTAGATTAGTGAAAAGTAAAGCAGGAAACAGAGGAGTGAAGAAAAGATTCAGCGTGGTACAACATGGTAGTGGAGTGACATCAACGGGTTTAGACTTATTTTTGATTTTTATGTCTTTCAAAACCTGCTTTTTATGACAAGAACTATAAAAAAAAGAAAATGTCTTCATCTCACAACTGTCGAGTCACTGTCAAGGAATAAATGCCTTTCAGGAATAAAATCAGAGCAAAGACTGATAAAGTTGGCGGTGATGTCTGGTACAAGTAGAGGTAAAGAGTGTCTGTCACGTCAAGCTGGAAACAGACTTATAGTTTTTGCAATTCTGTGGCAAATGGAGCAGATGGTACTGAGTGTGTCCACAAAAGGTGAAAAGGTTTGGGGCTGAATGAGCTCCAGTCAGGACCTCTGCCCCCTGCAGTGTCTCCCACCTCACATCTAATCCCTATCCTGGGAAGTGTATGTCTGGATGATCCTTCCCAGTTAGTCTAGACGGCTGCCCAGTCACCGTGTGCTCCTGGAGGAGGCGTATTGTTTCGCACTGACAGGGACAGACTGTGTGTTCAAAGTGGCATGTGCATTGAGCGGCAGCATACAGCCTGTTGTGATTCAGCACTATATGAGGAAACGAGTGTAAAAGAAAACCATGTGACGTCCATCATTGGACAGTTTTTCTTCATGGTTCTTTGTGTGTTTTTAGTGTGTATCTAGTGTTCTCACCTTCTTCCTATCTTGTGTCCACTATAGCAATTCTTTTTCACCTTCGAAGTAGAATGTATATACCATGTATATTTTTCAAAAATGTGCTTATTCTTTGGATCACTTGTTGTCCCGGATTTAAAACCAACAGCCAGCTTATTTTATGACTAAACAAACTGGAGAAGGAGTTTAGTATTTATTTACTAATCCACACGGATTTCCCTGAATAAAAGCTTTGTTTAATTAATTGAATTCTAACTGTGATGCACTTGACGCCAGTAACGCCACAAATCACAGGGAGCAAAGCTCAGTTTCCTGGACAGTCCACCAACGTCCTTCTACTGCTAAAGCATACGTGTCAAACTCAAGGGCCGGGGGCCAAATGCGGCCCACCAAGCCGTTTTGTGTGGCCCATGGGAGCTTAAAAACCTTCATGCAGTAGAGTTTCTTAACCTAATTTTTACTTTAATTAGTAAAAATTAAGTACATTTTTTCACTGTGGCCCGGTACCAAATGATCTATGGATCGATACTGGTCCGTGGACCGAGGGTTGGAGACCCCTGATCTATACAGTCTTCCATTTACAACTGGCCCTTCAAGGGCAACTGAATTGATGATGTGGCCCCCGGTGAAAATGAGTTTGACACTCCTGTGCTACAGGATCTAAGGACAGATTAAAGGATACCTTTATAGTTTTCTAAAACGCATTGCAATGGACAGATTTTAAGACACTAATTGCTTGTTTTTTCTTCTCTGCAATGAATGCAAGTTAATTAATAGAAATGAACCTCTTTAAATGTAAAACACACACAGTGTGTGGTGCACCTTCTCTGCAGGGGGCACTAACTCGATGACCACTGGCGCTGATCACTCTTTATCATTTATCTCAATTAATATGTTTGTCACCAGCCCCATGCACACTGTACGAAGAGCTCAAATCTGGATATTATTTACCGCCTCATTGAGTCGTTAATCATCTGTGTCGACAAAGACCACGGCATTCCCATCTGGCTGCTGCCTCGACCTATACATGTCTATTATGGTGTTTACTCTCTTCACTTCTAAACTGCTTTCCTGCAGCGTACAGGCAGAGCTGCTGGGGTTCACCCTCCAGCATCCCTCAGGTTCAAATTGAAATCTATTGTGCCTCAGTTCAGTGCTCCACGAGGCATCGACCACTTTTTCCACATCCGCAAAAAAGTGGAATTTTCAGAGGTGCTGGGTTTTAATCTGACGGCCGGCAGCAGGTTTTCTGTCTTCATGGAGATGAACGGGTCTGTAGAGTGGATCTGACAGGTAATGGGACAGAGATACAACACAAGCCTCTGGAGGACGGTGGTGTGTAACTGCTGACCAGTACATTACATGTGGAGGTGTGAACCAGTGTGTTCTCCAGAGAAATATGGTCACACACACACACACACACACACACATCTCGGTGTACTTCATCTTCCTCTAAAATCTTTCAGCACCTTCAGATTCGGCTGATTCTCCTCTCTCACCTTCTCATTTGCATATTTTTGTTCTTCCGTAGATGCCCCGGTGGCGGAGTTACACGACCTTTTCTGCAAGAAGCTGCAGCAGTGCTGCGTGCTGTTTGATTTCCTGGACTGCGTTGCAGACCTGAAGGGAAAGGAGATCAAACGTGCGGCGCTGAACGAGCTGGTCGAGAGTGTGGCCACCAGCAGAGGAGTCCTCATAGAGCCTCTGTACCCAGAGGCTATAAAGATGGTAGGAGGGAAGGAGGGGGAAAGAAAAACAAGAGTAAATGCTGAGGTGTTTTTTTTTTCTCCAAAGCAAACACAATCAAACAATCGCCATCATCCAGGCAAAGACAGTGACAAAGAGTGGTTGTGGTGGACGAGCAAATAGATCGATAGCCAAGCCAAGAGAAATACAGGGAGCCAGAAATATATTTCTTCAGATGAATCAATCCTCATCCAGTGCAACACCCAGAGGGTGTACACATGGTACAGGGAGAGATGAGTTGAGGAAGAGGAGGAAGCAGGGACGGAAAAGGGAAAGAAGACAGGTTGGCATGAGGGTATCCCTCTGGGGAGCTCCGGAGATTCTCAAGAGGGCAGACAACAACAGGAAAGAAAGAGCAGTGGAGGATGAAGGTGACAGACACGATTACGATTACCTTTACTGTCTCCATAGGAAACTTTTACGACTCGGTCCAAGATAAACAAGGCGAAGACGGCATACAGATGAAATAAAAGCAGCGTTAGACTCATTTGGAATACCTCATGCTTTTGAATATTTTCAAAGTTCTTTGTACAGAGCAAAAATATTTATCCAAAGTTTGTCTCCTAAACCTACTGGTATTGTATGAAAGCCTAAGTTATTTTTATTTCCTTGGGGAGACAAAGTGATTTGTTAAACATTACAAAGTCCAAATGGTGTACTCCTCTAGTCATTCAGGTATTACATAATACAGTTCTAGTAAAGTCCTGGTATCTTGGTGGTGGTATTGCAGTATGTTTTACTGTACTGACCTGTTTCTTCGTGAATTGCTGCAGGGTGTAGCCATAAAGTTGTCGTGTCACTACAGTAACAAAAAGACCTTCTTAATCAGGCTGTTAGAAATCCATGCAGATATCAAATCTACAAAGAATGAGTAGTACAGCGAAGAGCCACCGACATCACACATGCTTTTGTTTAAGTGTGAAACTATTCAAAGTGAACATTATGGTCGTGTTCCCTTCCATTCCCAGATCTCTGTGAACATCTTTCGGACTCTGCCTCCCAGTGAGAATCCGGAATTTGACCCTGAGGAAGATGAACCAACACTTGAAGCCTCCTGGCCTCATCTGCAGGTACGTTATGTACAAACTCATTCTTCTCAATGAGGATCTGATCACATAATGACACTTTACTCTCACTCCACCTGCAGTTGAAATGAGAGAAATGGACAGTTGTTGTTGGACCTGAGATGGAATCTGTTGTGTTTGGCCTCTTTCTTCAAAGGTCTGTTTGGGATTGGTAGACATTCCCCGAGTTTATTAAAGGGAGACAAAATGCAGTCCTGAGAAATACACACCTTATCCAGAAAGGTGGTCTGCATCAGTGCTGCCGAATCCTTTAAGGGGCCATGGCACAAACTTGACATTAGGATTCCCACAGTGCAGCAGCAGATGAAAATGTCTCAAAGGTCTTAGTGTAAAACCTGTGCCTGTTTAGTTGAACACAATGCTGATATACTTGAAGAGACACACATAAAGATCTTCTACAATAGCTGTGAGTCCCTCTCTTTTTCAAGTTTGAATGGCGATCTGCTGACACCTAGGTTATTCACTAAGGTTATTGCTTCATATCTAATGATATCTCGCAGCACGCTAATGTGCCTCAACCCAGTGGTTGGGAATCAGAGGGTCTGCCCTCTAATCCATTAAAGTCTAACCAAATGCACCACGCTGCTATATTCTGTGCGCAGCTACTTGTCTTCGTCTGAATCACAAGGGACTCCCGAAGAACCTTTAAAGGTTCGCAGGTGACATTTTAGTGTAGCATACAGTCACTGCTGTACCTTCCGGGACTGATGAGTCAAAGTATATGCATGAAATTCTTGACGCTCATCCCTTTGTTGCTCAGCTGGTATAAAGTGTGACCTTTTAAGATCTTCTGGTTTGCGAAGCCGGGATGAATCGTGCAGTGTGGCCTTGATCATCTCAAAGTCTCAAAAAAATGTTATTTAAAGAGAATGTGGAAATGTCTATTTTAAACATGCTGTCTGTAGCTAGCATTGTAGCTAACATTGTTGCCGGGGCAGATTTCTGAACCATTTGTTAGCATTGCATTTAAAAGGGACAGCTGTTTACTCCGGCATGGTAATGTACTTATTATAAATGTGCTTCTTAATTTTGCTCCTCTATGCTTTTGTGTTTTTTCTCTTTGGCAGCTGGTGTATGAGTTTTTCCTGCGTTTCCTGGAGAGTCCGGACTTCCAGCCCTCTATGGCCAAACGTTACGTGGACCAGAAGTTTGTCCTACAGGTTTTGGATTTTTTTCTTCTTTCTTTTTCTGTCAAGAAACATCTTCAACAGCATATTTTAAATGCTGGCTGTGGTTTGATAACTAGGTTTTGATAAGCACACACCAAAGGCACAATTATATCTTTGGGAGACAGAACTGTTAACGTGATTAACGTTAGCTGTGCCACCGCAACATGTTTTTACAATTAAGGCAGCAGAAAAAGAGGATGTCTGTGTTAAGGTCGAATAATTAATAGGCTGGAGTCTGCTGTTGTGATCAGGGCAGAGAATGAATGCAGTTGCAAGTGAATGCATGCTGTATTAGTGTCTGTAATTATCTAATAAGTGTGTGTGTGTGTGTGTGTGTGTGTGTGTGTGTGTGTACAGCTCCTGGAGCTGTTTGACAGCGAGGACCCCAGGGAGCGGGAGTACTTAAAGACCATCCTGCACCGTGTCTATGGAAAACTACTGGGTCTCAGAGCCTACATCCGCAAACAAATCAACAACATTTTCCTCAGGTACGTGCTGCCATCTTTTCCCCTAGTGTACAGGACCTAAATTACAGGACTTAAATTTGCTGTAATGACATTATATCCATTCATTTCATGTAATGAATAAGAATAGAAAATATATTTTTCACTCACGTGAACCTTTTTCAAGGTTAGTGTAGAAAAAACTGTTCGTACAAACTATCGTGTTCATTGATAATTCTGAACACCTCTGATAAAATGTTAGATTTTTGGAAGAACTGCTTTAATTTTTATATATTTATTTTATATTTATTTATTATATTTTTTATTTTTAATATTTATTTTTAATTTTATATTTATTTCAAAATACTTACAAAAGAAAAGAGGTGTGCCAAAACTGTATAATTATGTATTTAAAAATGGCATTGTATGCCATTTTCACACAGCTGAGATGTTCAGATTAGGAGTTTGTCAACATTTCACATCTTAACTTTAATTTTTGGTCTAAATTAACCATTAAAAAATCCAAATGTATATTTTTTCTTGTTGTAAAGCTTGTTTTATTTCTCTGTCTGCATTTCCAGGTTCATTTACGAAACTGAGCACTTCAATGGAGTCGCGGAGCTGCTGGAAATCCTCGGCAGGTTTGTGTCCACACAAAACCACACACGGCATGTAAAAAGAAAGATTTGCTACTGGCTTGAACCAGGTTTATATTCATCGACTTTAGCCAAAAATACTGAGTCATTCACCTTTTTTCAACACTCATTGAAGATTACATTTGAATTGGATTATGACGATGACAAACTATTTGATGCATTCATAAAAACAAGATGAAAAAATGTGTTGATGATCGGTCATGTCATGTAGATGAATGGAACAAAAGAGGATAGAGCCAATCAGAGCCAGCCATAGTGAACATGGGGTCCATTACTAAAATAAACAGATGACTGGGGATAATCTAGTTAGTGTATGAAAAGGCGTGACCTAAACACGTCCATCAGTACCGATATGTGGACCCATTTTACTTTTAACGCCGTGTGAAACGTCGTTTGAGAAAAGAACGCGACAAATTTATTGTGTTATTTGCCGACATATTCTCCTGAGATTTACCAAACAAACCCATGTGTTAATGAAATAATCTGCTTAAGATATGAAGTGAAAATGACACATTCGCTTGTCAACATCTTACTATTGCTGTCATGGCTATTTCCATATGTACTTATCGTAAGATGGTATTATGAGAACGACATATTCAAAACTAAAGTTACAGTTGAGTCAAAAGACTAAGTCCAACTAACACTGGTGTAAACAACGTTGTTTGTTTTGGGCTGTTTGTTGCCAGGATGTAGTACTAATAACACCTACATAGTGATAAAGAATTGAAGATATTCATTGTTGAAACTCTTTAGTCTTCCAGGGTCAGACGTTCGTAGTCGCATGAGGGTGTTTTAGTTTTGCCAAACAATCACATGCGACCATGAGAGAAAGGTGATTTTAAGGTGAGAAAGGAGGGATGAGACGGACCGGGAGGAGGGGAGATGGAGAGAGGGTGACAGAGTGACCATTCAGTGAGTCAGAATGGAGAGGATACGTAGGAAGAAGGGGAGGAAGAGAGGACAGAGGGAGAGAGGTTTGTATTCATGTTGGTGGTAACAGAGGTATTTATAGCTCCTCCCACACACAGAGAGAATGAGATCGGTGGGAGAGGATACATGGTACAGGATGAGAGTGTGTGTGTGTGTGAGAGAGAGAAGACAGTGGTATTCAGAAAAAGGTGAGAGGGAGGCGGAGAGACAGATTAGAGAAACAGCAGGGAGAGATATTACTGCGGATTTTTATTTCTCTATTAAGTCCATGAAGAAGTAGTTTGAAAACAAAGGCAGGCAGATAGTGTTTGTATCAGTGAGTGATGCACAGAGGCTGCTATTAAAGAGACAAACAGCTGAGAGTGTGGCTTCACTTGGCCATGACTTACATCTGTAGGCAGCTGAATGACCTGTCTGTACAGTAGTGACCAGTGGAGTGGATCACACGTTTGTCCAGTCACTCCTTTATTTTAATACTACTATGAAATCAAATACAACTCTCAGTATTATGTAGTACTTTGAAGTTAAATACAGCTGTCAAAACCAACATCATGTCTCTGGTCAAATTTAAATCCATTATACTGATATATATGGGTTTGGGAAAAAAATGGAGACTTTATTTTCATTTAATTTAATTATATATACTCAGTGTCATGTGTCAGGATTTTTAGTTGTACTTCCTGTATGTTTAAATCTAGTTAGTTATTTTTGAGGAGAATGAGTTTTTGTTGTGTTCCTGAATTTTTTTTTCACATTTGTATTTTTGTCTTGTTTGTTATATATTTTTCCTTCTCCAGCATCATCAATGGATTTGCTCTGCCCCTGAAGGCGGAACACAAGCAGTTCCTGGTTCGAGTCCTCATCCCGCTGCACACAGCAAAGTCTCTCTCCATTTTCCACGCACAGGTCAGAGACTCACCCTGCACATCTAACTAACAAAAAAAGTTCCACAGCTGTCATCTTTATAAACTCATTATCACTGAGTTATCACTCATCTTTATCCATCTGGACAGTACTTATCGCTTTTGACGTCAAGTGTAAAAGAACATGAAGCAGTAGAAGTTTCTGCAGTGTGCCACACCTGCCACTAGGAAGCAGAATTGAGCCAAGCATAGGAAGATTCACACACCTTTCAATAGGATAATGTGTTTTTTTGTTTGTTTGTTTTTTGTGAGTTTGTGCAAAGAAGGAAGGTGTTTCAGTATGGGAGGAGGTATTTAATCTGTATAGTACTTTGCTTAGTTATGCAGGTTGGTCCTTCAACCTTCACATCCAGAACTCTGTGTGTGTGTGTGTGTGTGTCAAGTTCACTGATGGCAGTGTGTGTTAGTATTCAGGGGCATCAGTGTGCCCTACATTTCTCCTCCCTGTCTTGTCTCCCTGTGGTTCACACACATACTTGAACACACACACACACACACAGATGCCCACTTTGACAGGGTCAGGAGGACACTGCTGGTGGACAGCAGCGCTGCTCTCAGTAGGACACAGTGACCCATTTCAGTGCCTTAATATCACAGTCTCACCTTCACAGCAGATACAGATGCTGTGCCTGGTGCTGCCTCTGCCTCTTTAATCTAAAATTAAGATCAGCTAATGTTACAACAGCAAATTACACATCATCTACATAAGGTGAGCGAAATGTAAGGTAAAAATTAAGCCCATTTGTTTTTTGTATTAAGGACAGAAACAAACACATGTTGTCTTGTTGTTTTTGATATCTTTGTGTTTTTAAAGAAAGCAGAGTAAAATTCTGACTAATACTTTCTGTGTTCCGTTTTAATGAGGTTCTGATCTGTCTGTGTACCGTGGACCAAAATAATTTGACTGAAACAGCCACACAGAGACTTTTGTTTTTCCCTATTCATTATTTAAACATTTCAGATAATGCTCTATTAGCAGATTCTGCTGCTCGGTGTTAAAACATTTACAGATTATCATCTACTGAGAATTCAAAATTTCAGTTTGCCATGGCCTGATGATAAATAACAATGTAAATAATATACGCATAACAATTCACCAAATTAACATGCAGGTGACATTGACTTACAGGTTTAAGCCTAAAAAAAGACAGCGTATTTGCCCTGAGCTGTTTCTTTAATACCTCACTAAGGCCAGAAATAGTATGACTGCTCAGCACCTTTATTTTAATCCTCATCTTTTTCCTGTTTTCTTTTTTTAGTCATGTTCAACATCCCTGTTCTCAGCAGCAACTTCTTTTAGCCCTCCAGCCCCCTGATTTGTATCCACGTGGTCACAGTGTAGTGATAGGAATTATAACAATTTATGATGAGACAACGGAGAGAGTTAAGAGTGAGACCAACGAAGAAATACCAGCAAAATAAACCAAGAGAATGTACCACAAACTAATCCACATTCATGTCATTCAATTTAGTAGGTTCGTGTTCAACATATTTAAAAAAAGAATCTTTAACTGACAGACTGGAAATGTACTGTAATTATGTGAGTGACAGGTCAAGTAGAGAAGAGACAGAGGCAACTCCAGGAGAGTTCCAAACTTTATCTCACTTTACCCCGAGGGCACTGTGTGTGTGTGTGTGTGTGTGTGTGTGTGTGTGTGTGTGTGTGTGACATCACTTATTCCGAGTAAACAGACACACATACACACTGCCACCACGGTTCATTTTTGCCACGACAACAGGTTCATGGTTGAAGGGGGCAACCCCAAAACAAACACACACACAGACACACAGACACACACACATGCGCTCTTAGACCACTTGAGGGCGCAAATATATAAAAACCCTTCAAACATTCAAAGAAGAATTGGTTAGGAATTCAAATCACACAAGAGCTAATGTAGAAATTTACACGTATACACACACACACACTCTCACACACATGCACTTGCACTATACTGGCTCCCCTTGGAAAACCTGTCTGTCCAATCTAAAGCAGTCTTTAATCCTCAGGGATAACTGCTGAGAGATCCCTCTGTCTCCCTGACAGCTCCAGGGTGTGTGTGTGTGTGCGTGTGTGTGTGTGTGTGTGTGTGTACTAACCTCCTGTGCTCTGTGCTTACAGCTGGCCTACTGTGTGGTGCAGTTCATGGAGAAAGATGCGACAGTCACTGAATATGTAAGTGTACCAAATGTGATCCACTAATCAGGTTGATTGATCCATGAGTTCATTTGAGCCTGTTCAGCATCGTTGCATGTGTTTCAAGCTTCACCTGTAAAGATTATCCTCCAAACTGCTGCCATTGTTGACCTATTTAAATAAACTTCACACACACGAGGGCATTGAGACGCCAAAATGAATTGAGAAAACACACAACACTGGCCGATCGGTCCATTGATCGGCACAAGACACAAGTATCAGGCCTGATACTAATATTATTATGGGTCTTGGTGCATTCTTATTGAGTTATTGAGTTATTTTTTCGCTGTGTGTTTAGCTATAAATAATAGTCCCAACAATTCACTGAACTAACAATTACTGTTGTTGTTGTTATTTTTAAAAATAGTATCACCATTAATAGCCATTTGGTTTGTACATCGTAATGTCAGACCAGGCAACACACGGTACAAGGGGAACCCATCAGTCTGTCTGAATGCATGTGTCCAGGTCCCTTTGTATTTGTACTGGTTGCTTCGCTGTGCATGAATAATTTGAATGGGCTTTTAACAGTACAAGGACTGTATCGGTACCACACCAGTAGCATACGAACAGTTCTCAGTAGGAAGTTAACTGCACTTCTCTTAATACACTGGCCTGAGAGTGAAGCTCACAGTTAATGGAGATGGTACAAATGGATGACAGCCAGTTTCCTGCGGAACTAATGGCCACATCTTCTTACTCCCTATTCTCTTTTTTTCTCTCTTCTGCAGATTATCAGAGGGCTGCTTAAGTACTGGCCAAAAACCTGCACGCAGAAAGAGGTGAGGGAGCTGAGGCAAGGAAATACTTGGACAATCCTAAAGGTTTATCCTGATCTGCAAAAAAAAAAATCCTTTGTCTGTTAAGGTGATGTTCCTGGGGGAGATCGAGGAGATCCTGGACGTGATTGAACCCTCTCAGTTCATCAGGGTCCAGGAGCCGCTCTTCAAAGAGATCGCAGCCTGTATCTCCAGCCCTCATTTCCAGGTCAGCACCGCTCCATGTTTTCATCTGCTTTAAACTGTTGCTGATTTACACTCATTGCCTCACACCGTTAAGATTTGTTTTCCAAAAATGAAATGAAATGACACATAAATTCACATACTAAACACTCACAGCCGCAGAAGACACGACAGGTGCTAAATGATGTGTGTTCTTCATTAAATATTTGTGTTTGTGTGTGTGTGTGTGTGTGTGTGTGTGCCTTAGGTAGCGGAGCGGGCTCTTTACTTCTGGAACAACGAATACATCCTCAGTCTGATAGAAGAGAACTGTCAAGTCATCCTGCCTCTGGTCTTTGCCACGCTCTACAGAGTCTCCAAGGAGCACTGGAACCAGTCAGTGTCATGTCCCAGCACCACCACACTCGTTCAGTCAAATATTATGTTTCTCGCTTTGGGCGTAGCCTTGACCTTCATCAGCGCTGTGAACAGAAGAGGCCACATTTAAACGCTTGTCCACTTGGTGTTGTGTGCAGTTTTGTGTGAAGTATCTTTTCTCTTAGCGCCACAGACAATTAAAAATCACAGAACTGTGGCTTAATGTTATCTCACCTGACAGCTGCACAAACACTCCATAATGCTAGGAAGCTAACACTAGAGTTTTTTCTGTCCTTTGTGACACTGATTTGTGACACTTGTGGAGGTGGAGTTTTTTGGGATGTGTTTTTAGTGTTTCTACACACACTGTCTTTAGCTACAGTAGCTATTCCTATGCAAACCCAGAAATGTTCTAGCAACAGCGACTAATACAGGGAAGTACTGAAACCACTGTTCCTCCTTTTGTTACTGAGTGTCATGTAGCGTTGTATTTATAGTAATACTCAGAAAGCTCCTGATCATTCCGTGTCTCACCTTGATGTTTATTAGCTTCTAGTAGATAGCTAACAGGCGCATGTCAGTGACTAACTGATTGACGGGATATCACAAACATCTGACTCTGAGTCAAATCTAATCCTTTCAAAGAGATGAATGATATTTTATGTGCGCCCCTCCAGGACCATCGTGTCTCTGATCTACAACGTGCTGAAGACCTTCATGGAGATGAACAGCAAGCTGTTTGATGACCTCACTGCCTCCTACAAAGTGGAGAAGCAGAAGTGAGCATGAGTCACTCTCTTTACGTCTGCGTGTGTTTGTGTCACCGAAACACAACGGTGACAACGAGAAGAGAGGGAAACAGTGGGTTGTGAAGTCATGTTTTCAGCAGTGTTTCTTCCATTAGCCACCACTTTAGCCTTCATATCGTAAGTATGTGTCGCTGAGGTCATGATATTTAACACCAACCTCATCGTGATCCCACTTGCTTGCTAAAAACTCAGAAAATAGATACTCCCAGAGAACAACAACCTTCATAAAAACATGTTCTTTTAAGAGGTAAATTTGCATAAAGATTGAAAGGGCACAGTGAGGTTTTTACCCACTTCAATCTGTAATTGGCTGCCCTGCCGAGCAGAACTACAGTGTCCTGGTAACTGCAGCAAGTCTGTGTAGAAAAACTCTCTCAAGAACAAACCACATTATTGTCTAAGCCCTAAACCATTACGAAAATATTATAAATGAGACATACATGTACTGCTAATCCATCAGTTGCAGTAAGTTAGAAATACTTGATGTAAAGCAATATCCTGTGTGATAATAACAAACGGCAAAATTGTATAAACTTAAGTGTATCATACCCAAATCTGATTACTTCTAAATCTCTGTCTGTGGCTGGTTTAAGACCTTAAGGTATGCTCTGTACCACCTGAGAAAACAGTGATCTCTCTGAGTACCACCATGATGACCAACATTAGAATACAGCAGCAGAGGCCTTCACTGTTAGCTTCCACCACAGGAGAGATGTTTACAAAGATGTTTAGGTTTAACTGTTATATTAATTGGTATGTTTCAGATTTATTCAATTGAAAATGTAAATGTGAAAATATGAATTTTCCCCGCGTATCACTGGTGGTACATGTACCACAGATTGAGAACCACTGCACTAGTGATTCCTATGCATTGTGCTTTGAAAGATCATCAGGTCAAAATGATTCAGTTTCACTTATTTTTTTCTGAAATCCATTCATTTTTTTACTGTTAATCATTTGTTTTTGTTCATCTATGCCACAGTCACAAGTAGAACAAAAGTAGCCTTCCACTAGGTGGCAGCCAATAATATCAACACATTCACCTGGAACAAGTCAGTGTTGTTTTTAAGTCTTTGTGATAATCAAAATAGAATCCTAATATTTTGCCATGTACTACCTGGAAAATACACACAAAAGGAACACTGATTATATAATGTAAAAGACGACAAAAAAGTGTCTCTGAGGTAGTCTTTCTACGGTCAGCTGAGGCTATAGAAATAGATTGTCAACAAATTTGAGACGTGTGTATGTGAGTAAGCCCTCTAAACTACAGGATGTTCAGGGCTGTGTTCCCGTGTAGTCGGCCAGCTCTAGGTTTCGGTTGATTAAGTCCTCATCTTGTCTGTAAGTGTTCTCCTTCTCCTCTTCATCTCACACCTGAATACTTTTTATTACTGCTACAACCTCTGCTCGACGAGTAAGAAAAATACAAATGTGCCTCCCTCCAGACATTAGATGCTCTAATGGCTTCTTCATTTGTTTCCCTTGACTTCTCCACTTCTTTGTCTCCATTAATTCTTTTTTTTTCCTCTCTTCTTTTCCTACCAATGCCACCAATAGGGAGATGAAGAGAGAAAGGGAGCGAGCAGAGCTGTGGCGAGGTCTGGAGGAGTACCAAGACCGTCGCATGCAGATGCTCACCGAGGCTGCCAGGAACCAACGCAACCTCCAGGAGCGAGGAGAACGAGGGGACCCGCCCACACCTTCATCCCCGCAGACGGCTCACTCCAACCAGTCTGAGCCCAAAGCGTGCGGGGCCTCCTCTGGAGCTGGGGAGAGCGCCACCTAGGTGCTGCTCTTCTGCATTCGGTTAACACAGGGGTTAAGGGACAAGAAGAAGGCATGGCATTGGTGGTGTAATTGCTGGGAGACAGAGATAGAGAGGTACAACATTCTTTTAACCTTGTATCATGGAGGAGGTGGCTTTTAAATCTAAAAGCACAGACTCGTTGATCCAAGGTAAAAAAAAAAAGAGAAAACAAATATCACCTTTTAGCAGAGAGATTTGTGTGAAACTGGTTTACTTTTTTTTTTTTTTGCTGTACACGTCTTACGTTGCAGATCAGAAGATAAATATTGACCGTCAGTGCAGACTGTTTAACTGTCTATTTAACTGCAGGTCAGTACTTAAAAGCTGCTCTGCCTCTAGATAAGAGATGAAATTTCTCTTTTGGTGCAAAACTGTCAAGTTTATCATGTGTCCAAGTTGTTTCACTCTGCATTTTATCAACCTGAGTCTGTACTGTGGCTCGGTATTCATCTTTTGGTCACAGATGCTCGGTTCATGCGTGGATAGCACAACACTTTATTGACAAAAAGAAGCAATTTCACACAAAAGGTTCCCAATATTATCGCTGTACACACACACACACACACACGTATTATCTGTAAATATGAGAAAACAGAACAACTCAGAGTTTATCCAATTCAAACTAATGTAACACAACAACAATGAGTAATTGATGCACCAACATTTAAAAAAAAAAAACCCACAAACACACACACGTATACATACACGCACACACACACAGCTGGTTCTGGCGCTAACTCTACTCCCATTCTGTCTGGTCCCACACGACAAGAACGATCTAAAGTCCCTCCAGGTTAAATAACCAAGGATAAAGATGATGACGACATGAAGTACAATAATGTTCCTTCTTCTTACTTGTTACTCTACTACTACTACTCTACTCTACTCTAAGTACTACTGATGATGATGATAATGTTTTTATATATATAAATATATATATACATATGTCTCTGGATATTTCTGTAGTGTACAATGAAAGAACACTAGTGTAGCAGGTTCCATAAAGGGGAAGTCTGTAATCACATCACCCAAGGTGGAGCTGTGTGAGGCCGTAGTGTGAGCGCTGAACTTCAGCTGGAGTACTGTAGTCTTTAGCAGACCTTACGGAGGGGGAGGAAACAACTGGAACTTCGGCGGTGGCTTTTCTCTCATTTTAAAATACACATTTTTAAAAACATCTATGTAATATTTAAAAGTAATCTGTGTCATTGGTTGAAAGGGGATAAAGTCATTTTGACATATTCCCACAACATCACATGTTGTACAACGTTCACCTAGCCCCTGCAGATGACTTTAATACATTTCCAAACAATTGCAAAGCTAATTTGAAAATAGTTAGAAGCTAATTAGAAAATAGCTTCAGTGTATTCGCTCTTGACAACTGAAAAACATAACAGCCATGCAGTTTAAAAAATCCAAATAATAATGAATAAAAAGGGACGAGGGATAAAAGAAAGAGATAACGTAATATTTAGACACCAGACAATAAAACACCCTGTCACAAAAACTGACAAAAACTTTTATTTGCATATTGGCGAAAATATTCCAGCTTTTCCCATTTACATCAGTATACTTCCAAATCCATTAGGTAACCACTGTTCAGTGCCACCCTTTGCCAGTCTGAAATTATACATGTTTAATTTTAAGCGTGGTTTTGTGCAATACATACAGAGTGTCATATTTTTTATTTTTTCTGGGTCCCAGTTTTTAAGTTTTATTATTAATGAAAACACTGTATTCCAAGAGAAAAGTGCCAAAATTCCAGTTGGCCTTCTGATCCCACGCCATCTGTTCCTAAAGGCTCAGCTGATCTGGTGCTGCCAGATCAGCATCATGATGATGATGATGATGATGATGATGATGATGATAATAACCAACAAAGATCTGTTTATTCTTGTCTGATTCCTATAATTGAGTGACAGCATAAAGAGACGGTGAAAAAAAATAGAAAAAAAAATTAGCAATATTTTCATTCTTTCAGGATAATCTGTGTTTTTAAACGTGGGTGTCACACTCAAAAGTTACCCACACTCTTGTTTTTACTCCTGTTGCGTCCTTGATATTCACATTGTCTTAAAGGTACTTTCTGTGTACATTTATTTAATGAAAAATGATTTTTGTTTTTGCTTTGTATTTATGTTGTTTACTTTCTTGGGTTTTGTATAATCTTGTTCATTTTTGTGGAAAACTGATACTGATGCTATTTATTTTCTATTTGATCAGGAAATGTAACTTTATTTGAAGATGACGGTAAGGTTGTGTGTGCGCGGATGTTTGTGTGTGTGTGTGTGAGCAGTGAGTGAAAAAGCAAATTGGAAATGTGTAAGGACTGAGTGTCAGAACGAGGGAAAACACTTCTCTCTCGATCCTTGTCTCCTTCCAGAAGGACAGGGTTTGGATCTGAATGTATCGTAAAACAAAACGATTGTTTTTTTTTCTTACGCTTGATGCGCAGAGATACTTACTGCCTGCTTCAGAACCAAACATTCAGAAACTTTTCAGACCAGCAGTTTTTCCCGAAAATCACCTACTTTACATTATGCCTGAGTCAACAATGCTCTGAAATCCATTTAGCTGTAATGTTTACATGTATTTTTTTTAGTCAGAGTGACACACAAATATACACGCGCTATATTTACAATTTGTTCCACATAAACCAATTTACATTTCTTCACTTGGTTCTGCAACAAATGCAAAATCAACTGCAGTGACTATTTTGTAATTAAATAATTTGAATTTGTAACGAGCAATGTATTCTCACTTTTATGCTCCAAAAATGTAGTTTTTATGCAGGAAGAGTCAGGAGGTGACATGTCATTCGATCATAAAATGGTACTGCATTTTGTTAGACTGGAGCAGTGGTTCTCAAAGTGCAAGATTTGTTTCCCTAAGGGGGCGCCAGAGTTAGAGTTGGAGAAGGGAAGGAAACAAAGAGTTGAGTGCAGGAGAACATGTAAACTGGCTAACTTACATGGGAAGAAACAGCATGATCATGATTATATTCATTTCCCAGTTCTTGTCTGCTTTCACCTGTCTGCTGACACCTGGTCTGTCCTAGTACCATCACTGTATACAATTTATAGTTTTCATTGGTTTATTTGTGCGTGTAGTGATAGCTTAGTGAAAACAGTGGCTTATTACTTGTGCAGACCCCATGAAGTGACTCAGCTGCAAATTCAGTTAGACTGGATTTCAAGTGTTGTTTTGACTCGGGCAAATCAAAATAGACCCAACCTTGCTGTCATAAACTGAGCTTGAGATTTTATGATTATTTTTATTTGATTTGCTTGTTCACTAAAACCACATGATTGTCACTGAATTCTGCCAGTAGATGCTGGTCCAACCTTTCTAAACATCCCAATGACCATTTAAATTGATCAGTGGTATTGATCAGTTGGAATACAGCTTTTCATCACAGACCTGCTCGAGAACTTGAGTGAGAGCACGAGAGGAGAGTGTTGGTAGAGAACAGGGAATGGTCGCACAGACAGCCATCAGGAGCTGCCTTCACGGTCACATCTCCTCCATGTGGTCACTTTGACCATATACAAACCAATGCTTTAAATCATACCGGAGGTGTGAGTGGAGCTGGTGAACACAGCCAGCCTGGATACTAAAAGTAAAAATACAGGAGCAGGACAAGAAAAGAAAAGACATAGAGATAGATGATATAGAATGGCAATAAGTCAGAGCAGTAGTAACAGTGAAAATATGATGTTATTAAAAACCTTCAACCGCATAACGTAGCAATTTCACTCAGTTTCTAGATTTGCACTGTTTGCCCAATGGTCTGTGTTTGTTGTGCTGAAGAAAAACCTTAGAGATGATGCGAAAGATGAGGCAGAAAACGAAGAAGATGATGTATATTTTGGGGACCAACACAGTGGTAGGGGGTTTGAATGTAGAGAGGCTTACTACTGTATGTATCATTACAGTGGGTGTAGAATGGAAGAAAAAAAATATGTGCTAATGAAAATGAAACTTCACTTTGAGAAAAACTATCTAAGAGTGTGTGCTGTCTTTTGTGTGTCCAAGGTTTTTGTCTGTCTTTCAAAAAAAAAAAACTTCTTTAGGACAAAAGCAAATCCTCTTGGGCAGAGTCCTTTGTGTTTTGTTTGGCATTTTAAATCCTCAGCCTTCCACAGTGTGTCACTAACTCAGGATTGCTGTTGTATTTTACCCAAAGCTAATTCTATTTCACAGACACTCAACTTGAACTTTTATGATTTAACCTTTTCTTTATAAGTTAAAAGAACAATAAAAAAATCTTTGTTTAATCTTAAATCTAACTATATCTCTTCTCAGTGGCTTGAAACTTTCTGCATTTGCTTATTTGTAAAGCAAATCCTCTTGGGCAGAGTCCTTTGTGTTTTGTTTGGCATTTTAAATCCTCAGCCTTCCACAGTGTGTCACTAACTCAGGATTGCTGTTGTATTTTACCCAAAGCTAATTCTATTTCACAGACACTCAACTTGAACTTTTATGATTTAACCTTTTCTTTATAAGTTAAAAGAACAATAAAAAAATCTTTGTTTAATCTTAAATCTAACTATATCTCTTCTCAGTGGCTTGAAACTTTCTGCATTTGCTTATTTGTAAGACTTTGAGGAAATTAACTCAAACAAACCTTTTTCCTAGTGGACTTTGGCTTTTGTTAGTGACTTGGGTGCAGAAAGTGGACAAACTGACTTAAAATATGTTGCTTCAATAACAAAGTATAAAAAGAATCACTAATAAAACAGACCAATGTGAACAAATGAATATACAAACGCACACCAAATGTACATTAAGCATTATTAAAAGTCCATTTAGCAAAGATAAGCCTGGTGTTATTACACAGCTGAAAAATATTGGTTGGTTGAAGACTGAATTAGAGCTACAGAGTCACTTGAAGGAGAAAATCCTGATTCCTCTAATGGCTCTTGACCTAGGCCACATAGGCTGTTTCCTTGGGTGCCACCTGCTGGAGGGGCCCTCCACAAGCCATAAAAACATGCATAGAGTACAGTTTAAAACAAACACAAATTGTTATAAAATATTAAACCAAAAAGAACATTTGATACTTTTGTCATTATTTCATTTACCTGGCCATAAGCTGTTCTGCACAATGCACCATTTTGTTTGTGTCATTTCGATTGACTTAGGGACAAACTGGCTTTGTAACACATGTACTCCATTTTTACTTCATATTGATTTACCCATAGCGCCTTGTTATGATTATATCGTGTAAGAGGTTTAAAATTTCTGTGAAACTTGTTTTTATTTATGCAGGCACGTATGTTTAGTTGTGTTAGTGTGTGTTGATGGATGCAGACACATAATATTGTCTAGGGCACCAACATTTTAGAGACGGCTCTGCGTCACTCAGAAAACTCTGCTGTCGGTTCCTCAGTGTTTTCAGTAAGGAGTCCAAGTCACAAAGCAAAGATGACTCCAGACTAATCCCCAAGATTAGGGGTTAGGGTCTGAAACACAAAAGAAGAGATTAAGGCGAAGTCTGAAGAGTTCACTCTGTGACCGAGGTGTATTCCATTAAAGCGTGTGTCCAAAGAGCGCAAAAATGTCCACGTGACGTCACGATTGCTTTGGTTGTCTGATTCAACAATTTTAAAAAAGTCTCTCCAGAATCTCGCACTTTTGCGTAACTTTGTGGCAACTTCAACCGACGTCACAGCGACCTGCGTCGTTACGTCACCCTCTGTTTCCAATCATTTCCTGTTTGTGACTTCGCTCACGTGCAAAGTTCTGGCCATGTCTGCTTTAAAGCGTGGCATTCTCTCAATAGAAATGCATACAGAGACCGTGCAATGCAGTTCCAGAATATTCTACCTAAAAGAAGAAATTGTGCAGTGTCGTCTGACATCTCTCCTCTGGTGAACACAGCCGGAGAAATGAAGGAAACCGGGTGCATAAATAAGCTCCACAGACGCTGTCTCATCCCTAACTATTGCACAAGGTTAGTTGATTTAAGGACTTAAATTGGAAGGGTTTACGTCACACAGAGACAGAACGTGTCTAAATCAAATCAGTGTGTATTTAAAATAAAAGTAAAATGTAAATAATGATATTGAATCTAAATTAAAGGCATAGTCGCTTAAATAATCTTAAATGAATATGAGTCAAACTGTATTTTACACAAAGAAGTGCACTTTATTCATTGAAACTGCTGGGAGGATTCAAAGAAATAAAGCAGAAAAATCAAAAAAAGTTAAAATAAGAGTAAGTGAATATTTCTTTTTTAAAAACTGAAAACATAAATGGAAATTTAAACTAATTTAACCTTAATCTGTTTTCCTTTCTGTTTTAAAATGTATACACAGGTTAAATATTATAATAATATTGCAACAATTTGAGGAACAACCACTAATTGTATGCATTTTTATGTGAAACCCTATGGACCTGTCTAGTGAAACAGCAGCTAAATGACAGTCATAACAAATAATGTCTTGTTTAATTTATTTAATGCTTTGGAGGGTTTAAGGATTTCTTTGTAGTCTCTCTCTGTACTTTCTTCCTTTGTCACAAGTGTCAAGTTGACATCATTGGGAGTTGACTAGCTGGATAAAGGACACACACACACACACACACACACACACTCGGAGAGAGATACAGGCTTGGGTTAAGACAACATAGACAAGTATCAGCATTTTCCAGGGAGTACCCATTATTTTTGGCTCGGGGTCTCTAATGGTATTTCATTGTAATTGCTATGATGTCAGAGTGTCCGTCCGCCCTAATGGCCTTCTAAAAACAATAACAAGTACAGATTGGTTCCATTCACCGCTTATTTGAGCAGAGAGAAACACAGGATCCTAGGAGTGCAAAAGATTCCTGGCTTAAAAGGTAAGATATAATCCAATTTTTCAATTCTATTTTTATACAAAAGATAAATATGCATGATTTACTGTCTGGGCAATACACTATCTCAGACCATTTAGTGCACCGTGTGTGATTAATTTTAATTATTTGAATTGTTGCAAGAAGAGAAAGTAATCATGAAGTTTAGTTTGTGTACTCGTGGTGCTGCGTGAGTTTTTTCTTTGTTGCGTTAGAAGTTCTGCAGGTATTTCGAGTTGTGTTGTCTATGCACAGGAAGTATTTTAATCTGTGTGGTTTGTTTTGTTAAAGCTGAATCCATGTGTTTCAGTGCAGTTTAAGCAGTCGGCTTGACAGTGTGCAGAATAATTGAGCGGATGTCTCCAATAACACTAGAGGCCAGAGTATGCTCTGATTCAGACCAAATGAGAAAAACTGCTGCTGTACAATAAAGTCATATTAAGGAACTCCCAAATCAAATATTAAAGGCTTATTTCCTTCCTTCCTAGCTTTCTTTCCTTCTTTCTGTCCTTCCGTATTTTCTCTCTCTCTCTTTTTCTCATTTCATTTTTACTATTTCTTTCATAATAAATATAACTGCGTCGCTTCAATGGCTGCAGTGGCTAAAGTAGACACCAGATGGAGGTGTGACTTAATGCTTATGTCACACTGATCAACTTGGACTGATGGGAATTGTCTGCAATAAGTTATGAGTCTATATTATATGATCTGTTATATCTTTCAGTCGAAACTCTTCAGCAGTAAAACATTCGATCAAACATTTTGTCACTTGAGTCTATATTATATGATCTGTCATATCATTCAGTCGAAACTCTTCAGCAGTAAAACAACTCTTTCTGAATTTTAGGTTCCATAAGAAAAAAACAACAACTTATTTCTACCTGTGTCTTGATATTGTGGTGAATAATGTTTCTTTTTATACACTCTGTATATTCATCATTCCCAGCATGCACTTCCAACTTCCTCCACTCCCTTTCCTCATCCTCCTGGTTGCCAAGGTAGCCGTGATATGCAGTGCCGTGTCAACCACCCTCCATGGCTTCCGAGGCTGTGCAGTGCGGGAGTTCTCCTTTGTGGCCCAGAAACCTGGCTGCAAGGGGCTACGCATCACAACAGAGGCCTGTTGGGGGCGCTGCCACACTTGGGAGGTATAATTACTGCACTCAAAGACAGCACTTTGTGACTGTTTTTAAATCTTTCAAAGATAATTGTAACAAAAACAGAAAATTGACAAATAAATAGACTTGCTAAATACGAATTAGACTTAATAGCAAATTATTTATTATAAACAGTAAAAAAGAAAGAAATTCTCAAATGTATTCATAGTAATGTGTGTCAATAGCCAAAACGTTAAAAAAGCCACTCACCAAATGTAAAAATGAGCCTTGAAAACATTAGCCTAGCACATTGTCAAAATAGAATATAGTTAAAATATGTTAGCCACGATAACAAATTATTTGCTACAAATACAAACCATTGGAACTGGAATACATAGCTGAAACCTGCAAAAGTTAAAATAAGCTGTAATTGAACTAGTTAGCCATAACAAGCCGTAAATGCCGTTTGCCTTGAAAAATTCTTAAATTCTTAATTATTAAAAGTATTAAATTAAATCACAAGTTTAATACAAGTATTGAATAAATAAAGCAAGTCAAAATAACATTTGAGATTTTCTAAATGTTTGTTCTAATATCTAGCATTAATATTTAAACCATTATTTTAAAATAAATTATGCAGAACAAGTTTCAGGAGCCATATACCTATGTGACTGAAAAAGGCCTTAGTGTTGTCTTGCCAACACCATAGGTCTCTACGATGTTCTTGTACTTCATTATAGTACTTACAAACAGTATAAAAATTCAAAGCAC
Organism: Cynoglossus semilaevis; assembly: GCF_000523025.1. NCBI lineage: Eukaryota > Metazoa > Chordata > Actinopteri > Pleuronectiformes > Cynoglossidae > Cynoglossus > Cynoglossus semilaevis. The sequence continues at coordinate 20,076,093 of NC_024307.1, forward strand.
CAGTTTCATAGCAGGACTTCTATATTTGTTTTGTTATTTCTAGAGGCTCTGTAGTCAGGAATTTTGACAAATTAAATAACTGATTAATGACCCAGGACCTAACCCAAACCATTGGACGTCTAATGTCCCAGCCCTAGTTCTGACCCATGTGTTACTGTCATAAAAATGCTCAAATCCTCCCAAATCAGGGGGGTCAATAGAACTTTTACTGGGAATGGTACCAGTCTGCTGAGTTTCATGCACTACTTCATTTTCAGACAACTCTTTCTGAATTTTAGGTTCCATAAGAAAAAAACAACAACTTATTTCTACCTGTGTCTTGATATTGTGGTGAATAATGTTTCTTTTTATACACTCTGTATATTCATCATTCCCAGCATGCACTTCCAACTTCCTCCACTCCCTTTCCTCATCCTCCTGGTTGCCAAGGTAGCCGTGATATGCAGTGCCGTGTCAACCACCCTCCATGGCTTCCGAGGCTGTGCAGTGCGGGAGTTCTCCTTTGTGGCCCAGAAACCTGGCTGCAAGGGGCTACGCATCACAACAGAGGCCTGTTGGGGGCGCTGCCACACTTGGGAGGTATAATTACTGCACTCAAAGACAGCACTTTGTGACTGTTTTTAAATCTTTCAAAGATAATTGTAACAAAAACAGAAAATTGACAAATAAATAGACTTGCTAAATACGAATTAGACTTAATAGCAAATTATTTATTATAAACAGTAAAAAAGAAAGAAATTCTCAAATGTATTCATAGTAATGTGTGTCAATAGCCAAAACGTTAAAAAAGCCACTCACCAAATGTAAAAATGAGCCTTGAAAACATTAGCCTAGCACATTGTCAAAATAGAATATAGTTAAAATATGTTAGCCACGATAACAAATTATTTGCTACAAATACAAACCATTGGAACTGGAATACATAGCTGAAACCTGCAAAAGTTAAAATAAGCTGTAATTGAACTAGTTAGCCATAACAAGCCGTAAATGCCGTTTGCCTTGAAAAATTCTTAAATTCTTAATTATTAAAAGTATTAAATATTTGCCTTGAAAAATTCTTAATTATTAAAAGTATTAAATTAAATCACAAGTTTAATACAAGTATTGAATAAATAAAGCAAGTCAAAATAACATTTGAGATTTTCTAAATGTTTGTTCTAATATCTAGCATTAATATTTAAACCATTATTTTAAAATAAATTATGCAGAACAAGTTTCAGGAGCCATATACCTATGTGACTGAAAAAGGCCTTAGTGTTGTCTTGCCAACACCATAGGTCTCTACGATGTTCTTGTACTTCATTATAGTACTTACAAACAGTATAAAAATTCAAAGCACCAGTTTCATAGCAGGACTTCTATATTTGTTTTGTTATTTCTAGAGGCTCTGTAGTCAGGAATTTTGACAAATTAAATAACTGATTAATGACCCAGGACCTAACCCAAACCATTGGACGTCTAATGTCCCAGCCCTAGTTCTGACCCATGTGTTACTGTCATAAAAATGCTCAAATCCTCCCAAATCAGGGGGGTCAATAGAACTTTTACTGGGAATGGTACCAGTCTGCTGAGTTTCATGCACTACTTCATTTTCAGAATGATTGAAAAACCAAGTTTATTGAATTAGGAAGCTGGGGAGAGGAGAGGGAAAGCTCCAAGTCAGCAACATCACAGATGACTTATTGTAAGATTCTAAAAGTAAAGTTTAACCGGTTTGACAAATAACTAAGAAACCAGCCTCGGGTTTGACTAAGACTTTATTTCTGGTCTTTTTACAGCATCTAACAGTTATTGTAGCCATGCTGCGGGGTCAGGCAGACCACCGGAGTACAATCAATTCATGCCAGATGAAAACAGATGGGCCACTCATATTGACATGTTATTTTCCTGTCTATAAAGAACCTCCTGCCTTAATGGAAAGCCTTCAGTTTCATAATACAGGAAACAGAGAGATACAATCATTATAATATATAATATAATAATATATATATTTATATAAATAGCATGAGTAACTAGCATTGCGCACTACAACAATGTGATATTGATTACCTCAAATACATTGACGTCGAGATCATAGAGGAGCTAAAAGTAGCATCAGGTGCAGAGGTAGGTGAGGTCCACCTAGTCCTGAACGACACTAAATATAGTACACTGCAAAGTGCTGTTGTGTCAAGAACTCTGTGACACAAGACTTATGATATTGTGAATGTAAAAAAGGCGACCAACCTTTTTTTCCGCCCACATTGCTAACTTTGAAAACCCTACTAGCTATAAGGTTTTTCGCTTGTAAGTTAAACAAACAGCACACAGTCTCATCTTATAAACTGTGCCACCTTTGTTTTCAGAAACCAGTGCCGGAACCTCCTTACATCCAGAGGCATCACCGTGTATGCACGTACAGCCGTATACGTCACATGACCGCCCGGCTGCCTGGCTGCCAACCCAACATCTCTTCTCTCTACCACTATCCAATGGCCTTGCACTGCCACTGTGCCATCTGCTCCACACAGGACACAGAGTGTGAGACCTTCTAAGGGACAAAGCAATACAAACGGTTTAACGTACAGATTGGCAAACTATCATATAATGAGTTAATCTCACCATAATCCAAAAGGAATTCTGGGAATATTGTTTTTTTACTTATTATAAAAGCACTGTCAAAGCATGTTTATATTTTAGGTGAGGTTTCATGTGAATCAATTTGTAAAACAGTAAAGAATGATCTGTAAGTCTTTGTGATTATTTTGTTACTCATGACTTCGGAAATAAAAATAATAAAATAACCACTATGTGAATTTTGAGTTTTCTGTCTTGAAGCCATGAGTTTAAATACCTCGACTGGTCCGCAGTTGTACTCGCCATGTTTTTCCTGCTTCTTTACAAATATACCTGATTTTACATCATTTTAAAGTGAAGACTTCAGATGGTTTGCTGAGGTCATAACTTGATCAGTCATTTATTATAAACTTCAAATAAAATTATATAACGTTTCAATTTTTTAAAAGCTCTTGATTTTTCTGCTCTTTTTCTGAAGAAAACACATTCACCCAGCAGTACAACTTGCAGAAGGTATTTATTGAAACAAAATATCGAAATCTACAGTATATAGTGCATTTTTTTTCTGTAATTCCATTGACATTTCAGACATGCTTAGTTTCATTCATAGATAATATTTACAAATTGCCTTTCAGTTCAAATTTATAAATATAAATATTTTTCTGTACATTCTTTAGTCTCATATCTGTGTTTAGTGGTTATTGTAAAAAGAAAAATGCATTTATTTTTGTGACGTAATGATTCATTTAACACTGAAATGTTCTCAGTCATCATCATATGCTGTGGGATTTCACTGTATTGTAAATTGACTGTATTATTACACATTTCACTTCAACCTTTGATAGATTCCTAGTCATGCACGTTGGTTAGATCTGGAGATGAAATTGCAGCCTTTGTTCATTCTTTGAAATTCCCAAAGGTTGAAGTTTTTTTCTTTTTTTAGAATTAGTGACAATAAAAGGTGATACTGTAGATATGAACAAAAAACAATTTAAAAAGCATGGTGCATTTTCACATACAAAAGAGGATTTTTATCAGTTGCATCAGCATCATCCTAATCATACTAGGCTGCTGGAAAAACATACTGACATAAGGTGGCACCCTAACCCAAAAACAAGTGTTGTAAATAGCTCTGCAGTCATATTGGTCAGACAAAGTGTCCATTAAAAAGAGGCACAAGCAACAAGTTAAGTTTGCTCATTTAAGACAGAAGCTATACCAGAAGCAAGAAAATGCTGTTTTGGAATAATGCAATGGAATAAATCATTTAATGGCAGAACTTTGTGCGTGAGTGCGTGTGTCTTTGAAACAAACATGCAGGTCAGCCATCATTCACTTCATTTCCTAGGTGATGATGCGTTGTGCTGTCGCGGTGTGTCAGTAACGGGATTTGCGGCACATATCGCAGCGACAGGCCTTGGCTGTTAGTATTTCGATTTCTTCATGGTGACGACCACGTGGGCAGTCCAGGCGAACTTTGACCTAAGAGAAAAACAGTTGTTCAACAGGCTGTTAGACATCAGAACTACAGCTGTAATGGTGGTCAAATTTCATCTCCACTCCTCACCTTTGCGTCCTTGCTGATGGTGCAGCATCTTGATGCTGAGGTGATGTTGTGGGTGAAGTTGGAGGCCACCAGGACAGAGTATCTGGATGGGAATGCGCTGGACTCACAGTAGCCCACGCAGGCGTACACGAGATGAATTCCTTTACATGTGCTGCGGCGATCACTGCGAATGGTCAGGTTAAAGGCTGCGGGTCGGAATAAAGGGGTAGAAGAGAGGCTGTGTTTTAATTACAGCATTTTGTAGAATGATTTTTTCATACAGTGACCATACAGTTCAGACAAAGTCATATTTTTAAACCCTAAAGCAAGGCCTGGAAAACAAAATGTTAACTGTTTCAAAGTGAAAAATCAGATGGATACTAGACTAATGTACTAACTTTTTTTTCTAATGCCTTTATTTTCCAAAAATAGCTCCACCATGGGAAGAGGTTTCTACATAGTCCAGTGATGCGCCACTTGCAGGAGACACAGAGCTGTTGCAGGGAGGGCCCAGCAAGGTAAAAGAAGTTCAGTTTGAATATTTTCTCTATTTGATCAACAAATACATGTGGGCAAATTTGACTAGATTGTAATTTTTGAGCAGCTGTGATTGTGTTAGTATTGGAGGGGGTCTTGACAATGGTCATATTTATTTATTTTCATATTAAGGAAAGGAAAGGAAAGTGAACTCCTTGTCATTGTGACACAGCTCACCACTGCACACAACCAAATCTGACCTCTGTCTTTAACTCATCACTCATCAGTGAACAGTGGGCAGCTTTTTGAGCGCCCGGGGAGCAGTGTGTGGGGACGGTGCCTTGCTCAGAGCACCTCAGTGGTAACTTCCTTAACCACTAAGCCCACCACTGCCCCAAAAGGGCTTGTCAATCGTGCCATAACTACTGGTTTAAAAGGACAGAACTTTCTAGTGCGGAGTCACTCACGGTATAGGTGACACCCAGGGGTGGGGTTGTCATGGCTCCAACCAATGGGAGGGAAAAGCAGCAGCAGTGACATCACTGGTACGACCAGGAGGAAAAGATGTGAGGTCAGACAGGGCGACATGTGAACGGCAGCCTGGAGGGTCCAAACAAAAGAATAGACAACACACCAAACTGTCAACTAAACTGACTTTTAGTTGACTTTGTAATGTAACTATTTTACTATAGAAAATGTCTTTTTTATAGCTCATTTTAGTATATAGATACTTTTTTGTTGTTAAAAAGCAAGTATGCATGTATTTAGTGATTTGGTCAAAATTGCATTTGGGTTAATTATAAAAAACCCCATAAAATCATATGAAGGTGGTACAATAACGTTCAATCATCACCACACGACGTCACGTCATTTTCAGCATCATAATGACATGTTTAAGTCTAAGTATATCCAGGTATAAATATTTAATTAAGCTATGAGATTTTCAAAGACCCGGGTCTAAACCTGGGCGGATCAGCGGTGCTGCTGAACTTGACTCTCCCATCAAAGTGTTGCCCAGAGCTCCCTCCACTTCCTCGCCAAGGTGAATTCCCATCCTGCGTGAATTAATAAAATGACCTACTCTGTTTGACTTCTCACTCTGCCTCATTTAACAGCTGCCTGCTGACACACGTGCACGATGAATGTGCATGTGCGTCCAGGTTTCATCAGCAGAGTCATATGAAGTCTCTCTAGAAATTGGGTCTTGAACATGAGCAAAAACAAAGTGCTTGTGTTCATAGATGCACGTGCCAAGGTTCCCCTTCTCTTGCTAACACGTGTGTAAACAGTAAAGTCAGGTTTTCCCAAGAATTTGGTGATCCTGACCCTTGCCCCCTAAAGTGGCTCTTTCCAACTCGGCTGGGAACGGGCGCTAGGGTGATGGAGGAACAGCCCTGGGGGATGCCATTAATGCTGCTCTGATGTGACATTTCCACGCCTTAAGGTTCCCTCGTTGAGGAAAGTGGGTTGTAACGAACAACATGACACTGGAAATGGTAGAGGGAGAGTAAGTGTTCAAGACCACCGAGTCCACAGCACCGCAGAGTTAGGATTCTTGAAACACGTCTCAAACCTCCAACATGTGGTCTGAGCCATTAAAGTCAAGACACTTTCTAAAAGGATCTTCTCTTTGCAGTACTTTTATTTTTAGATATACTGTACACGAGGAGACATGAGTCAGGATGTAATGACTGGATTATATTACCTTTTTAAAATCTGTTTGAAGAATACCCTGGATGTAAACAATGTAAACGGTGTCTTATTGTTACATCAGGCAGTAATCTAGTAATAAATAATGTCATGCAACATAAAAACAAATTGTAAATACTGGGCACATACAGTGTTGTTCATGTCGCCAGATTATGTCATTTACTGTTTAAAATTATAATCTGAAAAATTCTGGTAATAAAATAAAATAAACTATAATTAATTAAAATAATGACATTAATAAATAAATACATTAACAAAATATAATAGATAACACACATATAAGAACAGTTGTGTGAAACAAAATTGTAGCATTTTAAAAAATCAGTTCATACAAAAACACATTAATGTATCTCAAATACATAAAAATTGTGTCCTTAAAGTTTTTTTTATTTGGCACATTTGAAAATATTATATATTTATATCTTAAAATATATAGGTCTGTAAAGATCCATGCACATCAAACATTGATTTTTTATCTTTTTTTGTCTATAAAATGCATTTTTAGTTAAAAAGTAAAAAGGAGATGAGTCTTACCTGGAAAGTGTGGAGAGGAAAGTGCAGTGTCTCAGTGCAGTACAGGTGTGTGTGTGTGCGCCTGTGTTTGAGTGAGTGTGTGTTTCTGCGGAGCCTCATATAAGTAACGCAGGTAAAACACTTAAAGCGCTGAACACACCCACAATTAGAGAGCTGAGTGTCTTCTCTCTCCTGGCTGCACAGCAAGAGCGATGATGACACTTCAAAAAAATAGACCGAAAATTCAGAGTCGTCTTCAACCTGTCTTTGTCCCTGTCCGTGAGTGTGCAAACATTTCTCTGTCCCTCCTACTACTCCATCCTCACGCTCTGTTTTAAACCTTTGGGGGGACTGCTGCAGTGACACAGAGGAAAACTAGATAGGTTTTCCATCAACGCACAGCCGAACACACACAGTCCTACCTCACACGTATCTACACATGCAAGGAGGTGCACACATGTTCACAGAGAAGCACACACACACACACACACACACACACCAAAAATAGTCACTCTAAGCCCCAGTACACAGTGCAATTGGACAAATACATTGAAGTGAAGGAGACCCGTGCACTCAGAGGCCTGGGATTTCAATTTGTGGCTTCAGGAGGAAGGGCAAGGTTGGGTCAGAAGATATTGTGGCTTTAGGTCAATTTTCTCTTCCTCTATGTGTGTGTGTGTGTGTGTGTGTGTGGTACATTCAGGGTATATTGGGGCAAATCTCTGGCTCTGGATATTTTCTTCCGTGTCTTGTTGAACAGAGGATGTCAGCTAAGAAGCCTGGCTTTCCAAGCTCCTCGATTTAATTATTTGTTACAGTGTGTGTGTGTGTGTGTGTGTTTGATTATGCATAACAATGGCCATCAACTGGTGATAGAACAACTGAAAACCAACTCGTCACTCCATATATGTCTCCATTCACTAAACCAAAAACCTACAAAGGCTTTCCTTTGTTCTCTTCTGGCGAGAATCCAAATTAAGCTGCCTTAAAAAAAAGCTCCTCCAACCATCTGAGGATAGGAGGGGGAGGGGAGAGGGGGGGTTCCAAATTTAAACTTCCTCTCCTGAGGTCCCTGTTTTAAAAAAAAGTCAAGTTTTTCTGTGAGTTTTTCCAGGTTTTTCCCAGTGAGATCCTACTCTGGGAGTCACCGCTGTTGTTTGCCAACAAAACCTGCAGAGACCCTAAAAACCGCTCATAAAAATAAAATTATGATTGACTCTAGGTCCTTGTGCAAAGGCGAACTGGCCAGCAGCAACTATTCCAGAAAGGTCACTGAACAACATGGTTACAATGAACGGAAGATCTTTAGAGATCTGTCCTTAAATCATAGGAAAATCATTTACTCCGATACTTTAATAAGGCAGAAAAAGTTACCCTGTCTGATTTGAATGAGTGCTCGATGTCGCCCTCTAACTACTGGGGTTAGCTCCAGCTCCCCAGTGACCTTGGAGTGGATAGATGGTTGGATTGATGGATGTATATTCACAAGTGGTAAATAAGTCCAGTGGGTGGCAGCACTGCAACTCAATGGATTTTCCAAGTTTCATACAGTAGGTGGTCGTTTCTTTTTTGTACAAGAATAGACATTTTTTCACAGTGTTGTTGGATGTGTCCAGGTCCACAGTACAGTGAGAGCTGTGTAACATGTACCTGTAGAGCACTGTATGTGAATAAATGTATATAAAACAAAAATATTGTCCGGTGAATCAAGGCCTTACCCTTGGTTCAGTCATAAATCAGCTGCTGCTCAGACTTGATGGAAATTGGCACAACAAAAGCACTATATCTGGGACTGTATTACAGTACTACAGTGGGAGTTTATTTGCTGTGTGTGAAATCCAGGAGTGGCAGATGAATAAGTGAAGAGGGTAACCACTATCTACACGAGTAGTTGGAGTGGGGTAGGTCTATAAGCAGAGGTAGAGAAGGACATGGAGGTGGTCAGTGTTACATTAGAAAGTGAGATGGAGGCAGACAATAAGAATAATAAGAAAAAGGGAGAAGTAGTGTAGTATTTTATGTTTACTGGAGCGAATCATGACTACACATCTATGGTCAACAGATTTGAACCCTAATTACTTAATGAAACGTACAATTTCCCACGAACAGATGTTATGCACTATGACGTCAAAGTGTGACCAAGCGTATTCTTCCACCGTTGTCAGACAGTTATTAAAAACACATCAGTGAGACACACCGTTTCACTGGGCAACACTTTCCTTCATTATCATAAACACACAGTGGTTTATTCTGACTCAATCCCACAGACACCTCCTTATCAACCAAGAGCCAAGTGCGTATCAGAGCTAAAAATAGCCCGCATCAATGACCTGTTTACATTTACGTCTGCTTAAACTGCATTTGGCTGTGAACAGACACAACAAACCTATCACTAACATAAAGACCAGTTCAATAGGAGTGAGTCCGTTATTAATCGACCTTGTTATCACCTTGAGAGTGATGCAATAGAAGTTGTGCGTGTGTAAATCATCCACAGACAAGAAAAAAATAAATACAAATTTAATCATCTTACTTTATATGAAAATAATATTTTTCAGCCATTAAAAACTCATTTGGAGCTCTAAAAATCCACAAGAATAATGTTTGAAGCAATAGCTGTGGTGTTCTCCATGGGAATCCGCAATCATGCTGTCCTCCGCTATGTACGCTGCTGCGCGACATAGGTTTTTACGTACCGTTCACCTTTACGTTTTCTATACAACTGATTCCCGCATATATGTACAGCATGTTTTTATCACACATTCTCCCCTGTCATTTCTATTTCATAGTAAGTGTGTACAGTACAGTGTGTTTTGATTTCCTGCCTGTTTCTACTCTGTCAGTTACAACATCGGGCAGTGGTGGCTTAGTGGGTAAGGGAGCGGTCTTGGGTCTGAAAGGTTTCAGGTTTGCGTCCTCCAGCTGCCAAGTTACCACTGAGGTGCTCTGGTACCATGGCACTGTCCCCACACACTGCTCCCCAGGTTCTTAAAGCTGCCCACTGTTCACTTTGGTGATGGGTTAAAGACAGAGGTCACATTTGGTTGTGTGCAGTGGTGAGCTGTGTCACAGTGACAAGGAGTTCACTTTTCTACTTTCCACATTGTGAACCCAAGTTCCTGCCTGGGTGTGCTTCATTTGGGTCCTCACCTCCAGAGATGACGCCCACTCAGGTGATTATAGGATACAACTAAGATTCAGGATCATTGGAGACCAATACACATGACAATGTCCCATTAACTGTATTTCTTTTTTTAAATTTATATGATACATATGATAATTGCAAACACAATTATCTCTCAGGCCGTGAAAAGACCACATGCAGCTAATTTCACACACACACACACACACACACCTTCTTAGAAAAACACAATTATCATCTTATGGCCCCTCTACCCCAAACATTCCCAATCCAGTTATGGCAATGGAAAACGGAATGTGTGACATCATCACTTTAACCTGTCACCTACACACGCACAAACACACAAAACTATTAGTGCTTTGACTTGTAAGTTGCATGGACGGCCACAGTGTGTGTTTCTGTTAATGCCATGCCAACCAGAGAGAGAGAGAGAGAGAGAGACTACACACCTGGATGGGCTGCAGTAACTTCCAAAGAGAGAGGGGAGAGAAGGAGAAACATGAATGAACTTTGTTAAACTAGAGACTTTTCTAGTAACTCACAAACACACACACACACACACACACACACACACACACACAAACTACTCCAGTGTGACTCAGCGGGGTGACTTATGTTTGTATCACTCAGTGGCCCCGGCGCCCTCGGCTGCTGTGGAAACTGTGGCGTCTTGAATAACTATAACAGCATTAATGTGTCCGCTTCCACTTCTGCCCTGTTATTTTAATCCCTGTGCCAGTACACAGTGATCTGTGTGTGTGTGTGTGTGTGTGTGTGTGTCTGTGCATCATGACTGTGCTGGAGCTGAAATGTAGGGGATGGCCCATTGTGTGTGTCATTTTCAATACTATGAGTGCATCATTATGTCGGACAGGATATTGTGCGTGTGTGCGTGTGTGTGTGTGTGTGTAATGGAGGGTGCAAGTTCATGTCTATTATAAATGATGTGTGTGTTGTTCTGGGCTGTGTGACAAAGCAAAGAGAGGATTAGGCAAACTTTTCCTGTTTCTAAGATAATGTTTGAGATGACCCTTTTACCCCAAATATAAACACATGGTCGTGTGTGTGGTGCATGTGCATGTCCACACACACACACACACACAAATAACATTTTTTAACTGCATTTTTTTATACAATATGCAACAAGGTGACACATAAGGAATGAAAGTCGTAAAACGTACACACACACACACCTGTAGCTAACAGAGATTGACCAAAGGAAATGGAGTTTCCACAGAGTGATGTGTACTAATGATAATACACAGACACACAAATGGGAGTATTTATTAGACTTATATAAACACTCGAGTATCTATTTAGAAAAGGAGATCGGTCTTTACTTTTTAATGTCAAAGATGAGCATTTATTTTTTTGTGCTAAAGGCAGTTTTATAGTATTTCAAATTTTACTACTAACAGTACTATACTGCAGTGGACGAGTCGCCCCTACAGCTACTGTACTGCTTCACAACTCTACTAAACTTTCTTTTTCTGTCTAAATTCACTGTGATTCCTGTTATTATCAATGAAAAAAGGAAAATAAATTACAAATGAGCTTAATTTTTACATTTTTATTAAATTGAACCTACTGTGGTTCCCATGTTTGGAACCACTATTATACTGTTTGATGGATGAGTACCTGCTGACTTCCTCAGCATAGAGGTGACCATTAATTCAAAATAACTTGCAACAAATTAATTCACACAACACAACCCTGTTGTGCTTTAACCCAGAGCATGTGCTGCTGCTTTTACAAACCTGTTGTTGTGTGTTTTTGCCAACAGTGGTGTCGTCTTGAAGACCACAGTGTTTGGAACATCCTCGGTCACACTGGTTCAGGCCATTTGTGAGTCAGAGGCACTGCAGGACATCTTGTGATATTAATAGAAAATGAACACAGCGTTTACCGTCCGTCATTGATTCTGTGGTCCTCTCTGTTGCCTGGTTGTGACCCTTCAACTGAGCTAGAACAGCAAATCTTGAATCTGTTTCTGAGAGTCCTCTGGTCTTGACAGGGTGACTATCCTTTGTGACGTGAAACTGCCTTTAACAACAGTAACTTGGTGGAGTTCGTTTGTTTGTAACGCAATTTGATGAAACATTTGTGCATAGATGTTTTTGTTTATTAACTGGTCATTTATACCCATGACTTTAATTCCACAAAACTCTATCCAAAGAGTTTAGTTGTTAGCAACTGGACTTCTTCTTGGAACTTCATCAGTTTCTTGTCTTTCAAGCTCCAAAAATAAATCCAGTTGCTAACAACTAAAGTCTTTGGATAACATGACCTGGATGAATGAGAATCTTCACAGACGTACACAAAACTCTGACTTTTTGTCCATCTATATGAATCAATTCTGGTAAAAACATGCAGTACGGTATTTTAATAGGTGAAAGGCAAGAACAGGAATGAGGTGCAGAGGAGGTTAATTTTGGAACAATCATTTACTTTAGAACAGGTGGGGACACTTAGGAACAGTTCATTTTGATAAATACAGAAATGATACTGACCAACACGTCAATAAGAAAGACAGAAACAAAACTCGTGGTCAACTGTATCCTCTCTCAAGCCTTAGCGACTTTTTTCAACGTTCCTTGAAAAACATGGAGAAAGGGAAGATCCGGCTGCAATGTCAGGAAGAAAAAAGGTTTAAAAGTCTGTTCAAGTTGAATGGGTCACAAAAACACAACATCTTTCAACATTCCCAGCAGGTCTGAGCAGATTTGCTCCACAGAATCGCAGCGATAGTAACTTGTGAGCACATATCAGCTGGATTTCCCCGACCGTTCTTTCCTGTCTCCTGCAGATCTGCAGCAAGCATCAACTCTTTTATTTCCTGTGGCGGTGGATGTCAATCAAACAGGTCTGAATCCCAACTATGGTTTGCAATGAAATACTTTTGGCTGCTGTTAACCTGGCTACTGTTGTTTACCAGCCCTTGACTCGCTGTGTTAACACTGACCTGGCCAGCCAGGTGAGAATCCCCGGCCGCTGCACGGCTCGGTTGGTCTCAGGCTCCAGCTCTAGACTGTCTGAACTCTGGCCCTCTCTGATGATGTCATCAGCGGATTTCATCTGAGGTACTTCACAGCATTCGCTCCTCTGCTTGTAAAGGTAAATAATGAAACCAAAAACAAAGTATTAGATTTTAGGCAAAGAGTAGATGTTTGTGTATTTGCCAAATTTGGCTACCAATTAAAATGTGAGAGGAGTTAGTATAATAAAACAAGTCATGTGCTTTGTTAATATTTAATCGCTTTTTGACTTGTAACAACTCACTTTAATGTTTCCAAAAAAAAATCTTTTTATGTTTAAGAATAAAAGTTAGGCTGGTAATTCAGTCAAAGTTAGCGTTTTATCTCAATTAAAAACTAATTGGAATTCATGTGGTGTAAGTCGTATTCTGCTGAGCTTCCTCTTAAACTTGCGCACAAGTTGAATCATCTTGAGGTCATCACTGTCTTCCACACTAATCCTCTCTAAAGCGCTCTAGACTTGCATCAGCACTTCCCTCTCGCTGTTAAGAAAATAAATAACTTGATGGGCTGACATAATTAGTTTAAATCATTTTTCCATCTGAAACAAAAGCAGGGGGAAAAACGAAGCCAGAGAAAGAAGGGATGGAAAGAAATATAAGTGAGTGTAAAAAGAGAAAAGGATCAGAGGAGACAAGGGGCTGAGGAAGACGGGAGGAGAGGGAGGGAGTCTTTTGACACTTGTTTTACACACACACACACACACACAGAAAGACTCAGAAAGAGAAAACATGTAGCCTGCTCTCTCTGCTTGGCTCTTTGTCTGATGTCGTCCTATTATTAACCTTAATCACCCTTGTTATCCTACCTGTCTGCGCTAATGTTAGCCTGAGGCTGCCATAAAGGATGAGATGCCACAAGTGAGTGTTAGCTTGTATATGTGATGGAGAGGAAACAGAAAGAAAAAAAAAAGCAAAATTGTTTGACTTCCAAGAGGCTGCCGTCTGAAACGAACAAGTTTGACTTTTGACACTGAAGAAAGTGACAAAACCACTAAACCAGTGAGGAGTTTGTGGATGAATGAACTGAGTGACTAGATAAAAGGAGTCACCTCATCAATACGTCCTGTGTCTTCTGTCATCTTTGCCTCCGAGTCAGGATTGTTCATGGCCGTGCACCTTCTGGTCGTTGGACCGTGACTGTGTGAGATAAAAAATGTACATCAAAGGCATAGTTTATTCTCATTCAGTACATATAAATGAACATCTGAATATCAAAGAAACTACCTCCAGATTTAATCCCATTATACAAAATGATTCTGTTATGCATTAATTATTTTATGAATGTATGCACATACATGGTTTCGTCTTTATTGTCCTCCCACTGATCCCGGCTGATGTCCCTTGACATCAACTGCAACCAGGGACCTACTGAATGATCTGTTTAACTATCATGCTACAATATAAAAGCAGCCTCCTTTCCATGGACATTCTCAAATTAATTTCATCATCCTGAAGGTGTTTGACCCCATAGGAGAGTTCTCCTTGTCCTGTTGCCAGGGCTTGAGTTAGAACCATGCGCCCATAAGGCATGATCAGGCCTATTTCAAATGGGGTATTTTTTTAGGAAGAGTTCCTGCAGGAGGAGTTCCTGGGGGTCTGTTTCAGGGTGAATAATAATGAATCAGTTAGGACCTGTACTCCCAGGCCTCAGCAACCCTGCAGTGGTACAGTACGGGACAAAAAGGCATTTTAATTATTTGCCACTTCAACTTAGAACACACATCAGGACCTAAAGGTGTCCAGTCGGATTCTATTTGGACCATAAGAGAACCTGAAAAGTCTCTGAACATTTGTTCCTGTTCTTTGATCTGTTCTGCTGGCATTTTGACACTGGTTTTATCGTGTTCATTCTTGTGCTCTGCGTCAGTACTGTTTTCTTCAGTCAACTGTTTGTTTATTGTGTGTCTGTCCAGAACAGGACTCTGTTGAGAATGAGACAATGAGACTGGTAAATGCCAGTTTAAACAGCTTAGACATAGACAGTGGGTCAGATCTGTGCTATGTCTTTCTCTTCGTCCAGTGTTTATGTTCTGTTTCCATATTTAGAGCAGGAACATATAGAAACAGGAACACACTGACTTTCCCCTTCATTTCAAGAGTAACATTTGTGGAACTTACATTGCGTTATTTGACATAGATTTCCTGCTGTGCTCCTTTGTGTGCCACTGTTGTGAGGACATGTAAACGTAATGGTTGGTGCAATGACAATGATTCAATGAGATTTGCTCACTAAACCTTTATTTCCTGTGAATCAGTAACAAGGCTCGAGGCCTCTGAAGTTTTTTTTCTTTCTCTCTGTGTTTACACATTTTGTGCAGTTGACTGTGTTCTTCAAGCTTTAAATAGAGGAGACAATTCTGTTTATGTAATTTAAATAGGAACCCAGTGAAGGAGAAAAGCTTGTTTGTGTGTCAATGAGTGTGTGTGTGTATTTAAATATTGAGTTTTGCCAAGCTGCACCTCCTGTCAGGGTGATTGAGTTGGCGCCAATTTGCCTTTTGTAAGTTTCCTAACTGAAGAATTTGTGTGTGTGTGTGTGTGGATTAGGTTGGTACTCACGGTCATTTTGATTTTATTTTTACTTGTGTATGTGTATACGTGTGCGCTGCATGCATTTAAATGTACGATGAAGAACAGACTTATATTTGTATTTTTGTATGAAATTGCATGGCAGTCAATGAGAAAATTTTAATTTCCCCTAAAACACAAACAAAATAAGCAGATATCAGTTAAAGCAAAAATGAATGTTAATTGTGGTCAAAAAGTGCTAAGATAATAGATTTTTAATTTAACATTAATGCAAAATTGATCAACATGAACACAAATGTTTTTGTTCTATTCCTAATTTGTTTGCCTCACAAGAATGGACCACTACTACTCAGCTCAGATGTAAGTGTATATATATATGTACTGTAAACATTATTATAATACACATATATATATATTATTATGATTTTACATTTGTGCATATATATACATATACATATATATTCTGGATGTTTGTGATAGGCTGCTGATCTGTCTGGGTAGTATCCATTTTTTAAAATACTGTATATATGTGTATACTATTTTAAAAACCTATATTAAAGTATTATATTATATTTCACATTCAATGCTATGTGATATATATATTATATATGTTTTAATTATTTCAAAATAGTAAATAACTGTTTAATCAGTCAAACAGCATGATCTCTGCAGACCATCAATACATGTAAGCCACAGATGCCCATGTGGCATCCATGAAAAGGATGGGTCATAGCTATGTATTTACAGTAGATGTGACCTCTGTGACCTCAGGGTTTAGTAGAATTGCAGCTACTTAACACATAAATGTTTAAAAGTTACACTTTTTGTACAATAAAGGCAGCTGTGGTGTTACCTTCCCAGGGACATGTTGCTGTCAGCCACCATGTCCTGAATCATGTCCTTGAGTATGGCCTCCTCTAGTGGCGAGTTTCTTCTACAGCGCTTTGCCATTGGCTCACACATAATGTAGTGCTGCTTATTCACATTCTTCTGCAGACACAGTGGCAACTCAGGTTTATATAGACATTATATAGAAGTATAGAAGTTTACGATTTCACTTTCTTTACAACCAATACATTTCTGGGATTTTTAATGTTATAAAAATACTTACAGAACTCTGTTTCTTCACAGCTTGTTTGCCAAAAAACAAAACAAACAAACAAAAGAAAAACAAATATAACACAGTTATTTGTCAGTTTTGGCGTTGTTGTTATGTAATGAAAATGTTGTATAAAATGATGTTGATCATACAATAACAACCTAAAACGTTTTGTTATCACAGCCCACATCAGTTGTTTTTTGTCTTTTGACATCTGTATCTTATCCTTCATCTGTACAAGCAGTGTGTTCCTCCCTCACCAGTGTGTATGTTTATTTCCAGTCGAAGGATAAGAACATAAGGGTAAACTCTGAGCTTCTGCCTGCAGTGGTTGCACATCACAGACTGCTTCCACTGAATCTTATCTGGTCAGTGCTGTTAGCAAAACACAGGGATTTTGGAAGATAATACAAGTTGGTGCAGGCAGCTTTGTGGCAAAAACCACATTATTGCACTTATTTACTTTTTACAGTTTTTTTCTTCCTTTGTATATGAGAATTTGAATAATAATACATGCCTAGAATGCTATATATATATAGGTTACATTGAAGGATACTGGGAAAGATGTTAAAGTGGACACTAGAGAAGGGTTGGAGTCTGTCCAGATTGCCAAGAACAGTTCTAACAATGTCCTGGTGAAATGAGAAACACAGGGAGTCGAATTATATTCCTTGTGTTAAGTCATGCCTGTATTGCTATTATGGAAATAATGACATAGTTACCTCCAGTTCCTGACTGATGCAGATTCCTCGCATTGTCTCTTTCTCACTGATTAGAAAAAGGACATTTTATCAGTAAACATCTTCTGCTGGGTCTTAAAACATGAGATGCACAATACAAAAAGTATTGTACATTTAGTGTTGATTAACCAGTCTGAAATGACTGAAGGTTCGGCTACTAATGTCTGTTAGGGATCAGACAGGTCCACATTGCCAGTTTTTATTCAAAACTATGGAAATCTGATTGCCAGGATTCAAATACCATCACAATTCTTGACATTTAAAAACTTAGCTATCAAATAAAAACAATTATTTTATTTATTTATTTAAATAGCTTTGTAGTAGTTTGCCATTGAACACAGGAATCTCATACAAATAGAAATGTCAAATAATGCGTTTTAAACATCCTTTATTTATTCATTTAAGAGTAAATTATTCGTGTGACTCTACTGAAAATTTTAAGAGTAAATTATTCGTGTGACTCTTTCTTGCCTGAAGCTGCTGCCTCCTCTGATTTTAAACATGTAGATACAACTACCAGCTCTGAAGAACCTTGTTTCAGGACGAACGAATGAAAAGGTCCGCAAAGCCATGGCAGACCTAAAGATTTGACCCAATGTTAAATTAATATAAATTATTACATGTCATGTTATAATAACTGGAATTAGGTTAGCGGTTTAATATAACTTCATTTGCTTTTAGCGAAACATATCTTCGCCGCTTGCTTAATTACCGTAACGTCTGTAGTAAACAGTGGTCTGCTTGTGTTTTCCAGTTGCTGTGCCACTGTGAACTTAGGCCTCGCGCAGCAGCTCAACAGTTAAATCCTGTCAATCAAACTTCTGAACTGCCTTTGATTTGCTGGCAGAAAAAACTCCCGCCTTTTAGGTCTTTTCTGTTTTTGTGATTGGTCCAGTTTTTGTTCAATCAGTGACGACAAAGCTGGTTGTTACTATCGTGACGGTGCAAAATCCCGTGAGAAAAACCGCTGAGAAAAATGTCACATGACTGTCAGCCGAACACGTGGTAAAAAAATCCGGTAGAAGTCAGACAAATAGTGGTTGTAAACAGTGGAGTGTAGACGGAATATATCGTTAGTTTACCTAAGTTGTCCTTCTGCAAAACTTCTGCATTTGTTTTGAACAGCACGGTGAGGTTCCTTTTATTTTTACACAAACAACAAACTCTTACCTTTACAAAATTATTCCTAACTAAATGCACGTGTGTTGATTGTAACTAACATATGCCTTTAGCAGTAAAACCGTAACTTCATGAAAAGAAAAAAATAGCCATGTAAAAATATGTGTAGTCATCCACAAAATATTTGTAGTTTAAAGTGTGCATTATTTATAACGATTGACGATACACCCCACAGGAGGACTTTATGATCAAACTGAATTTAGCATATAGCAGCCTTTATCTTCCGCATAAAGACAATATTTACATTTTTAAAGAGAGCATTGGCCAACTAGCGCAAACTGATTTGTTTTGTTGTAGAGTGATAGCATAATTACTATGTCTACTTATCATTGTGATACCACACACAATAAATATGCTGTATAATCGATCATTGATTGTTGCCACAAATATTGAAAAGTTCTTGCCTTCATAACATCCTTTTTTCTTTTTTTTTTATCTTCCATCTGACAGCTTGGATCTGATAAAAACCCTTTCCTTCCGACAAGATGTCTGCTTCAGCTCCCTCCTCCTCTTCCCCCACCTCTGTTCTACTGAACACAGGGGTAGAAATGCCTCTTCTAGGTCTGGGGACGTACAAGCTGTGTGGTACTGACCATGTGTACCAGGCTGTGGATGCTGCCCTGGCAGCTGGTTACCGTGCCTTCGACAGCGCAGCTGTTTACAGGAACGAGGCTGACTTGGGTCGAGCCCTGAGGGAACTTCTGCCCAAATATGGCTTAACTCGAAAGGATGTTTTTATTACCAGGTGATGTATTGTCCAAGAAGGCCGTTATATTTCAAAAAAATAAAATGAAGTGTCTATAGTTATCCTTCCTGTAACTGCGGTAGCTAAATATGATGAAGAACCAATTCTAGATATCACATATCTTAAATTCATATCTCTCTGAGGCAGCATGGAAGCACTTTTTTTTATGATTGTTTTTTTGTCTCCTCTCTGTAGTAAGCTGGGTCCTAAGGATCAGGGTGAGGGAGCCATGGAGGCAGCTCTCCACAGCCTGTCACAGCTGGACTTGGATTACATTGACCTCTACCTTATCCACTGGCCGGGCACACAGGGCCTGGTCGTGACTGATCAACGTAATCCAGGTTAACCATTTTAGTTAAGGTCATGTTTGTCAAACATTTGCTTCTACAATGTGTTATGATCAAATACCATTTGTGTTACCTTACTTTACAGCCTTTCTTTCCTTATATTTATAAAACTGTGTTTATCAAAATTGAACATTTATGCTCAAAATGAAATAAAAACTCACGTTCCAAACTTATCATTAACAGAAATCCAATCCACCAGTGGTTGTTTCACACTAACATATTTCTCCTACCAATGTCGAGGTTTAAATTAATATTTGATTCCAGGGAATCGAGCGCAGAGTTGGGCCACACTGGAGGAGCTTCACAGTCAGGGGAAGCTGAAGGCTATTGGAGTGTCTAACTATACACCAGCACACATGAGGGAGCTGATGCAGAACTGCCGAATCCCCCCAGCACTGCTACAGGTCCAATAAACAGCTGCATCAATCTGAAGAACCGTATTGGTGTCTGACTTTGTGACAACACCTCAGACAAAGCAGTTAAGAGTGTCTTTATGTGTTATTTATGCTCCAGGTCGAGTTTCACCCACAGCTGTGTCAGACTGAGCTGAGGAGAGTGTGTAAGGAGTATGAGGTGTGTTTCCAAGCCTACTCGTCTTTAGGGAGAGGAGAGCTGGTCACTGATCCCATAGTGATGGAAATGGCAAAGAAGTGTGGACGCACACCTGCGCAGGTAAACTACACACTCTATGGAATGACAGCTTAGTAGTTGGCAGAAAAGGAACAGAATCATGCTACAAAGGTGAATAAAAATGTCTGTAAATGATTTTACAGTCTGTATACAACAATGATAACAACACCCTGAAACTGATAAAAATGCAAATGAGTAACCAAATAATTGCCTACTAATTAGGAAGCTGTAGTTTAAATAATGATATAGATGATTTTAAATGTTGAAATACATTTTAATATTTTATTTGGGCAAAACTTTAACTAAGGTAAAATCTGGAATAAATTAAACCCTTCATTATATTTCTGTTTTTTTTTCACCTTTAGGTTCTGTTACGCTGGGCTGTGCAGCAGGGTGTCCCAGTGCTCCCAAAGTCGTCAAATCCAGACAGAATAAAGGAAAATGCTGAGGTTTTTGACTTCACATTGAGTGACCCAGACATGGAAACTCTGTCAGCCTTAGACTGTGGCCATCGCTGCTGCTGGGATCCTTCAGACGCAGCTTAAACAGATCACCCTTTCCCTTTGGTGCCTCTTCACAGCAGCTCTTTTCTTTGCAATTCTGACCCAGTAAAGCAGGAGTGATAGGTATTAAACGTATGCATTTTTTCCATGTTACATGTTTTAACTGTTATTTTTCTGTTAGTTTAATGGGCCGTAGACTGGTACCAGGCTATGGATCATTTGATACCAATTGGCACTGAATAAATAACCTTATTTACATTTTGATATTACCATCAAATTATCTTCCTATTTAATCCAACTTTGTCTCTTTAGCCCATAAAACATACTTTATGTTCTAGATTAACATCAAGAAAAACTATCCTAATATTTCCTAACATGGGATCACTGTCTCTCTCACTTACCCTCAGGCAGCACTATTTTGTTGCTGAAAACGTAACTCAAGCACCAACAGAATTAGCATAATGGTGAGTATGATAGTTATTTTGAACTAGACACTGGCCACGTACAAACAAAAGCTACTATTGTACCATGATTTTGGGGGAGTGGTGGCTTTGCGGTTAAAGTGGACTTGGGTCTGGGAGGCTTCAGGTTCGAGTCCACCAGCTGCCAAGTTACCACTGAGCTGCTCTGAGCATGGCACTGTCCCCACACACTGCTGCCTGGGTGCTCAAAGCTGCCCACTGTTCACTTTGGTGATGGGTTAAACACAAAGGTCACATTTGGTTGTGTGCAGTGGTGTGCTGTGTCACAATGACAAGGAGTTCACTTTCACTTCCAATGGAAATCAGTGAAAATGTGTTTTTGTTGTGCTCCAACTGCCTTTACTTCTTTTGCATATTTCTAGCCTAGATTTTTCCGCTCTTCATGTAACCCAAAGAAATGCTGTGCAACTTAATGTTTTACATATTTTACACTTATATGTTATATAAACACTTGTATAAACCACAAATTTGGCAGCCGCAAGGGGCAGCCTGTTGCAGCAGATCTGCTTTTAACGCAAGTTCCTAAAATAGAAAATACATTTCGGCAGTTAAAACAAACTGGTACACAAGATGAATTTTTAAACCACTCAAACTTTTTTTATTCAGAAAAGCATATACCAGAAGTATAACTGCTTCAGCGAAATTCCATTTACAAAAATGTTAAACTGGACAAACTGGATCAAATTAATAAAAATTCACTTTTTTTTTCTTTAAACGTGTCTCCAGATTCAAGTAATACTAAGTCAAGGAAGAGGCAAAATAATAACAATTAAGATAAAAACTCCAGCTGCCAGGCAGGGTCTTCCTTAAGGGTGTGTTCATCTTCAAATCTTTTTGTAAGTCATTGACTGATGAGATTTGATGAAACTGCCAGGTTCTGACGGTGAACACACCTACTGATAACGCGTCACTGTTATTTTCTGTGCTCCTTCTTGAGTGTAATCTCTGACAGTGAGCTGTAAAGGTTTTAAGGCGCAGTTGAGTAAACAGGCAGGTCTGGTTCTGCAGTTGCACGTCACAGGTTACAGCTTGTTCAAGGCCGTTTGAGGCTGATCATTCCCTGAACTTGATTTTTATTAGGTCTGGCACCAGGCTCATGACTCTGTCAGAGACTGTTGTGTTGCATTTACAGACAGGACTTTCAGGAATGACAAAACAGTCAAGTCACTGTCGTTTCAGAGGCATTTAAGCAAATCCAAAACAATAAGACATTATAGTTCAGTTGTTGTGTCAAGATAATGTTCAGATTTGAATGGATCTTAAAGAAAAAGAATCAATTCAGATTGATAGAAATATTGATTTAAGAAATGTCTTTCACAAAGACTAGAAAAGGCTATATTTTTTTAAGTATAAAGAGGGCAAAAAAACAATCCTTGACCTTAACCCCACAAGTCCAGAGAAGAAGACACAAGGAGGACAAATCTATGAACAATTTCAATAGTTAGACATATCACATATAAACTAATCTTATTACCAAATTGTGGAGCAGTGGGCGTTTATTTTTATAACTATGATAATATGAAAACATACACATTTCATATACTGTATATTTTGGACTTTTTAAGTAGTATGGCTGGTTCTAGAACCATATCCTTCACAGTCTTTCTAGATGAAATGTTTGCTGTGGATTTGAAGAAATATTTGTGACTTAAGACCAGTGCAACTTATATGATTTTTTTCCCTCTTTGAGACAAATGCAACTAATACCCCTGTGATCGACTAAGAAATCAGGACAGGAAATGCACTTAAGTTTGCACCAGGTGCAGAGAAAATTTGCGGCAAATGTTGAGTGGTTCAACCTAGTACAGCAGTTTAATCCATCCCCACCCACAACTGTTAAATATACACAACAATAACCACAACATCCACAGATTGTACACTGCCTATTGCTAGGTTCTTAAATAGCCACGTATAAAACCTCAAGAACTTCAATTCTGGCCAAGCCATGTTGCTTTTTCTTAATTCGCTCAATGCCCTTTTCACAATATATTACCAAAATATTTACACATTTGAAATTACAACATCTTATTACTATTATGATTTTTGCGCTTATCCTAGGCTTTAAAAAGATAAATTCATATTGGTTTGTGCTTTTCTTTAATATGTTTTAACGTCATTATCTTCAGATATATTCTGACCCTGAAGTTGTATAAAAGATATTTCTGCATTGTCGGAGATTGTCCGTGTACAAGATTGTTCTTCTGGTTAATTTGAAATATAAAGCGGTAAATGATAGTCGAGTACAGTGGTGGCTATGGTTCTCAGTTGCATGGAGCGGAACAGGAAGCTGGGTAAAGGCCCCACATTGGTTGCTGGTTAAAAACCTTCCATTTTATACACTTCTGTTGCCCAAAAGATTCTTTTGGCACACAATACAGTGATCTCCTTGATTTGTGCAATTCGGAGCACCAATATTTGGATTAAAACATTAAAACAAAAGCATTGGTAACACGCAAACAACAACTTCCTCCATGAAATTGAAGAAGGGGGGAAGTTCTAACAGCAGTCAGGTAGGCCTTACGTCCTAAAAGTGTTCCCTATCAGTACAATTATCTCTCCATCTACAGTATATTGTATAGTGTTGATGTTAAAGACAGCAGAATAGTTGAGCGTCTGGTGACTGAATAGTCAACTTTCAGTCCCCTTTCATATTCTCTCTTCAATGACAGCATCTTCTTGGCTTAAAGAGCTGGCAGTCTGCCTCACATTTGAACAGTTCACAGTGCTGTTTACATCACAACCAACAAAACCACAAAATGTATAGAAACAAGTTCAAATTACATGAGCAGGAGCTCGGACCTCAGTGCTTTGCTGCTTGTCACTCCGTCACGTTTGGATCTTCATCTTTTTGATCGAACCAAACTGTCATTGGTTCCCACTCAGAGCTGGTCCTGTATTCTTACGACAGTTGTTCTCTCGGCTTCTTCCTCTTCTGCTGCCTACTCAGTGCGGTGAGTGTGGTTCTCGTGATGGTTGTTTTCTCCTTCCAGCTCCTGGTGACTAAAGAGGTAGCTCCACCAGCTTTTGGAGTGGTGCATCTGTCTGGCTGTGCCTGCGCTCTTCACCTTCCTCATCTAGTTGAAAAGTCAAGATTGAAAAGTGAGAATGGGGGCTCCTGCTCTTAAAATAAAACTAGTCAACAAGAGGGTCAGAAATTGTACTGTTACTGTGCTTTTTGATTCAGTTCCACCTGCAACAATATTCAAATGGGTTCAATGATGATGGTAAGATGAGTGTCTACTATTGTATGTCCCACAATTTATTGTTATTACATTGTTTGTGAATTCTGTATTAAACAAGTAGCTCTATGTATTACTAAGTACCCTTGAAGTAGCTCTCAGTTTCAAAAAGGTCGGTGACCCCCAACAAGTTGCCACAAAAGGGAAAATAAAGTCAATGTAACTCTACCCCAGGAGCCATAAATTAAAATTCACCAAAAGCTGCAAAAACCAGATCTTGAGTTAAGTGGACAGCGCTATGTTGTTTTGCTGTTGGTAAGCAAACTGAAAATTCAAGTGACGTTTAAAATTGGTTTCACCTTGAATTTTGTGAAAAATTACAACCTCTGGCCGTCTGCTATCTAACTATAATACTGGTCTGATACATCAGACCCAATTGTTAGGATACATTTGTTCGACTGCAGAGAGCCATTGTACAGTATAGAGTCTAAAGAGCCACATGACACTCAGAAGCTACAGGTTGCAGACTCCTGCCTTAACCCAATGATGCCTTCTTACCCCTTTGTCCAGCAGGCTGTCAAATTCATCACTCATCCTGCGGAGCTGCCTGCCATACTTCTTTGCTGCCCACAGGGCAGGAGGAGCTGACCTGGACCGTCCCCTGAAAGGAGCTCCTTCTGTGGGCGTTCCGGCTTCTTCCTCCCCCCAGGACTGGAAGGCTTCCTCTCTGGAAATGGTTGAAGCATGTGACTCTGAATTTAGCCTGATCCGACGACTTCCTGTGAGGCCAGAAAGAAAAAGGTGATGTGATTTAGAATATACACTATTTAATTGGTACAATTTACAACTATTACAGTCAGAATAGTATACGGTATGACAACTATAAGAGCAACATTTCAAAATCCATTGAGATTTTTTTCTCCTACCTGCCACCCTGAGCTCAGGTAGGGTGAGGTTGTGCCGGTGAGGTACAACCTGTTCTGGGTCATTCAATGAATGCTTAATTTTTCCTCCCTCGACTTCCTCCTCCGGCTCGGATTCGCTGTCCGATATAGTGAACTGTGCAGCCATTGTGACATCTGGAAAGATGGACACTTCTACATTCATTTTACCATCCACTGGTAATCCAATTAAACAGAAGGTGGGGAATTTAGAATTTTATGTCGGCAGAAGGGATCTGATGATGTTCTTTAACAACACTAGCATCTGTTGACTCACATACTTGTTTCACCACAACTCATTACTGTAATATTTTCTTCTTGCTTTTGATTAAGAAATGTTGTGGTTTCCTCATCAGTCGACATAAACCCTCAGTGTAGTTAAAAACAGAAACTGGAATGATGTGAAAGTCATGCCACTCCTCAAATCCTTCGTAGATCCCTCTTTTAATGTAATGTACACTCATTTGCCAGTATGTGTCAATGATATGGCAATAAGGTTACTGTAAACGTTGTATGAGTGGTTTGTAGTTTTCAACCCGATTTCATAAATCATTTCAGTGTCACGTTGTTATAAATGAAGTGATAGTGTGGTAATGAGCTGTCCTTATGGTGGTAATAACTCATTCAGTTTAATTTAAACTATGCATGACATGCCTAATCTGAAAACAGATTTCAGGACTTCCAGGTCAAACTTGAATCAAATCTCGACATAGTGGGGTTGTACAGTTAAGTAGACTTGTTATTTCCTTAAATAATATCCATTCAACTATCTGTTATTACAGAACAACAACAATATTTCCAATCAATGAAAGCACAAACTCCAATATGACATCCTTGAATGCCAAGGGGGGTTAATGTAACTGAGTTAAATAGGAACCAAAACACAGTCATATGTCAGAAATATCCACCCACCCATTACTTAATTTATAATCAAATACCCATCCACCCACCCATTACTTAATTTATAAACACTGATCCAAAGTGTTTCCTTACACTAAGTTAATGTAGCAGCGGATTTGCATTAATTTAAACATTGGACTGGACTCTGGATTACAAAAGCATATAACAGTAACATTATCCAATGCCTCTTCCTTTCAAGCCTTAAAAACACAATAATCAAAATTTAAACATTTATTGGCACTCAGGAACCTTTAGCTGTCAACTGGGATGGTTTATGGGTAATAACCATGTGTCAAAGCTGCAGAAAGACCACATTTTATTAGGGAATCTCATGAGAACAAATAATGTCCTTTCTACTACAGCTATTACACTACCGTGTTATTACTGCAATGTGTAACCAGTGACAGCTATTTTATTGATTTTCTTTTCTACATTTACAGAGGCAGGCCAATTATTCCAGGCTAATGGAGATAGTATCACCATCATCGTCCATTGTATGGTCAATGTTTTCTACACAGCTGCCGCTGCCGCCTTTAATATGAACCTGTCCGAAGGTATTTAAAGTGTACCAAGCCGAATGATAAAAGGTGCCGTTTTTGGAATAGTCGTACACAATTCGTATAACTGTGTTCGTAGTTAGTTTGCTTATAAACCTGGCAGAACCGATTCAGCGACACCACCACCACACACTGACTCGCTTGTTGTTTGTGTTGTTGACTGAAGAGGACAAAAGAAACTTCCTGCAGGGCGGCAGTGGCCGCCGCTGCCCCAAGCAGCCGCCCTGTGGACGTCAAAGAAAAACACGGCGGGTTAATCGACCTACTTACACGAAATGTTCACAGTGAGAGCCCAGAAAGTGCAGAAGTGTCTTTAGTTAGCTTCATGCGGCGGCAGCTGTTGTTGTTATTATCGCTGTCTTGTCTTTTACTGCTGGGTAACACACTTCAGCTCCGAGCTCACCCAATCGGCGCGTCACTTCGCCGCCGCTGCGCGCTGACGTCACTGTTGCGAACTAGGACTGGGCTGGGGCTTTGTTTCTTTGAGCGGATCACCGTCATGTCATGAGTGGAGGCGCAATAACTTTTTGCCATGTCTGACTGAGGGCAGTACCTGTCATTAATTTGTGTTTAAACCGTTAAAAACAACAACAACAATGGAATTGCTTTTTAATAAAGCGCAGGCACTACGTTGTTATTTCTGGATAGGGCATTAGTAAATGTATATTATTTAAATTTATTAAGATAAATAGTGATGAAATTGTCGAATTAGCTCAGGATTTGCAAAAAAGGTATTATTTTGTTGTTGAAAAAAAAGAAAAATGAAAGAGGCCAAATAAGGTCATCGGGGTTGTCCTAAGATGAAAAGAGAAGAGGACGTGTTACACAAGCGTTATGCAAGGTTTGCTTTTAGTACTATCGTGAATAAATGGGAGGTGGTGGGGCTGGGTAAAACAAATAGGTAGTTATGTGAGTGTTATGTAAACATCAGGGTCATTGTCATTTTAACCTGACGATTTAACGCAGGATCCACATTTTTTTCTTTAACTGGAGAGCCAGGGATTAGGAGTGCCCTTCATTGCACGGGTTGTAATTTATTACATGACCAGCAGGTGGAGAGACGGGACTACAAATGAGTTGCTGTTACTTCATCAGCGCTTAGTGTGTGGTCACACTTTTATAAGTAATGCCATAAATACAGGAGCAAAACTTTCATAACGTCAGGCTGACTTTCTCTTCGTTCTGTTCAAGGAAAGCTATAATACAGTGAAATGTAGTTTTTAATTCTCTTAAAAACATACATAATACATAATAATAGGTATGTTTTTATATTCTTACACAAATCCTACAAGTATATACCAGTTAGGTACTAGAGTACATATGGCTACTACCCTTCTTACTCACATCAGCTGCCTTATCTAATCCATTTTTTTTACATTTTCTTATCTCTTGTACTAAGCTTGATGTGCAAATTCAAATTAAATTAACTGATACCAAAAAGACTGCAACTGTGGTAGGTGACATTTTCATAGACTCATGTGTTGTGGGAACAAGGCTGTATTTGAGGAAGACGGTTGAATACTCACTTTGGCAAACTCTAACTTATTCATCTGTAGCTTGTTTCCTATTTCATAAATGTACATATTTTTCCTGCCAAAGCTGCTAAACAGTCTTGAAAAAGAGGCTTGTCTTTCACATTTTTCATGCAACGAGCATCATTTGACATGCAATGAGATCACACACATTTGTGTACATGTCTGTGGGATTCAAGTGTACTCTGAAGCAGCCTTACAATTAGCGTCCATTTATATCTTCCTGTACCAACCTCACCCTGCCTCCCTGCCCCTCATCTGGTGGTTATTTTGGGAAACGGAGGCGTATGCACGCCCACACCGTCTCCGAAACACCACTCATTGTGTGTGGACGTGTGTGCCTGTGTATGTGTGACAGCAGATCCAAGTCACTCCAAAAATATTGTCCTTCCCATTTGATGCCAGTGCGCTGCCTTTCTGCCACCACTACGGCGACTTCAGCCGTTGTTCTCTTCATTTCTCTCTCCTTCTCTCCTTGTAGACCCAGGTTCGCTGTGCTACTTTATTGTGAGAATTGAGAAATGTGCAGAGAAGGTTTTGAAATATTTTAAATTGAGGCGTCTTGAAAGGAGACAGGAGGCAGGATGTAAAAAGAGAGGATGTATGATTCATTTTTTTTCCATTTTCAAAAAAGATGACAAGAGCAGCTGATGTGCAGACAGTGTGCAGTAGACATGGGGAATAGGGATAGAGGCAGACAAAGGAATGGATAAAGGAATAGACGCTGAAAAGTGATGGCAGACTAAGGGAGGAGAGCCGTGCCGGGATACACACACACACACACACACAGAACATAGGAATTAAGGGAATCTAGGAACTCAAATGGCAGGTGTAAATGTAAGTCTGCTCTACAAATGGCTGTGGTGAAAGAGAGGAACATGGAAAGTACAAACCTAACCTAGACTACATACACTCCTCTGGCCCACTTATTCAACTCCAACCCTTTCATCAATTCTCTCACTACATGCTCATTATGCATGGACCACTCCCTGGCTGTGTAAGTGATCACAAGGCTGACATATGGCAGCTTTCTAATTAGAAACACTCCACCCCTCTCTTACTGGCTGCTCCTGTATCCCAGAGCCTGTTAAACTTGACTTTGGCACTAAAAATGGGCTGTTGCCTGGTTCACTGGTGGATATAAATACATAGATGTCCAGCTCAGCAAGGCATGTAATCTTTCTGCTCCTGTGAAATGTGAAACTGTCCTCATAGGGCTGAAGGAACTCTTTTCCTTAAGAGCTACATTTACTAAGAAATTCCAAACCACCATATGCATATAGGGCAGTGGTCCATCTAATAACACCATATGTCACCATGTTTCCTTAGCGATATGAATAAAAGAACATTTTGCTTGAAACTTAAAGGTAAAATACTTAAATAATGTGTACTTTGGCTTTAGAACACACAGACACTGTTTGTTCTCTGTTCTCTGTCAGGTCAGTCTCAGCCCCGGTCTCTGCTTACTCTGTAATATCCTCAGTCAAAGGTGGCCTGTTTTCATGTGGTTAAAGTTGTAGGTGTCCTGTCTGTGTGTGTGTGTGTGTGTGTGCGCGCTTAGGGTGCAAGCATGTTCCTTGGACATTTGTGTTCCACATGTGCACTATAGCAGTGGTTCTCAAACTGTGGTACGCGTGGCACCAGTGGTACATGGGGAAAATTCATATTTTCACATTTACATTTTCAATTTAATAAATCTGAAACATACCATGCACAATTAATACAACATTTAAACCTAAACATCTTTCTAAACATCTCTCCTGTGGTGGAAGCTAACAGTGAAGGCCTCTGCTGCTGTATTCTAATGTTGGTCATCATGGTGGTACTCAGAGAGATCACTGTTTTCTCAGGTGGTACAGAGTAGAAAAAGTTGGAGAACCACTGCACTATAGGGTGTCGACTTGGACTTTCCGGTGTGCAGTTGAAAAGAAAAAGCTCATTCTATCAGGATCCTCTTTACCATTTCCTGAAAACTGAGTTCCACTAAGACTACTTTTACTCTATATCACGTCGTAACTAAATAATGGATCATTAATTCTTGATACCTATCTGCCAAGAATAGGCATACCGTCAAAGCACTGCTCTAATTATCTGCAGTAAATTCAGGTGTTTAATCAGCTTACTTTACAGCTTCACTAGCATGTGGCTCAGGCTGCAGCAGAAATAGCCCTTGATTTTAGCTGAATGAACATGTTAGCGTTACTATTCAATACAAGGCCATTCAGCATAGCAACTGCCTATTACATTAACATTTTTAGTGCATTTAATTTATTTCATTGGCATACCATTGAAATATTTAATAGAGTTTATGTAGTGGTCTTGTGCTTCTCACCTGAGCCACAATTCTCAGAGATTACACTAGATCTCAAGTATTTAACAAAAGACAAGATAAAAAGTTAATTCATTGTTAAATTTACAATAGACATGTTTCTTCTGTGTGATACCAGAAATGTCGTGTATCAAAAGCAATCTCCCCTCCTCCCAATGACTCTGGTCTAATCTGTTTGTTGTTTTTTTTTAATGAAATTGTCATCGAAAGACATTTTCAACCTCAATTCTAAAAATCGTTGCCTCACTGGTTATATTTACATCCTATGTAACATTTATTATCAGATGGCAGTTAAATGATTTTTGACTTACGTCTATGTTTTCTCTCCATCCTGAGAACAGAGGTTAATCCATCCTCCTTAAAGGTCGTATTTGCTTTGTTTTGACAGTGATTGGAAGCAGGAAACTGAATGGAGCGGCGTGACATGGAGCCAGACCCAAGACTCTTTTTTCAAGCCAGATGCCAGCACAAAGTAGGTGCACTTGTAGAGTTGTCTTTTTTCATTGCTTTAATCCTGTCTCTCTTTTTAAATTTAAAGTTAATTTTTTCTCTGACTGTTGTTTGTTTTTAACCTTTTTAACCTAAATGTTTTATTTATTTTACCAGTGTTATTCCTTGACAATCAAGTAACATTTCAAGCCAAATGTTTTATCTCTTGATAGGGTCAAAACATCATTACAAATGCAAAGCAACATAAACTACTCTCTAACAAAACACCCATACGCATCTGCAACACCTGCCCTGTGCTTGCAGCACCTCCCTTATATTTACTTGATATTCCAAATACTTGGCCATAACATCTAAGGGAAACAAAGCTTTATTACTGTATAGAAATCATATTTTGATATTGCTCTTATCTGGTGACTGTGTTGAACACTTTAATTTGGAAAATAGAAAGAACCTGGATCATGTTGCATAGCACTTGTAATGGCATTTTAAGCACATCGAAAGGTACTGCTATATTCTTTTCAGTAGCAGTGCTGTGCTATTAGCCAGTTTGGTTTGACACTTGTAAAAAAACATCAGTATGTTAAAAATTTACAACAGTTCCTTTAACTGATGTCCTTTTTGTGACAATAGTGCTTTTTGTTTACAGTATCTCCTCAGAAACATGGTAAAACCTTAACTATTGACTAACAGTGAGATGCGCTTTAGAAGGTACAGTAAGTGGAGACAAATGTGACTGAAATTGGTTGTTTGATAGTTGCTTGTTGTACAGTCTTAGACGGACTGTAACTGAGGGTCTGTAGAACCTCTGCAGAAATAGGAGGTACAGCGTTGGAAGCAACGTAATAACATTAACATCTGAAGGTCCCTGGTTCATTCTCGGGTTTCAACAGTGATACCTGAGTTGGGACAGTGGTGGATTGGTGGTTAAGGAACCAGAATTGGGTCCGGAAGGTTAGGCTAAAGCTGCCCCCTGCTCACTTTGTTGATGGGTAAAATGCAGAGGTCACACTTTGTTGTGTGCAGTGGTGTGCTGTGTCACAATGACAAGTAGTTCACTTTCACACTTCACTTTCATTATCAACTTATGAGAACTCACACTGACTGCTGGCTCCGGAAAGTCCCAGTCAGCACAACAGAAATGGGATAAATAAGTGCACAATTACCCAAATCGACACTAAAGAGGTAGATGGTTGTTGTTCCACAGAAAGGTGCTGGAAAACACTGTCCATTATTTGATGCACTTTAAATTTGACTGTTATACCTTAAAAGCCATCATATTATTCATGTCCGTCATTGGAACATCTGAAGATTACCAAAGAACAAAAAACATGCCAATGCATGTTCCCACACTATGTGTTTGTGAAAAACCTGCGTATTATGAAATGAATCATAGTGAATGTCAGTGGGCTCGAGGCGAGAAGAAATGCAGAAGACAGAAGTGATGAATTGCTCTTCGCGACCATTTCTCTTGCAACACTGTTGTTGGTATTGAATTGTGTGTGTGTGCAGTTGTGAGTCGGAGAGAAAGAGCACAGGTGCGTTTACTGAGAGCCATTTGTTCAGGATATAGCCATCAATTAAGACTCGGTTTGTGCAAAGTCACAATTGGACGTTGTTTATTGAGATGTTGTGGGAGAAACACTGATTTTCATTAAGATCTTAGTGACAATTGTTGCAAAATGTTTCATCATTACTGCAAAAAAAAAAAAAAAAGCTGAAATTTTCCCATAGTTAACCATGTGACTCATTTGTCTTATTGCTTTTATTTGCATCAACTTCTTCTTTTTGAAGGAGGAAGTCCAGATGAGGGGACAAAGGTTTGGGCATCATTTGACAAATGCTTTCTTCGTCACGACTATTAGGAAGACGTAGTAGACGCAGATAAATGGTGTCTTATGACGACACAATACTTCTCATTTTGTTTATGATCAGTCCCAGATTGAAGTTTTGGTAATGTGGGTATTTTCTGACTTACACAGTGAGCTGTCTGTTTCTTTTCTTTTGCTCCTATTGTTCCCCTCAGGAGATCACCTTCAACTCACATGATCCATTGCCTTCAGTACTGTAGTCCATGAATCTCAGGTTTTCTCCTTTTCCACCAACTCCCAAGGCTTGTCTGATTTAAACCACTGTTTCCCCGTTTTTTAGTTTTATTTATTTTCCACAGATGTGGCAGGATAACAATGGAATGTATATCTATAACCGTGTGTGTGTCATGGATGTGATTGCTTTCCTGTCGCCTGATTAACTGGCGGCACCATTTCAGCTCTGATCAATAACCCAGCAGAATGATGAAGGTGGTCTTCATATCATGCCCGTGTGTTCCCATGAGCCTTGCAAATTGTCATGCCCTTATATGACTCCATGTATGTGCTAAAATATTTGTTTCATCTGGAGTGTGAGGTGGTTTGTGTACATTACCAGTGGCTGGAGACACATAAGCACTTAGGAATTGGCTTCCGCTGTGATTGATGACACCTTTAACGGCCACAACAGCACAGCGACAGATGCTGCGGTGCACTTGTTTGACTGTTAGCACTGCAATAACCTGGAGCCAGGAGGAAAACACGCCAGGGTATGTGTTTCTTATCTATTCATGTGTCTGGGCTGCGCTCACACATGCTCACATGGCCGGGAGTGAATACCTCCGCAGATGCTAGAACAGTGATTCCCAACCACTGTGCCGTGGCACATTAGCACATTAGTGAGAGATCATTAGGTGTGCCGTGGAATTGTGCCGTGGAAAATGTCACTTAGTTGGGCTAAAACTATTATTTATTTATTGTAAATATATATATATATATATATATATTATCAACAGGCAGAGCAATTAAATCCTCTTCCTCTAGGTGGCATTAAACCTAACCTTAAACCTAAGATAATCAGAGTTGTTGAAGAAGACCTTTGTGAGTCTCTTTCTTCAATTCCTGCCAGTATATCAGCGTTGTCTTCAACTAAACAGGAGTACATTTTTAGTCAATATAAACTCATCAACAAATTATGTTTCATTACATATACTTTTTGTCATTTTTTTTTGTTTTGTTTTGTGGTGTGCCATGGGGTTTTTCCTGATGATATATATGTGCTCAAAAAAGGTTGGGAAACACTGGTTAGAGGGAAATATCCCCTTTCAAATTACGGAGACCTGTGTGTTGGCAGGCGTTACAATCATTTAGTTCTGTTTCACAACTCTCCCCTGGATACTCAGCACAACTTTGAGTGTCTGTGGCGGTCTGACACAACGGGGCTGGGGAGATTTGTTAGTAATTAGCAGCCGACAACAAAGCCTTTTCATGTTGGAGATAAATCGTAACAGATTGATTAGCAGGCCTCTCTGTAATCACACCCAATATTTCAGTTGTTTTCCAGACAACAGGAGAGAACCAGGGCGTTTAGGGAGACTGGCCTCCATCAGCCTTTATATTGTAAAGATACAGTAGTTTCTGATCACAGCGGCTGCACCCTGGCTCTAATATGAGATAGAATGTGTGCGTGTTTGTAGTGTTTTTTTCTCACAATGCTTTGATGAAAGCATTAAGAATAAACAAGAAGTGAGAGTTATAAAACTGGACACCCATATTTTGTAATAGCAAAAACTTTTTACGCAACACATTTGTGGTAGTATAAAAAAGTAGCCAGCGTGGTGTCACAGTTATTGGTCTCTCATGTAGAATGAGAAGTTGGACGGAAATATTTGGCTGTTTAACAGGTAAGGCATTTATTTTTATGTCCTGTTCTGAATGGGGAACCACAGAAGTGGAAACAGCAGAAGTGTTCATATTTTCATAGTGTAACAAAAGAACCTTTTTAAACACATTGGAAATATATTTTAGAGGCATTTCAGATAAAAAAAGACAACAAATAATTTTATTTGTAACAATAATTTGGCAATGTTTATTGGCTTACACTTGTTTGTCTTTGGATGCATTTAAGCTATTTTTTCTGTTTTTAATCTATCTTTGTCCTATTTATAAACTAAAGTATTGCTTTTTATTTTTAAGCTTTTGCCTATCTATTGTGAACGTTTTTATCACATTTATTACCAAATTCAAGGCTAGCTATTAAGTACATGTCAATTTGTAACAGTATTTCATATTATTATTATTATTATTTTAAATGTATTTTATTTATTTATTTATTTTGCATTACAATTGTATTTTAAAATCCGTTTTGAACTCTTTAGTTTTAGTTCATGTATGGTTTATTTCTAAGAAATTAAGTCCTAATATGAGCAGGAATTAATCAAAAGTAGATGTAGTAGTCTGTTAAAATACAGCAAAGGTAATCAAAATAATCCCAAATTGACTGACGGGATGGAAAAATAAAGCATTTATTTTTCAATGCTAAATGTTAGCTAAAAGTAAACCCTAATATTATATATAATCTGGCCTTTAATACAATGTGTGTGAAAACATTAGCTTCCCCTCTCATACAGTGTGTGCAGACAGTTGGTGCTGAATGAACCTAGTCCTTTCTTGCTTTTCCTGTTTCATCAAACTGTGTTGGCGTGAAATAGAAAAGACCCATTTAAGTAGGATACCATGAACAGGACTATAACAAGTGTTTTTACAGGTCTGCCAGTGAGAAAACGGCAACTTAATATTTCATGGAAAACAGCAATTATCCTCCCGGCAGATACGGCTCCCATTGCTCCTGTTGCAGACTTTTAGAGATTCATACTTATTATGGAATGTTCGTGGTTCTCAGAGCAGCCAGGCACATCGCTGTGCCTTTTTTTCCCCCCATTGCCATAGAAACTGGGTAGATGAGTAGCTTCCTGTGATGATATTATCCTGGTTTGTTTGGGAATGTTGTAGCAGACAGACTCGTATACTGGGAGGTGATGGGGGAGGGTTAATAGGCTCTGAATCTTTAATGTTGTGAAGCTGCAACTGGTAAAAAAAAATATAGAGAGAGTTGATTAGTAGCTAAAGAGTGTGGTTAAACTACAGTTATTTATTTTATTTAAAATTCAAGGAAAATGGTTGTAATTGAAATTCTAAAATCTTTGCTATAATGTTATTTTTTTTGTCCTCCATCTGCCTTAGCTGCTAACATTCTAGAGACTTAACAGTCATACATTCTGCCGAAATTTATTATTGTACAAATATGAGTTAAATCTGAGCTTGGATAAAAGATGCACACCTTCAGGAATGAGACAGCTCTTCCCTGAGTGAAACCACATACAGAGACTTACAATTGGACAAAACCTGAACACCTTTCATTTCATTTAAGACTTGAAGCAGAAAAATGTTGTGATTGGATATGAGTTTGGATATCTTGGTGTTCAATGGAAAGAAAAAAAACTGACTCAGAGGAGAAATAAGCCAACGTATCATTTTTTCCCCACAATTATCTCAGATGTGTTAAGAAAAAACAGGATATAATATATTATTTTTAAATTTTCCAACCTCTGGGGAATGGAAAACTTGTTTTATTTGTTTAAAGCTCTTAATAATTGATTAGACTGCCCCTTTCTAGCCGTTTATGTATTGGTTCATTTCTACTTCAGGCTGTATAGTGTCAGGAATTTCTGGGTCTATTATTTCATTCTTTAGAATACATTCATATTTACAGTGCAGTGGTGGGTTAGTGGTTAAGGAAGTGGAGGGTTCAGGTTCGAGTCCACCAGCTGCCAAGTTACCACTGAGGTGCTCTGAGCATGGCACTGTCCCCACACACTGCTCCCCGGTCCTTAAAGCTGCCCACTGTTCACTTTGGTGATGGGTTAAAAGCAGAGGTCACATTTGGTTGTGTGCAGTGGTGAGCTGTGTCACAATGACAAGGACTTC
This sequence comes from Cynoglossus semilaevis, assembly GCF_000523025.1. Taxonomy (NCBI): domain Eukaryota; kingdom Metazoa; phylum Chordata; class Actinopteri; order Pleuronectiformes; family Cynoglossidae; genus Cynoglossus; species Cynoglossus semilaevis. The sequence goes on from NC_024307.1 coordinate 20,113,008, forward strand.
ATTTTCAGTTTACTCGGTATTTTCAATATATTTATTGGTACCACAACATTCAAGCGGTGCTTTTACAGTCGTACGGAGATGTGGAACGGGACGGTTAATTATCCAATTAGAAGTTGATCTGAGGTGAAAGGGAATCGATTACTGCAAACTGCAGCTCATAATGAGGATTCTTGTGCTGATGATGTATGAACGTCAAAGCCTCATATTTCTTCTTAAGGATTTGCTACTGTGGATTTCTTCATGTCGATTCAACATAAAAAGTGATATAACCTGACTTCATCATGAATAACAGACATAATTCAAAGCTAATTTACATTTTAATAATTAAAAAAATAAATATTACGAGTATTGGAAGATACTGACATATCAGACTGGCTTTCATTGATTTGTGACTTTATTTGAATTTAATTTCTCTGCATTACTCACTGTGAACGTTGGCACCACGCAGCTCCATTGGTAACCGACATCCAGTGATTGATTAGGCAGTTAATGCATATTTGATCGTGTGGTGTGTGTGTGTTTTGTGTGAAAGATTCTGTCTGTACATGAGCTATAACTTATACACTATACTTTCATTCACTCATATATTTAGATGGAATCCGTCTAGATGTAAACTCTTGTTTGTTACTGGGTGCTATTTACTAGCAGTATACGTGAGGATCAGTTTGTGTCTGTGTGTGTCTCTGCGTGTGTGTGTGTGTCTCTTAGAGTGAGCGATGATGTCCCTTCAGGGTGCAAATTAGCTGGTGGTGTAAAGGCCATGCTTCACGCTGAGACAGAACTCTGATCAACTGTGTCCAAAAGAAAGATAATGTAAACCCACTCCTCTCCTCTCCCATTATTTACTCCAGCTCCCTCGCTCCACTCCCTTCCATCCGTCCCAGCATCCTCCTCTGTCACCTGCCACCCCCCGTCCTCCACATTCTTCTTCTTCTTCACCCTCTCCTCTGCTCATCTCCTCCTTCGTCTTTCCTTGTTTTGTCCTCACTGCCCTTCTCTTCCTTATTGGTTGTTCTTCCTCCTCCCCTTGACAGAGGTTAGGACAGACAGCATAACACTTTGCATAACACTTGTAACTGTAAACACGTTTTCCTGACTCCCTGTTGTCATTTGCATACAGGAATAAAACATTTTCATCATTTATCATTTTTATCGTCTGAACCACTAATTGAAATCCAACACATACAAACATTTAAACACAGTCGATGATGCAGTGTGAAATGTTTAAATATTGAAGCTTAATTTCAGATTTGTTTTGCTATTGTACCTATCAATAATGTATTGAATTTCAACAATGCTACATGGGCTGTTGCTAGAAATTATGTTGTTTCGTTAGCAACAAGCTGAATCTGAGTTGTATATGTTTATTGTAGTGCTTGCAAACAATTCATAGTACAACAATGTCAACTGAGTCAACTGGTGGATTGGATTCACAAAGGTTTTTTTTTCTTTAAATATCATAATCAGATTGAATATTTTCCATTTACAAATGTTAAAAATCATCCTACATGTAGTCAGTGCAAAGATAAGTTGCAAACCAAACTTTGTTAACACATCAGTGCGTCAAATCTGTTTGTTGTTCAGATATACTCACCTCCTCCTCATGAGGTTTAACAGGTTTCACAGAGTACAGAACAAAACAGAGGTGTGAAACACCTTAACTGTGAAGGCAAAGGTGAGGGATTTGTCTAAAAATACAACTTAATTAGAAAAAGAGAAAAACTAGATAGAAGCCAAAGTATATGTGTGTCAGTTGTTCACATATGACAAAACTAATGATGCCCATTTTCAATGAGAAAAGAGAGGCATATAATAGGGTCCAAGGAACACTGCCCTCTGTTCTGATGCCGCCTCATACCTGGTCAAGTTCTGTGGCGTCTGTTGCGCTGATCCCTCCATTATTGCTCACATCAGCTCATCCTTCCTCAGTCAGAGGGAGAGAGAGAGAGAGAGAGAGAGAGAGTGTGTGTGTGTGAGAGAGAGAAGGAACTGCGCCTGCTCTGTCGCCGCAGCTTCAGAAGCAGAGACGACTGTTATCCAGTGGCTCAGTGGGAGACGAAACGTAGAGGATGAACATACAGATGGATGAGTGTCTCACTGAATGAATGAGTGAACGGATCTTCTTCTTCTTCTCCTACTTCTTCGTCCAGGTGAGAGACGCCATCACGATGCGTACTATTTATTTGTAGACTTGTATTTTATTTATATGCCTTTCGCACAAACGCACGACTTGCTGTGGTTGTCGGATGTGAGCCGTGCGCGCGTCAATACATATGGAGTGTTTGCGTGCGAGTGTGCGTGCGCGAGCATGTGCTCGTGAAATGAGTAGTCAAGAGAGAGAAGTGATTGGAAACGTGGATCGTTCAGTCATCACTTGAAACCAGCTCAGTCTGCTGGTTACGTTTACGCACATCGCTCCGTGCGTAAAGAACCTGGTAGGTCCATGGTATCCGTACGAACGATGGGGGTGTGCGGTAGAGGAGGCAGACAACACACCGGCAGACAGTCACTGAGGAACTGTGGTGTGTCGCCGATGTTTGCCCTCTGTCCCAGAGGACTCCTTCAGCCTCGTTCCTCTAGTCGAAACGCTCTGGTGTACGTGCGTAAATACGGCATCTTGGCGGGTGACAGCTGAGCAGTGGAGCAGAGGGAGGCAGTGTGGCTGAAGGCTGGAAAACCTGATGAGGTCAGGGTTGGAGAGGGTGAACGTCCGCCTCTGGAAGGGATGGCTGTGCAGGGTCAGAGTGCAGAGCAGCGGATAGACTGACTGACTGACTGACTGACTGACTGACTGACTGACTGCAGTTCAGCTCTGTCATATCATTTCAATTCACTTCATATCAGTGAAATGAATTCTATTGAATTCAGCTATGTGATTGGGATTCATTGTGAATCCGTTGGAATATCTGGGTTTTGAAGTAATGTAATCTAAATTAAAATTAGGATTGGTGATGATGATGATGATGATGATGATGATGATGATGGTTATATTGATGAGATAGATGTTGCTGATGATGTCACGGACAATGGTATTTTTATAGCTAGCAAATCTAGTGATAATGATAAATAAAAGGTATACTGGGGATGAAGATGTGGTTGAAGACCTGATGCGGCTCCTGGTGATGTTCCTGAAAAAAACGGCAACAGTAATAGAAACACCTGCCACAGAATAAATATCGTTGTGGTATACAAGTGTAGCACAGACTTCTTGTCTTTGTGTTGGCGAACACAGTGTATAACTTACCCTACCATTAATTATTTAAATATTATTCAAGCTGCGTTCTACATATATTACAAAAAGCTGTCGTTTGGCTATTTATAGCTCGGTGATCACTGTAGTTGATCCACCTCTCGCTCCTTTCCTTTGGCTTTTTCTTTAGATTTTAGCATTGTTTTTTTTAAGTTGCATTACTGCCTTCTACCAGTTGCATCATCAATTATCAACATTAGCTTTATGAAAACACCCTGATTACTTTATTATTTATTATTATTTAGCTTTATGAAAACACCCTGATTACTTGCAACAAAAAAGAAAAAAAACAGGTTGATATGAGAATTTATTTTTATTATTATTTCTTAGTGAAATTGCAGGCTGTACTTTTTAATTATACAAGGACAGGGATAATATTTCTGTTATGAAGATGGCCGATTTGAATAATAAAACTCATGATGAGTATGACAATGGTGATATGGGAAGCTGATGCCAACATTAAGATAGTTATGGGACTTTTCCAACGCCGATGAATAATTAATCAGAGATCTGTCACCCTCTTAATAATTCACGGACCCAAGCTGTCTGCGGGAAAGTAGGCTAAAAATTAATCTGTGTCTGTTTGAAATCATGTCCTAGCTTACGTCAAAAACAGAGAGGCATTTAACTAAAGTGCTTTAATACTGTCCTGCTGTCATTCACTGGACGTTAGCTAAAAACACCTACACATAGAGAGTTTTTTTTTTCTCCACCGTACGAGTCTTATAGATAGATACTTATAAAGATATGTCTTATACATGAAAAATATATTTGTTTTCTAACAGGAAACTGAAGTTTGTGTCTTTTTCCTGAACTAAAATCCATAGAGAAAAACAAGGTTTTGCCTTAAGTGTGTGTCTCAGAAACTGATGTTCTGTAGAAATCAAACTGTTTCTAGTTTGTTATGGTTTCAGTATAGTGCAGTTTAGCTTGTAGTTCACAGTTCTAAAGTCTCGCTGCGTTCCGAGCCGTATAGAAGGATAAAATCATACTAAAAGGAAACACCCTCTGCTTACACAGGAAGTGTCTTGTAAATTCAAAAAAACATGTTACGGTCCACTCTTTTATCAGCTCTTACTTGAAGAACACAATTTGAATTTGATATCAACAGTTATTCTTGTCTAATAAGCTGATCATCATCGCTTTTCCCTTTACAAAGACACAGGCACTACTGTGGCCACAGTGCTCTGAAATAAACATTCATTTGGACTGTTGTCTGACTCAGACATAGCTACAGTATGTTTTGGAGTACTTTGGACGACATCCATCTGTTCACTGTTTTTTATTCTGGCTGAACTCTCTCCACACAACTGCGAGTGCAGAGAAGGCAGGTGTTGGACGCTGAAAGTACACAGAATCATTCATTATTTTGTCAGCGGCCTAATCTCAGAAATGTCAATATTGACATTAATTCAGTCAGAGTGACACCTTTGCCGCCTGTGTGTGTTTTGGGAGTTTGTTTAATACACAGGCCCATTGACGGACTACATCTAACTGACAGAGACTCTAACCTGAGAGTATTCGTCATTCTCAGCTAATCCAGTAATGAGCAACAACATATATCCGTCTAAACCCACATGTTGGCCACATCATGACGTCTATTTTTGTGTATGGTTTACTTTGGTCTATCCCTGACACTTGGCCCTCGATGTGTTCCTTGTTACTACTTGCTGAGCCCTGGCTCCTGCCACTGTCAGTGTTGTGTCCCCTGGTTTGAAAGTCCCAGTGGTCATAATCCTATTTCTCATGTACTGCATGTCCGGTGAATGTGCTGAATGCTGTTCACAGCAGGGTGCTGCTGTTGTTGGTCCTGGAGATACAGTCACTGCCTTGTGTTGTGATAGAAGATTATGAGAGTCGAAAGGAAAGATGATTGTATTGAATAGCTACGAGAGGAACCAAAAAATATATTTCTCACTACATTGTAATATTGATGCCAGTCTGTAACATGTGGGTCCAGACAATGACACCAGATGCACAGTTTGCATTTAATGCAGTCAATAGTCAATAGAGCCTGGAGGCTGAATACCCTCTCCCATTGGTCCTGGCCCCAACTGATACAAAAAGAGGCTTGATTAACTAAATTGCGCTCACCTGCGTCTCCTGCTACAGCTGTGGAAATGTTTCATGGAGTATCTTCTACTTCTCAGAGACTAGCAGCACCTTTTAAGGTAAAAAAAAAATACACTCATGTTTATTATGTTTATTATGCATATCAAAATGGTATGGTAGTTCAACAACTTAATTTGTCAAATGCAGCAGGGTAGTTTTGTCCCTAGTTTTGTGTCCTAATTGTTGCTGCGACGTGTGGATGACGTCACATCCATACCGCCTTGTATCAACTGCTTACTAATGGAGGCTAATGGTGACAGGACAATGGCATAAAATATTTCCTTGTCCCGGTTTTGGACACTTTAATCTGAACCAAGTATGGTCCTAAGTACTTTTGTTGACGGTGTTTAAACGTTCTCCTCGTTCACCAGATTTTAATGCAACAGATCAACCACTGTGAAATGTTAATATTCACTATGAACATGTCTTTAACAACCAAGTGTTGTTGTATATAAATTTATAATGACATTAATGCCGTTAAAAAATTCAAGAACTCAATGAAGAGTCAGCTTAGTGCATTAACACCATGTAATAGTCTGAAGTGGTGTATGGTCTCTTGAAATGGCAGTTTGTTATTCATGCAATGGCCTCCAGGGCTAAACAGTTTCCAGCAGAATGGTTTATTTGTTGTTGTTTAAAATAGTACAGTTCATCTCCCTCGTCCCCCGTAGACTTACATTTTAATCTCAATGCTCCTTTGGCGATTCAAACGAAGCCCTGCTGACAGGAGTTTGAGTAAATACGTTTCAATAACGACACACAGTGTAAGGAAGGTGATAAATATACCAAAGTGCAGTGTTCATCACTTCTGGAGCGCTGAAACAAAGACACAGGCTAGAATGCTGCTGCTCAACTGTACTGTCAGTGAAGGCAACAGGGCCGTGGTCAGAGACGAAACTGGGAACCATCCGTGGTAAATGCTTAGTGCCAAAGCATACATTTGGTAAATTCAAGCATGTATTTAAAACACTGCTTGACGTTTGATATTTATGACTATAAAAACAAAACAGTATAAACTATGTTTAGTTTATTTTTACCTTAAGGCGGGGTAGAGTTTTAAGCTACGTAAATCACTGCGCTGCTCTGCATCTGGATTGTCAGGGGAAATGAAATAAAAGACAGCTAAATGATCAATTAACAATGAGAGAAGAATATAAGTTCAAATCTAATCCTGACAGGTTGTCCTCAGAGTTGACGAAAACAATTAAGAAGAGAGGTGCAGACCTAATGTCAGTCTGATTTTCCTCATGAGGTCAAACACCAATCTCATCATTCATTCCAATCAGCTTCCTCTCACTCCCCGAGCGTCACTTCAGGGATTTCTCTGACATGTTTATTGCCAAACTGCGTTTTCCGAGCTGGCCAGCAGTTTTCAATGCATCGACTGTGATCTCACTTACATGCCTGACTGATTCTTGCCCTCGCACCTCACCCGGTCCCTCAAGGAGAAATTGGCTAATGATGAGCCATGGTGTTAATAGCCTGTAGTAGTGAATGCAGCATGCACCTTTTTTGTCATATTGACTGAACTAGAGTGCTCGTTCAAGTGGGAATGGTGAAGTGTTGACGTGTCTCACCTGGACAGTAGTGTTGGAGAGAATAGAGTTCCATAACTTCCAGTGAAATTATCCCAACATTATTTCAATTGTCATGGTTTTGTACTTGCTTTAAGGCTAATAGCCAGCACTGGAAAATAGAATCCACCGATTCACAACATTAAGAAGAAACACTCAAGTTTCTGACCCCTGTTTTGTCCTGCATCACCTGTTTCCTATGACACTGTGCTTTATAAAATAAGTCACTTGGCAACTCGAGAAAAAGTAAAGTACACAGACAAATCTAGACTGAAAATTCCTGGGAGACTGTGTCATGGACCTATTTTTAATATAGCTTTCTGTAAAAACAGATATTAACAAATTATCAAAATGTTACAGTGATTTTTCAACCAAAAGTTGTTCGTCCTGGGCAAGACTTTGATCCCCAAGTTACCCCTAGTGGCAGGGCTCATGAGCAGCAAAATATTATCACAGCCGTCAGTCTACATTGACTCAAAACAAGAAGCTCTCTGTGTGTCTGCCATATTCCCTGTGTTTTATGCACAGCTTGTTCCAGACCAGCTAAAAAACAAAGATTAGGATAAAGCAATGTATTCTGTCACAACCTTACACAGGTTTCAACATTTTATTCTGTTATGTCATTTATACTGTTATGTCAGATGTTTCATATTAAAAGGTGGTAGCTCTTTCTCTCTGTCTGTTTTTTCATATTAAAATCTGTGGCAAATGTATTTCACATCTGGTTAAATCTGTGCCAGGTGGTAGCTCTTTCTCTCTGTCTGTTAGTCGACACTATTAGCTGCTTTTGGGATGCTATTAAATCAGAACAACACAGTTATATATCAACACTTTAACTGTCGCTTTTTCTAAAAATCAAGTTCAAACGAATCTTTTGTGACACACACAAAAAAGAGGCTAATTGGAGATCACACACACACACACACACACACAATCCTGAAGAAAGTTGCCGTTGATTTCCTTCAGTTTTAGGTGTCTGAAATAATTTGTCAAAATTGGTGAATGTCCTGTTCCTTTTGTAATGAGATAATATTAGTCTGAAAAATTATAGTCCAAACCTTGATATTCCAGGTTCTGTGAAACCCTCATTGTCATATTTGTATCTGCCTTGGCCACTACCTTCAACTGTCCATTGACCTTCATTAACCTTCAAGCAGTTTGGTGGTGCTGAAAAATGACATTTCAAGTTCTACAGAACGTTTTAACTCTAAAATTGGTGTGACTACCATTGCTGCCATATACTTATAGATATATGGTACGCCATTATTAATTTTACATCGTTATGAAACAACACACATCCTGATGTGGAGTGGCTGTCAATGTCACTGCTAAGAATAGAAAGCACTAAGGTGAAGGAGACCCTCGGTTTTATGAGTGACCTCAGCATATGCCTCACAGTGGAAGTGGTGACAGTGCGTGGGGGAGATGTTTCAAGTGTCTCTGAGTCTGTCTGTCCATGTGTCTATAGTTGTGAGAGAGAGAGTGTAAGAAAGAAAGAGAGAGAGAGAGAGAGAGACATTATTCACAAAAATGACTGTCCTGGAGATGTTATTATTGTTGTCAGTGCCGCTGTTGCCTAAAATTACATTTCAGGCATGGTTTGATGCTTGGCAGCAAAAGACAGTGCTAAAAGGAGAATAATTGCGATGGTGGTTGTGATTAGTTGAAAGCAAGTGAAGCGGAAGGGGGGAGTCAGAGTGTGTTCTTTTCTCAGTTTTGGTCCGAGGTGAGATTCAGCACGAACGGCTTTTCTGATTTCTTGAATAGCAAGTGAAAAAAAAAATCACAGACGGATTCAATCTTCTGAGAAAGATGCCTTAACCTGCAAAGTGTTTCTGAATGGACAGTGTTGAGTGGGCATTCAGTGAAGTGAGCTGTCATAAGAAACAAGCATTTAAAAAAAAAAAAAAATGAGACAAATCCTCCTTGGAGTGGCCACAGGCTTATAAAGAGTTGAAACACTTTATTCTCCAGCCTAGATTTATGTCAGGACAGTCTGTTGGTGTTGTTATAGCTCTCATCAACATTTTCCATCCCATTGCTGCTTTGTTATTTCTCCATCCTTGTTTGATTGGATTTTACTTTCTCTAATTGTCTCTGTAATTTGTAAAATGAATGAGATTACATTTTCTTAAACCCATTTTAATGCATGGATGATAACGATGCTGAGTGAGGTGCAGTGGATGTCTTCAACTGTCCATTCATTTATTGTTACTACAATACAAAGCCAGTGCATGTGTGGTTACCCACACTTGGGGGTAGGTTTGTGTTTTACTGAAGTCCCTGGAGGTTTAAATACCATCCCTACACTAGCCAGGCATTTGTGCAGGGTTTAACTTAAGGTCAGACGCCCAGCTCGCAGCAGACCAGCCTCACTGTGTGCAGGGCAGTTAGTAAGTTTACTGCCGATAAGCTGACTGACACAGTTGCCAAAAAGATTGTGAGGGACTGTAGACTGATTAATTTTCTTCACTGATGTGTTGATAGCAACTTTTAACGAGTTCTTCAAGTCAGTAAGAATGCACTGCAGTGAATTTTGAATTATACCATTCTATATTAATAATTTGCATAATTTAAATTAGTCACAAATAAAAACACGTCTCCCTGCTCTTCTCTTTTGTTGCAAGATTATTCCAATATTGTTTTTCATATTTAGGAATATTAATTAATCTTACTTAATCAGGATTCATTTAAAAAATATTCAACATTTTACACTTTTCACAGCCTGAATAGAATTACAAAGCCTTTAGAATGGAAGATCCACATTATGGTCCCTGCAGAGCAAACCTTCATGAATGGTACAGAACACATACACATTCAAAATGTAAATCACCTGTTTCTAAAATAATGTACAGTGTGTCTGTGAAGGTGGTAATTAAAACGTCCAGCTGTAATGACAGAGGAGCCGCTCACACGAACTGAAATGATAAGGTACACAGTGTTAATACCGTGACACGGTCGGTGACGCTTATGCTTCTTTATTCAACGTTTGCCTTTGCTCATTCCACATCTGTCCTCATCTATTGGTCTTACTCATGCTGCTCATCCTCTTGCATCCCTGAATCCCCGTCTCTGTCTGTCTGACTCCCCTCTGTCTAACCTCTGTGTCTCAGCTGGCTCCATTACTCTGTCGTCACCTCCTGACCTCCTCTAACATTTACATTTACATTTATGCATTTAGCAGATGCTTTCATCCAAAGCGAGAATTAACAATCAAGCTTTGTGAACTCTTGTAAAGAGAATGCTCTTTAGTAAAGTGGAACCTTTTAACTTGTAAAGAGACTGCTCTTTAGTAAAGTGGAACCTTTTAACTAGGGTGGAGACAAGTGCAGAAGGAGAAGGTGCTCTCTGGATAGTTGGGTTTTCTAGAGCTTTTTGAAAATAGGCAGCGATGCCCCTGTTCTTGTGATGCTAGGTAGCATATTCCACCAGCGTGGAACGATCCATGAGAAGATCCTGGATTGTCTTATATGAGGTGTTGGGGAGGTTTAGCTTGGCTGGAAAGACCAGTAGTTTTTGGAGAGGTTGAGCTGTAGGTGATGGGCTTTCATCCATACAGATATGTCAGAAAAACAAGCTGGGACTGGGGCAGTGTTGAGACTCTGGTGTCAGTATGTGGGAAAGAAAGATAGAGCTGGTATGTGGCAGATGTGTACCCCAGCCAGGACACTATGAACGACCGACCAGTGAGGTAGGATTTAAACCAGGGTTGTGCACCGTCAGTAACGGCCATGTCCGAGACTATGCATAATAGGACACGGTGATTGGCTGTGTCAAATGCTGCTGATAAGTCAAGCTATTCTGTCCTCCGTCTCTCTGCTCCTGCCTCGTTTGCCTCACGTCTCTCTGGCCGTGTTAATTTCACCAGCTTCACTCCCACATGCCCTCATTATCGTGTCAACCTTTGGGTCAGAATGTCTAACAGCTGTCTCCAGCTATAGTCGTTGGATATTTGTCTCCGTCCTGACATTTAATCGTGCATATTTTTTCCCCTATAATTTTCTCTTCCATGTTGCTCCAGATGTTTCTCTCCTAGTTATTCCCATCATCCTCCTGTTCAGTCTCTTGTTTTGGTTTGTGTATAATCTGCCACTACAGCATGATCCCAAACCTGGATTATATAATCTGATAAGAGGGCACAAACACACACATACACTTAGGCAAAGACTAAGCTCTCCAGCCGTGTTGCATGCATGACTGCGGACCACACTGTCATGCACTGTGAGTGTGCGATGCAGTGTGTTCACGGGTGCATGCATGTGTGATAGTGACATTTTGCAAAGTGTCAGCTTCACTGGACTTTGTTTTTGTATGTGTTTGTATATAACAAAACTTCGTAACAAAAACTCAAACAAAAACTCAGGCCAGCATTGTAAAAAAAAAAATGAATAGAACAGTACTGATGACAGAAAGTGCTCTTAATTACCCATAATCCACTCTGTTACAATGCCTGCACCACTCGTGTCACTCGCTCTCTTTTTTCTGTTT
>NC_024307.1:20124451-20147191 GCF_000523025.1 Cynoglossus semilaevis
ATGTACATTTCCTGCGGAGAAAACAACCCAATGTTTTCATGTGATTTCTCTTTATATTCCTTTATTGTCTACATTCTATTTATATTTCTTATAGTTCACTTGTTGCTTCTCCTTTAAACCCTGTACTTCATCAAAGTGTCATCATAAATCGAATTACCTTTTTTTAAATTACAATAATAAAAAAAAGATTAGCAAAAAAATAATTAAACCCTATGAAAATGCATGCATAGCACTGTCAGAGCTACTGTGGCATATAGAAAAAGAGAATGGAGGGACAGTGTGGGGCTTTATCAGAGGAAAAAGCATTGAGCTAATGAAAGGCTGGCTTCTATTTAACTTCATTAGTTTTACCAGCGCTCTGTCGCTCCCATTTCCTGAGCACAAACAAATCAAAAGCAGCCGTGTTATCCATCTGCTCTGTTATCAAACTGCATTGCTTTCTGGCACCGCACAAAGGCCCACACACTCACACCCACGTGCACACACAAAGTGATCCATACTCACACATTCTTTTTTTTTGGCACCTAACTAAAGAACCAGTCGGTTTTCATCAGCATAGAGGTATTTACAGTGATCCCTTGCTATAACGCTGTTTACTTTTCACGGTTTCGCTACTTCACGGATTTGCATCGTGCATTGTGTTCTGCATTCTGATTGGCTAAAAAGTCACTCCGCTTCTTCTCTACCTGTGCGCCAATAACGTTGCGGTTTAATATGTACACGTACGTAAAACAGCTTGCCAAATTGACATTACGTACGTGCAAATTCTCTTGCAATTTCGAGTTTATCAAACCCCATAATGTCGACAAAACGCTCTGGACCGGCAAAAGTACCTGCGGTAGGGACCAAAAGGCAGCGGAAGATGCTGTCTATCGGTGATAAAGTAAAACTATTGGACATGCTAAATGAAGGTAAAAGCTATGCGGCTGTAGGTCGGCATTATGGAATTAATGAATCTTCCGTTCGTTCCATAAAGAAGGAAGAAAAAAACATAAGGAAGACAGCAGCAATAAGTTTTAATAAGGATTCAAAAAGGGTTGCAACTGCCCGCAACAAGACCAGGTAATTTGTATTTTTTTCATAATCATTTTTAATTTTCTCCCGTTCACGGTGGGCGGTGCTAATCTCCGCAATTTGAAGCCTTCTGTTCACGTTGATGATTAAAATTATTATTTGACAGTACATTACAGAAGTTATTTGTTGAAACGTTTCTAAAGTACTTTTATTTTACTTTATTTGTGAAACAAATGGTTGAGACTGTAAAATGGTTTGTTCGTTCTTTCTCTTCTTTTTCTGAGTATTTAATTGTAAAAAAAATAAAGATTTCTACTTCACGGATTTTGCCTATCACGGGTTCTTTTTGGAACGTAACCCCCGCGAAAAACAAGGGTTTACTGTATTCACCCCCTTGGATGTTTTACCCTTTTAGTGCTTTCATAAATCAATCATGGTCAATACAATTTGGCTAGTAAATAAAGAAAAGAAAAATGGGCATAGCAGTACATGAATTATTCACAGCAAGATAAAATGCATAACAGATAAGGCAGCAGGGGAATGTATTCATCTGCTGGTAATGCTTTTTTCAAACTGTTTTTTTTTTCAGTACTGTGGAGGAAAAAATATTTGTGACTTTACGTACAATGCATTAGCGATGAATGGAAAAAGAGAGTACTTTTCACTCTGTTTAAAATATCATTAAACATTGTCCAAACTGTGAATTACAATGAAATTCAGGCATTATCTGAAATGTTATTGCAAACTGAGCTATGCTATAATTCGTGGTAGGTTGGGTATTTTGTATTGCCTGTAGATACGATATTTACATAAGCACGCCCACTTTGAAATCACTGATATTTCATTTGTAAGGCTTTGTTTCAGAGAGTTGGTTTAGTTGATCCACACACTTTTGCTGTGATGCAATATGGACGAAAGCTCTAGGCTACAGGAAAAGAAAAAGCTATCATGTGTGAGCAAGGAGCAACAACCGTGAGACTGAGGCTATCTCAGCGTGTCTATCATTTAGCTTATGTCTTGCCTCATAAAATAACTCTTGAAGGAACATCCCGTCCTAAAGTAATCATGTGCAAAAACATGTGAGGGATACAACATATCATATATAAGGTAACTGCCTTCATTGTGATTTCATTGGTTTATGTAAAGTTGATTGTTTTTCAGTAGGAACTGTCAACAATAGCACTCATGCTTACATATATTGCTAATGTCAGGGCTAACAGAGGAAAGCTCAGAGCCTGAGGCAGCTAATGCTAAATTGCACCACAGACACATCCACAGAACAAACCAACTAGCGCTGAAACAAATAGTTTCAGAGCAAATTGCGCTTCACTTGAGTTAAGTGCATGTGTTTGTGAACAAAATTGACTAATGACATCATATCCATAGAAGGCTGGAGGGGAGACTAAGCCGGTTAGGGGTTGCATAACACCGTGAGTGTAATATGTATTATGAGATTGCATACGTGACATTTATAGGGATTAACTAAAGCCATAGTTCGTGATTCACCAAATTGCCAGGGTCAGTGCGGCTCACGCCCACAGCTGCCTGCAGAGATGATATCGTACTGTTTTTATCTCATTAGGAATCAGATAACACCTGGACACTGTGGTGAATGAAATGTATGGCTGTGGAGACGCATTACAGGAATAATAACATCACAAATCACGACTAAATGAGAACAACATTCATTTTAATGATAATCAGACACCTGCTGTTCACAATCGTTGCTTCACTTACTAATGCCGGACATGCAGAATTCATGTCACTGTCCTGTCACTCACCACCATGACTGTTGACAGGAGGCAACCACACTTCTGATTTATCTGGAGGCTATACTTGGTGGTAAAGTGTAGATAACATTAACTCACCACCAGCAACTATCACCTAATTCGATGTCTTGAATTAATATATATAATTCTGCTGATAGTTGAGTAAAAATGGTCATAGGTAGCATAGCATGTAAACTACTTTATGTGCTAGAATGCAAAATATGATTAAAACATTAAAAAAAATGGAATGTCTGTCAAATTATCTGCAAAAAATAGTATTTGCCTCTGCAGATAAAATATTCTCTTTTATCCTCTCTCTATGTAATACTTTATTCTTTCTTAAGGATGGATACTGATTTTTTTTTTTTACCAGTAAAACAATATGTGAGGAAAATATGCGTTTATACCCCCAACGAAATTAATGTTTTTAGCTAGTTCTTATTTTTCTTATCGACGATAGAGGCATCAGTGATGTAGTTAAATACAGTAAAATGCAAAATTCAAACTGTTCTGAATTCATTGTTTTCCACTCATCCTCTGACAGTGTTTTGTATTATAAACCTCCGTTCCTGGGTGCATGCTCTTTGACGTCATGTTCTAATGATAACCCAATCCAAGAAGCAAAATCTAACATTCATAGCACCTGCAACATTTATTTGCCCGCTGACACCAATCTTCCTTCACCTGCACGGCCTGAAGAATTCTCTGACACGATTCTCATTTCCGTCTCAGTTATCCTCTCATTACTCTTTTCTCCCATTGGCTTTGCTTGATTCTTGTTATCTTCTATTTTCTTCTTCAATCTTCCCCCCTCTTCATCTCACCCATAAATCACCAACAGCTGATCTGGAGCTTGTTTTGATCCCATCGGTGGCTTCAAACATGCTTTCACATGGATGACAGTAGATGTGAAGCATGTAAATAAACACATTAACCCACCGGCAGGCATCATGTGTCGGCCTCCTCACCTGACATCTCTCAGTGTACAGTATATTAACAGTGGATTTTCACATGCACGCCCACATCCACCCACTCACATGACACATATATAACCACTTACATTAAAGTATGTGGGGGAGGGAACTGGAATAGGAAAATAATTCACGTTCATGTTACAGTGTTAGTCAGTGAATGGAGTTAAGTCTGTGTGGCTTGAAAACCTAATTCTCCACTGAACCACTAGGTGTGTAGGACGCCACGTAAGGGGTAAAAACCTGTCTCTGTTCAGAATCATTGACCTCTGTTTTAGTGGACTTATCGACCAGAGTTGATTTCACCTGTTTGAGAACACAAGAACTGCTTAGTTGAAGGATGGCCTGCATTAGCACGCATGCACGCACATTTACCTGATGGTGATGGACACACTGTTTTGATGTGAAGTAGCCTGTTATCAGACACACATGTCCAATATTTAAAATGATAAAACACACAAAGTAAAATAACACATAGATATTCCAGCTTAAATATTATTTAGGTAGAACAACGGGAGACTTTTGACTATCTGCTCTCTGATTGGCCAATACACTTCTACAGATTTGTTTGCAGTTTATCAGTATAGTCAAGAATTAAAACTGGTCTTGAACTCATCTTGACCAACATTAACCTGTATCCCACCTACAGCTCATATTTTTTCAGCAGCCTGGGGCTGGGGGTCAAAGAAGCTGGTGTTTCAGTAATATTTCAAGACTTACTTTGAAAAGCATATGTCAACACGGTGTGTGTTCCTGTTGACCTCCTTTTGACACGCTGTTTAATGGTGTCCTGGTTTAATGCATAAAAATGGTATTGATCCAAAGATAGAAAATCAGCCGGTGGGCTTGGACTAAATTTATATCACTGAGAAATTCCCTGTTCCTCTTCCACCATCATTTGTATTCAAATTGAATATTGCTTAAGGTTTGTAATATTTGCCTTGTAGTATTTATATTTGCATTTGAGCGGCAACAATTTTCATCAAATAAGTATGAATATATTGTAGAATAAAGGATGAGGGAGTGAGGGCTGGAAGGGCTGTGGCAGGTGTGGTGCCTCCCCAAGGCCAAGTTAGATTCTTAGGAAAGTGTTTTTTTTTTGTTTTTTTTTTCCTGAGGCACAGTACAATTATTCTACATAATAGATTAGAAATGTAGGGCGTGAGCAAACAAAACTGGAGTGCATTTGTGATTTTTCTAGTGTTAGGCAGGTGAGAACTGCTCAAGATGTCTGTGTGCGAGAGCAGATGGGCATTCAAATGTTACTGGAGCGTATACTACATGAGTCATTTACGGCATGTTTTTGTGTGTGTGTGTGATCGTGTGCATATCCTAAGAGGTTTTATGTACATAGTTTATTTACAGACTGAGCGCAAAACACCATGTGATGCCCACAAAGTAATAATTATCAATGGCGATGCAATGTAAAATGTATGTTCACTGCAGATGTTCCGCAGCTATTCTTTGCTGCAGCAGAAAGTCAGCTGTTCGGTCTATGTCCACGGTCTAGTACAGTATTTCCCAACCTTTTTTGAGCCACTGCACATATATATTATTAGGAAAAAGCCCACAGCACACCACCAAACAAAAATAGTTTAAATTACCTCATAATTGACTGAAATCAAAAATAATTTAAATTACCTCATAATTGACTGAAATCTCGGCCTGTTTAGTTGAAGGCAATGCTGATATACTGGCAGGAATTGAAGAAATATGCTTCTGCAACGGCTCTGATTATCTTTATTTTTTAGTTTTCATAGCCATCTGCTGCATAATATTTTTCTAGACATTCTAGAAAAAAACATTGTCAGAGACATCAGGGATCCCCAACCCTCGGTCCTGGGACTTGTCCCGGTCCGTAGGTCATTCAGTACCGGGCTGCAGTGGGGCACAGTGAAATCATGTACTTCAGTTTTATTAATTTACTTCATTGAAAAAGAATCCAGTCATATCCACTTACTTTTTTTCATTAAAATCTGGTAATGTTTTAAAACAACAGGTCATTCAGACTCTGATACTAACAGAGTAAAATATGTTTAATTTTTAACATTTAATGATCCTTCAACAACGGCGCGGTATTACCAGTCCACAGTAACAGCTGATACCCGCCGACCAGTGCTTGGTACAAAAAAGGTTAGGGACTGCTGTTCCACATCCTCCCTCATACAGAGTACAGGCTGGTCAGCAGGTTTGGATTAGCTGGTGTTAACCATCCTGATGAGCCCCATCATTTACTGTGCACTCAGTAGAGCAGTATTCCTGTTCTTCTTCAACTCGCCTCAAGAGAGCAATTAAGAGTAATGGCTGAAATGTTATATGGAGCTTAATTGAAAATATATTGCACTGCATGTGTTTTTTACATGCTGTCAACAGAAGGCAGGTTGGCTCTGTAGGAAATAGTACTAAGAACTGAATAACAGTCCCAGGAATGATGCGTCATGACTCAGAACTCATCAGAACTCATAGCCTCACAACCTAAAACACATACAAAAAATAGGCATGCACTGAATATTTAGCCACCGAAAACATCCCAAAAGTCCATTTTTGTTTTTTGGCCGATAGACGTTTATCAGCGAAACAACACGGAGGAAACAGGATGTTGTGATGGCCCAAGCAAAACCACGGCCGGCACAGTTAGATCAATTCAGATCCTCTGCACATTATCATGAACTGTACTTGATCCACCTTATTAAGATTATTACTTTGATGTAGAAATAAAGCAGCAAGCTCAATAAATGACCTACAGCAAAAAGGAGAGCAGAGCTCAGAAATTACAACAAATGCTGATCAATAGTAAGAATTGATATTGAACCTAATTTATACATTTGCGTTGATTGTTTGACTTTTGTGTACAGTATCATCACCATTTCACCACTGACTGAAATGTAACAAAATATACAGAGCGTCTAGAGCTTCATTTCTTTTCTGATGTATTAAAATAGATTTTACCTGAATATTACTGCCTTGGACTCAATGCTACCTCACAGCTTTACTTATTGATCTTCAATTTTAAATACCAATAATTTAGAATAATTTAGCAATTTTTTTCTACAGTAAAATCATCAGTTCATATCCTTGACCTGCTTATGGCTTTTCGTTGTGACGATGGCATTTTCCTCCCTGTAGATTCCCTCATGGTATTCCAGGGATTTAGGTTATTTCTAGACTCACATCTGACCATAGGTGTGAATGTGGGTGTCATTGGTTGTTTGTCACTTTTTATTGGCCCTGTGATGAGCTGGCAGCATGTCCGGGCTGTGCCCTCATTTTCCCTGATGTCAGCTGGGATGTGATCCAACTGCTCCTGCAACCCTTTAACCGAATAAGCACTTAAAGATGAATAAGGCTGATCATATAGTGCACCTGTGTATTCCGTGGAGTGTCTCTGAGCCAAGAAGCCTTCTACTCGGCAGCTCCTGTCACACAGTGGACTGATTTGTGATTAAAGTGCTTGTTGCTGCCAAACGATGTTGGCCACTTCAGGCTATTTTGATGTCCTGGCTGTATAGATTTTCTGCTATTTAATGACTGTAGTGTGTTTTTCCTACCTGGGTTCTGAGTCCTTTTTTACAGAGTCGAGTTTCACTTGTTCATTTTGTCACTTATTTCCTTTGTTTCTTCACATGGGTTAGTCTTTAAAGTCTTCCCATCAGAGCCAAAATAAATCAGCATAGGCTTCTGGGTGTTTTTAAACATAATCCCAAGATTTAAATCCTCTAAATAGACTTTGTTCTACTGCGGAACACTAATAATATTATTAGAGATTGCCCTCTAAGCTCAATTCATTTCATTGTGCAAATTTCACATATAGAAACGCATTAAGCACCAGATCAGTGATCCACCTCGTCCAGGTCCTGGGGAACGGGCTTCCACATGGCTCACAGAGCTACGGCAGGGCAAAACATTTTTGATTTAAATTTTTGGTCGATGTGCAAAAGTAGTAGGTATATAGTATATGTATTGATATAAAGTGTTTAGTGTATGATTATAGCAGTTATGTAGGTATTACAGTATAGGTTCCAAACCACAGGAGGCTTGACCATGTCTACACAAGGTGGAGGTTGTCTTTTGTTCTTAATCTTGAAGAATTTTGGAAAATGTTGTTTGTGTGTGAGTGACCTTGACCTGGAAATTCCCCAGTCCACTGAGTCCCACTGCTACTCACACATTTAAATGTGTCAGACTGTGCAGACATGGATAAAAGTAGAAAGCCCGAGAGAAGCAAAAGGACAAGTTAATACTTGCAGAATTAAAATTTAAATGTCAAATTTCTGCTTTTGACCATTTTTAAATTTATGTCGATATAATGGATGACATTAAAGCAAAAGATGTATATGTAAAATTATTGCTTAAAATATTGTAAAAAAGGAAAAGGAGAAACCGTGGATGTTGGCCTGGGGCAGAGGTCACGTAATCGCTCCATGTTTTAATGAAATGTTCCTTTAACTGCTTTCTAATGACCGTGGAATATGCCTCTTGGTTTTATTTCAACAACTTTTGCCTCCCACCTTATGTCGATCACAGCTCTGATCAACATCACAATCTTAGAAACCGTTTTGTCCAGGAGATCAATAAGAAATACACGAGGGGGTGATTGAAATGGGGGGGGGGGGGGGGGGGGTTGATAGAAATGAAACCCCTCAACAGAATTGGTTTTCAATAAATTCCAACTGCATGTGTTTGCTGCCAAGACAGGTTAATACAGATGAGGTATTTCTGCAGTCACTACATCATGATGAGACACAGAAAAAAAATATAACCAAATAAAAAAAATCTCCTTTTGTTTTTTGAAATTTCTTTTTGTAGTTAGGATGGAAAAACTTGAGATCCAATTTATATATATATATATTTTAAATAGAGCAGCTATTAGTAACTCGATCTCTATTTACATCTCTAGTTAGTTTTGAACCACTTTCACCAATCGTGTTCTTTGCATTAGCAACATTTTTGGTCTAATTCTTTAAGAATGTCTCTAATGTACTGTAAGTGAGTTAGGAGAATACATGTTCACCTTTAGAGATTCTAATTGACTTGAATCTGAACTGAGTATATTTGATTTGCGGACAAAGGCCTTCAAGAACGTTGACATTTGTATGTTAGTTTTTTTCCAACTCGCCAATTCTAAATCATTTACAATTGCAACTAATTATTGTGTTGACATAATTAGTTTTGCAGCTCTGAATCCCCCCCCCCAAGTTGTAGCCATATGTTCCGGAGATGGTGATGTTTGCAGATGGTGCTGCTTTTATTACATCGTCAAATGTACAATGTTCAATGGAGCCAGTGAGAAGCTGGGAAATGAAATGAAAGATGAGACTTGACAAGAGTGAGTGATAACACAGTGAGACAGAGTTGTAAAAAGAAACTGTCCCAAAAATGAAAAGGCTGAGAACAGAGACTGAGAGAACGTCAAGATATGAAGACAGAGTTATGAGGTGAAAAACAACATTGAACTAACAGCAGACTGATGTGACTGGAAGAAATAGACTAAAGAGTGTGGAAAAGAAAGTGGAGGTAGAGGTGCAGCTGGAGGTGGAGTGACAAGGAGAAAAGGTGAGAAGGCTGATGCAAAGTAGGAGTCGCTGTTGCTGAAGCCGATGCTGCTGCTGCTGCTGCTGCGGGGAGAGGAGAATGGATGGATGATTATGGAAATGAGCTGTGAGATGAGATTAAATTTAATTAGAGCATCATAATGACTTTTTAAGGTGAAATGAATAGATTAGAGCCATTATGTTGGAGACAAAGGACGGAGGCAGGCTAGATCTTTAATGAATAGTGGGACACTGATTTAAACCTGGCTCTGTCTTCTGCTCTGGAAATCCAGTGAGCGGTCGTATTGACCACGTGTAGCTGACATGGAGACGGGGAGAACAAACAAAGACAACAGGAAAATAAAGCAGCATGGGATTGAGATTGATATCAACATGGCAGAGGAAATAAGCTGTGCGGAGACACGCAGGTGATAAGAGTGGGTGCAGTGACAAGGAGCGCCGCTGTTAGGTACGTTGTACAGCGGAGATAGCGGCTGCACTGATCGTATAAGAGATGATTGAGAGACGATTATTAGCTGCGGAGGAAAGAGACAATGTTGACACATTATACACATTATTAAATGAAGAGAAAAGAAAATGAAACCCATTATTAAAAGATAAAACTCTCTTTCTGCAGGGAAAACAATATTCATTAATACTATTTTTCAACAAGACTGTATTCTTCCACCACTGTAGAACTAACATGGATTTTTTTCGTTTTTAATTAGATGTGGTTTTATTTAGACCAGTGGTTCTCCAACTTTTTCTCCTCTGTACCACCTGAGAAAACAGTGATCTCTCAGAGTACCACCATGATGACCAACATTAGAATACAGCAGCAGAGGCCTTCACTGTTAGCTTCCACCACAGGAGAGATGTTTAGAGATGTTTAGGTTTAAATGTTGTATTAATTGTGCATGATATGTTTCAGATTTATTCAATTGAAAATATAAATATGAAAATATGAATTTTCCCCATGTGCCACTAGAGAGTGCTGGTGTACCACTGGTGATACACGTACCACAGTTTGAGAACCACTGATTTAGACACTCGTATTACAATATCAGGCTCATACCTAACAAGGTTTTTCGAGAGCAGTGTTAATGTACAACAATATCTTATTGAAAACAGTCAATACATACAGTATTTTGATTAAAGGCCTTATAAGGGTAGAACATGGCCATGTAAGACAATGTACTAATACCTTAGTGATACCTTTTAAGTAATACATAGGTGGCAGTAATGTGTTCATTTGTGTGTTTAGACAGAAGTGCAACAAGAATGGAACCTCTGTGATGAAAGCTGGTTCCAATCTGAATTAATCTTTACATATAGTATTCAAAATTTTGTTTTGTCACAGCTCAAACATGCAGTCATAAAGCTGGAGACTTGCTTTTGTTTTTATTTTCAAAATGAAGGCTCGTATGATAGAAAACAGTGGATAAATGCTGTTAAACGGTGGAAGGTAACATTAACAAGATTGTAATGAGACCTGCCTTTGACATATGGTTGAAGACAGTAGTAGCGTCTCAAAGACCTGAGGCAGGGCTGGCACTGGCAGACATGAAGAGACAGATATCTTCAGTGGAGCTGACCAAGATGGGCATGATTGATCAGAAGGAACGCTAAAGTTGAGCTGCTGCAGGATTCAAAGAAGCAGCAGGGTCAGAGATGGTTTGAACTTTGGCTGAGGGGAGATAGTGGATATGGTTGGTCCAAGGATGGTGCACATGTATCTGACAGGCAGAAGAAACAGAGAAAGACCACAGGGAGTATTTATGGACTTGGTGAGAGTAGGTGTGACAGTGAATGACTCGAGAGAAAGGGTGAAATGAAAGGAGATTCGTCAGATGGTGTGAACATGTGTGACCATGTAAATGTCACAGTAACAGGCGTTTACTGCTTAATGAAGTGAAGATCGCTTAAATGAACTCCACTCGCTCTCCTGTTGATTGGCATGTTGTGTTTTAATGTTTGGGGTGTTGCAGTCGGTCCAAAAAGTCATCTAACCCTGGAAATAAATATGGCACAGAAGTCATTCCAGCTGAGACAACTGAGGCCGATTGGCTATTAGGGTGAGGCTGTGACCGCAGGATTGTCGCAGTGAATCCCTGGAGAGGCTGAAGTGTCTGGATGAGGACAGGGGCTCACACACGCGCACACACACATAAACACACACAGGCATTGTCCTATCGTGGCAGCCACCATTACCTTGCCCTTGAAAGAGACACTAAATTCTTTACAGAGACATGCAAATGAGAAGCTCAGAGCACAGAAGACAGGTCTGCTTAGTCAACCTTTTAGAAAAGAAGACTGAGGTAATAATACATCACAGTCATTTCAGACACCTAGCTCACAAGTAAAGTCACACACTCTTTGAACTAGTTTCCTTAAAACTACTCTGCTTGTTCAGTTCTACCATCACAGATTTTTCTTTGCTGCTGGGACTCTGTTTTTTGGCTCCTTTTTCCTTCTTCAGGTAAAGGTAATACCTTTATGACTAAGGAATTAAAACTTTGTCTTATACAACTACAGATATGTAAAATGCAAAAAAATAGATTGTTTTAGCTACTGCTTACCTGGAACAGATTTTTAATGTGATTGTGGAATTAGCTAGATTTAAATATTTGCAATCAATACTATCTGGAACTATCTGGAAAATTAGAGCAATAGTTAAAGTCGGCATTACATTAGATTTTATTTTGTTTTTGTGGTAAATAATTAAGCAAAGTAGATATTGACTTGACTTTTACCCTTGCTCTTCAATACCTGAATCCAGTACAGCTGCTGATGCTCTATAAAAAAAACTACGAGTGGAGATTTCTTCACGCTCCAGTGTGAGGTTTGGACTGTTTAACTCCAATTACCTGTGTTATATTTCCATTTCAAGGCTGTGTAACTTTCTCAATTTATTTAATTGTAGAACAATCAAAATCCACACCGGCTCATTTAAATACATACTGTACAAACACTGCTGAGTGCTTTCATCCATGCCACTCAGACCAAACCAAAATCATGATGGACATCATTTTTCCCTACGGGAGTGAAATCCTCATCACTAATCTGCTACTAATAGAGTTTGAAAGAAAAGGTGTGACATTGCCACCCACGCTCATTAACAGGCAAGTCATTTGGGATGTGCAGTGCAGGGAACAACAACAGGACGTACTGCGTGGTCAGTTCAGACATTCATTAGGATCTCTGCAGTTCTCTGTAATCAGATCAGTGCATGTCAGTAAGCCCGGGGCCCGTGAGAGAGCTGCTGTGGCTCGTCCATCCGACTGTGGCAGAGGTGACAGGGTTTGATGGATCAGAGAAAGGTGTCTACATCTAAAGTGACTTGGGAATGGATATTCTTCAATTTAAGTGAGAGAGGATTATTTATTCATGTGTCATTCATATTTGAGCGTATCTCCCTGGATGACATTTCACCTAAGGTACTGTAAGTGTTCCGTCTTGGTTTATTTATTTATTTAGTAACGCATGTAGTTTGGAAGTGGTTACTTTGTTCTGTAAGTGTCAGAAGTTTAGAGTTGAAAAGTGAGTTCTTTCTAATATTCTAGCCAGGTGTGTGTGTGTGTGTGTGTGTGTGGCTCTGTGTTGGCGTTTGAGACTCCCCGCAGCTTGGCCAGATGGTGCTGGTGTCAGGCAGTGTCAGAACCATGAAATCACCTGCTCCAACATCGCCCTGCCCCGGACACACATGCGTGTGTGTGTTAGAGAGAGAGAGTCAGAAGGTCACAGTGACTCAGGGACTAACCATATAATTTGTATAAGTCTCTCACCAACTTTTCTCCCCTGTTTTATTCTCTTCTATCTTTTCTTCTCCCTGCAGCGGGGCCATGGTTTCACTCATGGCTGCACACACTTTTCGAGTGTGCGTGCTCAGCATAATGAAAACACGCACACACACGTACAAAGACACAGAAGTAATTAACGACTAACCGTGAATGTCCTTACCGTTACTGAGGCGGTATTACTGTAGAAACTCCCACAGACCAATGGACAGTTGGTCAACTCTGAACATGTCTCAGTTGTCCTTAAGAAGTGTTGAAGTACTGGAGGAAACCTGGATTTTTCTACATCTCTTTTTGGTGACATTGCAGTTCTGTTGTTGAACAATTGTGTTCCAGAGGTGAAGTATCAGAACAGGTTGTTCTCCTGTATGGACAGTTACATTGACAGTTTGTGCTTTTCAAGCAAGTTAAAAGGGACATGATGAAATAATGAGGATTCAGTGACCACAGTGTGTCATTAGACACTGAGTGATGATGTGTTGAATTTATTTTCTGAAATGCTCTTGAAAAAGGTAATAATAATAATAATAATAATAATACAACTTATTAGTAGTATTAGTATTTAAGTTTTCTCAGCAATCCCACATCTATAAATGAAGATTGGACATATGGTTGGATGGATGAATAGCTAGATAGTTGGGTAACTAGATGGATGGATACGTCAATGCTCACACTTTTTTTTTTATTAGCACTGTATTTTCAGGACTATAAGTCGCACCAGCCAAAAAAATGCATAATGAAGAAGAAAAAAACATTTATAAGTCGCTCCAGAGGATAAGTCGCTCCAGAGGATAAGTCGCACTAGTGCCCTCTAGCGGCTGTCAGTGTGATAAAGAACATGTAAATTTCCAGTGGTACAGTAGTAGCAGATACTGGTATACAAGCCTAGAGTGACCTCTAGTGGCCGTCAGTATGAAAAACAAACGTGTGTGAAGTCGCACCTGAGAAAATAAAAGTGCGACTAATAGTTCAGAAAATACGGTAGTACCAGTTGTGAACTGTAGGGGCTTCCAGGAGTACATTAGAGCATGTGACACATACAGTGCAAATAGTATTATTTCACTGTATTTAAAACAAAGAGGGAAATGTGCAAATAATACACCTGTTTGCCTTCACACTCTCAGGTGAGTAAACAAGGCCCCTGTGACCTAGTTGTCCTGAGTTTGATTCTCATTCAGCAAACTTCCAGGACCCTGGCCTTGTACCAAACTCGACCAAGCGTGTGTTCTGGCCTTGATAACAATGGCCAGTTTGCAGCATGAATCATGGTCTTTTGAAAAACATGCTTTTGTTGTAGGTGACTTTGTGCGACAGAAAACCTGGCTGACGTACTGTCTAGTCATGCATGAAGGGTTCTGGATCAGTGTCTCATCTGTTCCAGGGTCTGCTCCTCCTCACTGCCCCCTGGTCTGGTGCTGAATCAGCCAAGGCCTTTTCTTCCTCTAGAGATTTACCAACACCAGTCTCTGATCTCAGATCTGGCCAAGTCCAGGTTGTGATTTCTATCTGGCTGTCCTCTCAGACTCTCTCTCTGCTGACACATAAACAAACTTCACCGACTGTCCATTGGTCATTTTGCTCTCTAGACTTCACTGTTAATACATATACACGGTGCATGATCATTGCCTTTAGGATTTAACTTTAAATTCATGGTGCATTTCCTGATCCTCTGATTGGCTGTTAAATATGAATCTTCTCTTTATTGTATGTTTAGTTTATTGAAACGTTTTGTGTTTCTAGTTTTTAAATTGTGGCTCCCTCTGTCATTTTGCTCTCTAGACTTCACTGTTAATACATATACACGGTGCATGATCATTGCCTTTAGGATTTAACTTTAAATTCATGGTGCATTTCCTGATCCTCTGATTGGCTGTTAAATATGAATCTTCTCTTTATTGTATGTTTAGTTTATTGAAACGTTTTGTGTCTCTAGTTTTTAAATTGTGGCTCCCTCTGTTGTCTAGTTTTTAAATTGTGGCTCCCTCTGTTCCTTTTGGATTTGGACAAGAAAATTGTATTTGAATTTCTCTTTTATTTCATCACAAAACTGGACCTTAATTCTTCATTATTGAAATGGAACAGTCCAGTACATGGGAAACATACATTTGGAAAATACTACTCTTGTTGGAGGTTTTCAGCTGCCACATTAGTTCATTTTAAAACGTATTGGTTCCATGTCCTCAAAGTGTAACGGACATACTCAGATTGAGTGCTTTTTTAAATTTAACACCTCAAACTCACTCGCTGGAGATGAATGCATTAGTGTCCAGGCATTGGGTGAAATTGTCCTGCCATCACTTCAGCAGCCTAAGCTAATGGAGCCACTCTTAAGGCTGTGGCCCAACAGAAACTGTAGGGCGGCTGCTGAAGTACACACATCATTGAACTGCACAGATTGTTTTTTTTTCTCTCTGCATAGATCACTTTCCCATTCCTTACTTGAATTATGTGAGAGGTCTCAGACGGCAGAGTTTTCAGCGTTAAGCATATCGTGCAGAAAGTAGCATCACGCAAGAGG
Organism: Cynoglossus semilaevis; assembly: GCF_000523025.1. NCBI lineage: Eukaryota > Metazoa > Chordata > Actinopteri > Pleuronectiformes > Cynoglossidae > Cynoglossus > Cynoglossus semilaevis. The sequence continues at coordinate 20,140,052 of NC_024307.1, forward strand.
CTTAAATGGGAGTCAAGATTTTGTATGTTCTGTGTGGTTGTGTAAATCCGTCCTCAAGGTTGAGATGAAATCCCACATTGTCCATATTAGTCAGGCTGAATCCCTGCTTTAGCTCCTTAATTCAGCTCCTTCATTCCCCCTCACCCAGGCCTGTGGTTTATGTTTTATTTTTCTTCTTGGCTTTTGTTTGTCACATTGTAAATGCAGCCTCTTGTTTTCTAATCTCCCCTCCTCTTTTTGGCCTTATCCACTATTGATTGTGGCCAATGTTAATGAAGAGAAATTCATTCGCACTGATTACTTTGTTCCAGTAGCAGAAACGGCCTCGTACTGATTCCCACAGACCTTTAAACAGGAGGTCAGAGTAATCAAGACTGTAGTCAGGCCATAATGCTGTGTCATTGCACCAGGGCTGATTCCAGTTCGATTGCAGTGCAAGCTGTAGCACAGAGAGGGTTCGGTTCAAACGGCTGGAAAATAGACTTCCAGCCAAACCTTTCCCTAGCAGCCTGAAGGAAAGTTTCTGAGCATCTTGTGGCTTATGTTTGAGGAATCTTGTTGTAATGAAAACCTCTATAAAGAAAATGTCCCCATCCTGATGAATTGGACATATTTTCATTGCTGTCTACATAATTAAATTTTCTATCTGAACTTCTCTGCTTTGTCACCAATTGTATTACCTAGGGCTTTCTCCTCTTTGTTATTTTTATAGTTAGTTTTTTTAACCAAAACCAATTGAAAAACGTCTGTTTTCAACAGAAATGTCTGACATTTGAAAAGAGTGCTGTTCAATGCCTATTATTATAATATTATTTAAAGCATTGAAAAGGATTCACTCTGTTTTTTGTCTGAATAATAATAATAAGAAGAAGAAGAAGAAGAAGACTTAAAAGTAGATTTTTAGACCAGAAGGGCAAATAACAGCAAGTAAATATGTTCCTCGCCTGTTTTTATTTGTGAAAAGTGTAAAGAAAAATATGCAAATGTATAAGTCCGTTACTTGTGTTAGCTAAAGACTTTCATGGGATTTAGAAATATTGCTAATATGGTATATTTGAGAAATGTCTTTTTTTTAATGCCTAGCCTGTGTTTTACCACCCATTTTTAACTAAAGTTTTGCAATGTGTTCAACTAACAGAAAGCCACCTTTGTCTGAAGTAGACTGCAGGCACTTCAAATGGCCTTTTAATATCTTTTGATTAGGTGTAGTGAACGTTATCTCTGAGGGCTGCGGTTCTCATACCCAAAACTTTTTGGCACCAAATGTGCACATGAAATTCCATTTCATTCTTCTACGAAACAATAGCAACAAAAGCATGTCTAACACAAGTTTATGAAAATCCAAACTTTTAATTATCATTGTCCTACAATTCCCGCAGCAGTAGCATAGTTTTTCTTTCTCTCTCTCTGTGAAAGAAATTCATGCATTCCTTCTCATGTAAGTTGGCTAGTCCCCAAGTCCATGTGAAGAATTTGTTATGTAACTCTGTGAGTCTATGGTGTAGATACCTCAGAGGTTTTATTTTGTCAAAAAAATCAAATCAGGCCCTGCTTCTTAGTGCTGAACTTTGTTGTTGGCTGCTGCACAGTGTGCTACTGAATGGATGTAATGGATGTTGTGCTGTAGAGATCAAATAATAGTTTGCTGCACGTTTGCTGTTGTATTGTTCAAGTGATGGTTTGTGCTCAGACACAGCATTACATTCCTGTACTCTTCCACACAAGCCTTGATATGCTCAGGTTTCCCCTTGTGGAGGCATGTCTTAAACTTGGTAAACACATATTTCAAAAGCAGATCGGTGCCGGAATACATTTTCATGTATTTGTATTTTCACAATATTTTTACCATGGTAGGGATAATCTCAGACCTGTCAAAAGGACACAGAGACAAGAAAACTACGTGAAAAGGTTGGATCGCCGTGGAACTGAGCCTAATGTTCCAGACTAAATCTGACGAGTGACACGGAGATAACTGTAAATCCTACGTCCTTGAGAACACCTGTGTTTACTGTGGCTTTCACACCTCTCCCTGGCTCCATGCTCGTGTGTGTGTAGCTGACTGACCTTGAGGAAGAGAGAAACATTCATCTGTTGTTTACCAGGTGTGTCTGGCATCTCTGCTGCTCATGCCACAAATTGATCCAACGCCAAGGCAAACTTCCCATCGCCTAATTTAACTCCCTCTCTGCTGCAGTTTATGTCTTCTACTACGCTTGATGCCTCGCTCTCCCTATTTCCATCTTGTCCCTTTCTACTCTGCCAGTTTCATGTCTGCCTCAGCCTTTGCTACAGTGTGTAATTATATTTGTGTGTATATTTGTGCCTTCATTGCTTAATCGTCCTCAGCTCTATAACCCTGACAGTAAGGATTTGCACACATTCATTTGCATTTCACTGTCGTTGTGTACAGTACGCCTTTGCATGAGATGAAGACACAAGCGCGTCTGTGTGTTCATTTCCTGTGTTGTTTGGTTTTCCCACCTTATTTACACTTTCTCTGTTGAAGTCAGGTGTGCATACAAACCAGTGGTGTTCTCAGGGGCCAGGGCACAACATGCACATTGTCTGGGGCTTCAAGCCCACTGTTAAGATGGCAGTGTCCTCAAGCTGCTGAATATCCCATCCTTTCCTGCTGCGGCCTGTGACCCAAATAGAAGTCTGGCGCCATTACACTGTTGCCAAAAGGTTTGTAATTTTCATAGTGTCAACACATGAGCCATGAGGAGCGCTTATGCTACAGGGAGTCAATGCTGAACGTGGCAGGTCAATTAAATGATCAGCACAGCTGGGACTTTCTGGTTGCTTTTCACACTGTGAATGCATCATGTTGGTAAAATATAGGTCAATGGAGGGCCACCTGGAACTGTCTGCCTGCAACTAACAAAGTCTTCAAAACACATACCTATGTCATAGTCACAGTGAATTTTTTTTCTATTTCTTCTCAATCTCAATAACACCCCTGGGGTTCTCACTGTCTACCTGAGTTTGGAAAGGCTGTTATACTAATACATCACTTAAAATGACTCAGTAACACTCGCTTAGAGCAATTCTCATTTGATAACAATAGTCCCGGCACATAATGAACAGCCATTAGGCATTTCATTGTTTCAGATCAGTCCAATTGTTAAAAGCCTTGTGGTTTGATGCCTTTTCCTGCTTCACATGGGAATAACAGAAGAAGATGTACAGTAACAATGCAGCATCCACTGTAACACTGTTGATTTGCCTTTGAACTACCAAACATACTGCCCCTAGTGTAAGGGTCTTCGACCTGCGGTTGCTGAGCCACAACTGCATCTTTTGCTTCTTCATGTTGGATCATATCTGATGTTTGTGTTTTTACAAAAACCAAGATTTGAGCAATTTTAGACATTTCAAGATCACTATAGGTTGGTGACCTGGAATAAGAATTTAATACTGTACTATTTCTATTTAAAAGATTATAAGTGTTATAAAAGTACTACTACCACACTACTAATATTTAATCTTTTAATAGAATCTCATATAAAATATGTAAAGCCCCCCGATTCAAATTGAAGTTTAAATGATCAAGTTATAACAAACCATATAATGACATTAACCCCACGTGACAATTTTTTCAGTTGAAATGACATAATAAAAGCAGCTTGGTTGATACGCAGCACTTTAATTGCCAATTATTGACACTACAGTTGCAGCACCAGGTCAAAGTGCTTGGTTTTACTGTCCACCTACTTGGTATAATTCTCATCATATTGGAAAATCCCATGTGTGCAGTTACTATGGCTTCAGGTTGTTAGTGTAATCTCCATTTAACCGCCTGATTAATGCGGTAAAACCCTCTTATCTAATTGATTTGGTTAATGTTTTTCCCATGAATTATCAACTCACCATGCTGTCATGCTTCTCCCTACTGGCACAGACACTCGATGGTAATGTTTTCAATCTCATTCATCTCTGTACTACCAGAGCAGAAGCACAGAGAACTGTTTTATCTCTGTCTATTTACTTTTTATTCAATATTCTCTTATTTATTTGTTTATATTTCTCACTGTCCATTCAGTTTTACAGCACTCTTCACTATACTGTACATCAGAGCACATTATTTTCCTCTGCACAGGAGGACACAAAGTTTCTGTTATATAACACTGCAGCTAAAACTTTTATTTATACAGTGTATTGGTGTAGTCCTATTTTTATATACATCACAACAGAGAGAATAAAATACTCTAATTAATACTACTACAGTATATTCTGCTGGGTCTGAGATTAATCACCTGCAGCCACTTTTCAAAGTCAATACAATATTATTTGTGTTACAATTTATAATACAGTACACCTACAGTACCTACCAAATAACTTCTTTAAGTATTTTCCAGACTAAATATTTTAACTTGTTTTTTCTTTCTTCTGAGTTTTTTTTTTATTTTCAACTTTTCAACATCCTCACTTTTATTCAGTTTTTCACCTTTTTTCCTCCTTGTGTTCACCTTCCATTCATCTGTCTTTTCTTTATTTTCACCTCAGTAATCCATCCTTCCACAGTTGACAGGCAAAGAGTGAAGGTGTGGAAGACTAGTGAGAGAGAGAGTGAGAGAAAATAGGAAATGTGTATTTATAGAGATGAAAAGCTGACAGTGACGTGAAGTATGGAGAATGAGAAAAGTGGGCATCTGAACAGACAACATGTAAGCTGTTACCATGGCGACTAATGGGATATAGGATAAATGGGATGGCCAGCACTGTGAGTGTGTGACACTCAGTATGTGAGTTTGAAACAGAAGAAGAGAGGGAGAGTAAACGTGATGGAAGGAGATTTATGTGGACATCACTCTGTGTAAATCAAATATATTTTATATTAAAGGGGATTTTTTTTAAGTGTATATATATTTTGTACATAGTTTTGGACCCACTTACCACGGTGATAAAGTAAACTTTTTTTTAACACATTTCTACAAAATTGTCATTTGTGTTGATCAAAATAACATAAAATATGTGTAAAAATATTATACATTAGCCATGTTGTAGTAGCCCTCTGCCCTTCCCAGGGGGTTCAGCCTCACTCTGGGAACCTCCGTGCACCAGATTCCGTGTTAAGAATCCCATTCCTCCCCTCACTTCAACCACTTCATGCCATGAAAAGACCTTTCTCTTTCTTCTCTCTGTCAAAGGTATGGGGTTTTTTTTAGACTTTTTATTAGAATTGATGTTACGTAACACACAAGTGATGAGGCAGGGATGGTGAAGAGGATTGGATGAGAAGAGTCAGGATGTGGACGAATGAGTCAGATCCAGTGAATGGTGAGAAGAGAGTGACAGTGGGAGAGACCTATTATATTTGTAGTAAAAGAGATGAAAAATGAAGTCAAACTGCAGGAATGGAGCAAAACTAAAGAGAGGGAACAAAACAGGAAACAGCGTGGAAGGAGAAGAAGGTTATGTGATTATTCTTTAAGAAAGCCAGTTGTGATGATAAACTCTTCAGAATCACTGACCTTGGTTTTGTAACCCGTGCTACTGTTCACAAGTGCAATTAATTTGTTTTATGAAATTAAATATAACAGTATATAATATAATTGTACTTTTCAGTCAAGCAGTATCAAGTCAGTCAGTCAAAAGATCATGAAAGAACATGATCCTTCTACTTTTGCATTTTTCTACAGTATTTATACTGCATAACATAGAGAACGAAACGTTTATCACTGCATGAGTCTATATGAACCATATCATGCATTTATAAATATATACTGTATATATATATATATATAATTCTTTTTTAATAGTGTTTGTGCTGCAGATGATCTAAAACTTTAGCTCAGACACTCAAAATGAAAAATTCTTGCATACCCTACCTTTAATGCCCCAGTAGGTAATAACATCCACGAGAAGATTTTTTTTTTCAAGTCTAAGCTACTAATGCACAACACATTTAAAAACACACACACATATTCATTAAGGCTGTCTCTCACACACACATCACATCCTCCCTCATTGCTTGCTGCATCATGTCATGCTTCACCCACTCCCATTTTAATGTCACAGCCGATTAAAAGCCTTATAAGCCGATGTGACTCTTGCCCTCTCCCACATGTTCATGCTGCATGACCATGAAGAGGGCCGTAAAAGGAATTGATAGCAGGAATAAAAAGCCCAAACTTCACGTTCTTCTTATTCTTGATCTTATTGTTTATGTTTAGCCTGTGTTTGTGTCAGTTTTGTTGGATGAAGAATCATTCACACTTACTGAACAAAGGATGTAAATTAGCAGGGCATTAGTTCAGAGGCAGGATAATAATAACCTTCATTGACTTGGTAGCCTGCAGTGAATTTGTCGTCTTTAACAACCTAAGCTCGTTTTGGATGGGTCTTTTGACCCTTCAGTCCTTTCACTAAGTTGAATCCAACAGACCGTGCCTAAAGTAAAGACAAGCAATAAAATCAGGAAGTGTTTTGTTTGGAGTAAGGTTCTCTTACAGGGCTATAAATGGAGATGGTGACGTTGGAGGCTATGAATAAAGAAGAGGCACTGATGCAAATGAAGGCTGTGTGATTATGTGCTCTGTGTTTCTTACTCTCAGTCTTAACCCCAGTGACCTTGGCCACAGGCTTGATCTTACTCTTTACACATGAGTCAAGCTTGCCTTTGAACATGACGAGATCCTACATGAACAACAAGTAATGATGAAGTAAAAACATCAAACTAAATGAGACGTGCTCATTAAGAAACACACAGTTGCTTCACATCATTTAAATATATGTAGTTTACAATACATCTTAATACAGATCAAGTCATTTATAACTAGTGTTCCAGCTTTGATATTATTTCAAATAATTTTTATAATGGGGGCTTTGTTTTTTGTTACATGTTGAGAAACTCTCCTCTCCCTTTCTCTTGAAACTTTGAATCTACAAACCTTGTATTCAAATAACAACATTTATTTAATATTTTTGTCTGAACAGAATAATAACATTGGCTATGTTTAATACTGGGTAATTTTACACCCTATGGTAAATGTGGCACCTTTAGATCACTGATTCGTTCTGTTGGGAATTTACATATTTTTCCAGTTTGGTCCTGGGTTTTCTCTTGGTGCTCTGGTTTCCTCCAGCTCCAAAAACATGCAGATTTCCTGTATGGTTGATCAGACACTCCGCTCCACC
>NC_024307.1:20147233-20186277 GCF_000523025.1 Cynoglossus semilaevis
ATGCATGGAAGGATAGACATTTTCCTCAATCGTCCCACCTCTCTGATATACAGCTTTATCGACTGGCTGCTCAATTATAGGCTCATTTAATACGTCGGCGTCGGTCGTTCTTTATTGGTGCCATATAAATCTCTATTGCTGGTTGTTTTCTGGTTGTGGTGACAGCCTGCAGAAGTGAGTCTTTGAACATTTGATCAAAGCCATCAACCAGCTTCTGAATCAGTCTCCTGGGAGGACATGCCTCCATGGCAGCGAGTATAGATCCACCGGCACCACAGGGATATCCTTTACTGGAGTTTTTTTTTTTTTTTTTTTTGCTACAAAGTTAGAAATAGAGGATGGAAAGTGTTTTGAACACTTGCAAAAGAGAGATAATTGAGACAATGGAGAAAGGATGTTTGAGATGGTGCTGTAAGGCAGTAAGAATATATATATGTATGTATATATATGTATATTATATATATATATATTATATTAATATATAGTCATTGTAACAAGGGATACAATCAAATGAGACCTTCTGGACCCAACTCTGCTTCCTTAACCACTAAGCCACCACTGCCAGAGGATAAAGAGAGAGCTGGAGTGAAGGAGAACAGAGCTAGAGTTCATCTTATCTGCTGTGGCAACAGATGAAGGGAGTAGCTAAAAGTACATGGGGAGGAAGTCATGCCAATAAAATTTATACAAAGTGAGCGCGTTTGCCCTCGTTCTGTGTATAATTTTAAATCAATGTAGGGGCCAGCCGATACGCAAACGGAACCCAGTGATGCTTGTGGAACATTCTTCAGCCACTTAAAGCAGGGACAGTCGGGCCGTGTCCCTGATGTCTTCCCTTTCTTCCCACTGAACAGTGTTTCCCAACAGCCTTAACCTTCGCTCTCCCTTTACTACGGGCAGCACTTCACAACACTCCCTAACATGCTTGGACAGCTGTGTCCACGGCCCAGCGGGGTGCGTTCACTATTGCCCTGAAATCTGCCTAATTATGCATCTCATCAGCTCTTCAGCCGCTCAATAGCTGTAATCCCAGAGCTGCACGGCCTCATGCTCAGACTCTCTTCCTCCAAGACTTCCCTTGTGCATGTCCTTCCTAAATTATTTTATTTCAACTCTGCATCTATTTTTCTCGTTACCTTTCCCTTTCAGCTTTTCCTCATCATCCTCTTCTTGCCTCCCACTCCGTATCTATCTCGGTCTGTTGCATCATCATCCTCCTCTCCTCCTCTCTCCTCTAATCATGTCCCGAGTCCGTAAACCCAAGCCCTTTGAGCTCTGTGTGCCACAGGGCGGCCAGAGCAGCTTTGCTGCTCCTCCCACAGTAACTGCTCCCTCCTGGCTTTGCTTCACTGCCACATTGCCTCCCTCTTTCCACTTCCACATCAATACAACTACCACCATCACCCTCTCATGTCTCACCCCGGAGCCTACTGCGTCCACGCTCCAACCAAAGATCAGTCACGCGTGCACAAACACACATACATACACACATACGTATGACAACAGTCCGCAGCTTGTAAGTGAAGCTGCAGGAGAAGGAAAAACAAGGAAGGAAAGTGGAAGAAAGGAAAGTGAACTACTTGTCATTGTGACACAGCAGAGACTGGAGAACGAAATGAAAAAAGGAAGGGGTTGACTAGTAAAATGATTGATGGAGAACTGAAGAATGGGGAAGGGTTAGTTAGTGACATTAGTTAGTTGTTTGGTTACAGAGTGAATGTTTTTGTAGCTGCAACAGATATAAAAAAAAAAAGTATAGCTTCCACTGCCCCTCAACAACTCAGGGGACGGTCGATGTACTCATGTTGGCAGTGTTCACAGTGAGAATATAAAGACCTACAGATGAAGCCAGAAAAGGTGGAAATGATGAGTCAAATGTCACTGAGCTGCAGTGTGTATATGTGTGTGCGTGGTCGACTGTTCAGGACCAGATTATTTATAAAACTATGGTGTCCAAAACTTTTTAAAAGAAATCTTTCCTACTCAGATTTATCTGATTTTATTTATTTACTGTAAGTTTTCATAATGTACTTTCATGCATTTTTCCAATACTCTGGTCCACAGTAAACACTTGGTCCAGCAGTGACTGTGGTAATATGATTGGTATTTGCACGTACTGTATGTAGCATAAAACATAACCATAAATTCCTGCACATTTTTTTCAATGAATTAATTTTTTCTCCTCCAACACCAATAACTAGTGAGCGATAATCATACTGTTTTTAGTATGAAGTTATGTTAGCGTAGGTGTAAGTGTCTAAAGAAGTCGACAACAGGCCACGTACAGGAGTGTGTGTATGTATGTGTGTGTGAAATCTGTCAGAGTGATTAATGTATTACAAGGGGGAAGCCCTGAGGATGAAAACGCACACACACACATTCACATGTTCACTGCCGTCACATGCACAGGAACCATTTTAAAAATGACAAAGTGCTACATATCACCAAGGGCATGGGAACAGTCTCCTCTGAGGTTACAATATTGTGCCCGACTCCTGTAATGACTCAGTGTTTTCATTAATTAGTCCGGTGAACATGAATGAAGCTACAATTCGGCCTGAAAATCTGCGCTTACGTTCTCATAGAAATCAAGCCTTTTTTTTTTTTTTAATAACACTTCTCATTTATTTTCCACCACCGACTGTCAGCGAAAACCAAATAACAACCACAGATTTATTTATAGACAATAATAACATGTCAAAATGAAGTGTGAAGACAGAGAGATTGTGCTGGGGATATGAAGCGGTGCTAGAGATGTGACAGGGTCAGTGTTTGGGGAAGTGGTGAGACTGGGAGAGACAGGCCGAGGACGCCAGGACGGCGTGAGTGTTAAGGAAATGTTGAGCAGCGGATGAAAGGGTATTACAGAGGTTGGGAGGGAGGAGCAGATGGAGAGGAATAAAAAGGAGAGAATGGAGGGCGGAAGAGAGCAGGTGGTCAAATAAAACAGGTGAAAATAGGAGCGCTGCATTTAGACAGGGCTTTATCAGACTGAGGAATGGGTTCCTACAATGAGGGTCTTTTGGCTCTGGTCTGTTGACCTTACCTTTGTGAAACGAAATATATTTGCGGAAAAAAAGTTAACAACAGTAAAGTGGGAGAGTGTGTGGAAAGGAACATTGACAAAAGTCAGATTGGAAATAGCTAATAGTTAAAGTTAGCCAACAAATCAAAAGTAAAGCATTGGGCCTAAAAATATTTAAAAGCTTGTTAAAAAAGTCCATAATATTAGGTACTAGCAACTAACACCAAGTGGACAAAGATTGACATATAGATGATATATATATATATGTATATATATATATTACTATGGCTCCTGGTGCAGTTTTTAAAAAAATCTATTACTCAGCAGTTTGTGCCGCGGAAGGGAGGTCTGAAGGATTTAAAGGTGAGCGTCTTAGAAGCTGGAGGTTTAGCGTTGGCGTGGTAATATATGGTGGAGGAGAACAGCCAGTGGTGAGGGGATGTGACAGGTTGTTGTCAGACCCTGGAAGATAGATGACAACAAGGTCAAGCTGATGTCACTGCAGATGAATAACCGTGGTGGGGTGGGTGCACGGGGGCACAAGTGCATATTGGTGTAAATGATCAGAGAGGACAGGATCAGCAATTTTAACTCCAAGGCTGACTGACCCTGGATGTGTGTTTGTGAGGACAAGGTCAGTGACATCTGACCTTGTCTTACAAGCTGTAATTTTTGTGTATGTCTGTGGTTGTGTGTCAGTGTCCATCTTTTTGTTGCACTGTTTTAAGCTTCAGCTTCACACTCACACTATATTATCTCTATGCTCCTCATAATGCAAACATATTGCTGTTGTATCGCTGCCTGTTCCCAGCTCAGCTTGATTCCTATTGACAAACCTGGTGTAGCAGCATTTCCTGCTGTCTGCACACACACTCAGGCAGTGGTAGATAATGACTAGCATCATTATTCACCCAGAAACCTCTTGATCCAAGGCTATTATTTCCACTAGGAATCAGTGCTAAACAGCATTATTCTTACGTTATGTGAAAAGTAAAGATCTTCACTGCTCACTCACACTAGTGCAGTTAGGTTTTTCTTTTTTCCCTGCATCCTGTTTCAGACTCAACCCTCCCTGCAGCTCTCCCTGCCTCTCATTCTTCACACTTTCACCCAGAGACAGGTTTCCCCAACTCCATTATTAATACTTCCCCCTAATCCTGCATGGAACAGGCTTTGGCAGCTTTAGGGCTCAGTGAACGAGAGTAAACAAACAGAACAGAGGAACAGGGTGAAGTGAAATGTCCACCGAGGCTCCTCCATTTCCCACAGTGGTTTAAACATCTTTATTTTATCAAGGTTAAACACCCTTCTCCGCCAGAATCCAAAACTAGATTGAAAACATAACTTCCGTCCCGTGTTCCCACTATATACTATTTATATACAGTACATACATTTGATCTATTTGTATGGCTTTTTACAGCGCCTGTAAAATAAATGCATCTGATAAGTGATCCACCTTCTGTGGTGCATTCTTCAGGTGATTATATAATATTTATTATAACTTATTCAGAAAAACCCGTGAGGCACTACTGTGACATTTAGTCATTTTGCATCATTGCCATATCAGAGTTTATATATTGGTTTGTACATGTATGTTGAATGTTAATGTAAACAGGTGTCTGTGTATCAGTGTGGCTCACTGACAGTCACTTGTCTTTTGTCCCCTAACAGTAAAAAACAGTTTAAACTTGGTTGAATTGATGATTTTTTTCTCTCTCTCTGTCTTCTTCTCCAGGACTTGATCTCACACCCTACACTGACGGACTGCAGTAAAACCCAGTAGACTCCAGTGAACGCCAGGCTGTATCCAGCAGCCATGTCTGTACTTCAGCCACCTCTCACCTGTCGTTTCCCCTCCCATCTTTCCTCCCTCATCCTCCTCCTCCTCTCTTTCTCTCTGCTCCTGTCATGTCCTGGATCAGTGGATGCAGGTTCATCCCAGAAAAACTGTTCAGCTGCTGGAGATGTCTGCAAAGAAGGTGAGTTGTTTTTTTTAATCCACAGATTTATGCACATGTGGGATTAACAAGATTATGTATGCGAGTTTCTGTACTAAGTGTTAAGATTGAGCAAGTGCATTGTGGGTTATGTATGGGTGACAGCCTTTCAGCTGCGGATGTCACAAATATTGACTTCATCTGGTTTACCATTAAGGAAACCTAAATTCTACACTGAGAATAATCAGTATACAGCTACAGAACACATACATAGGCACAAATATTTTTATTATTTTATTATTAAATTGTATTAAATTAAATGATTATCATCTAAGAATTTCCTTTACTACAATATAGCCTAAAATTGTGGACTTTACTTTTGTGCAGCTAGGTCCAGACAAACATCTAATTCTCCCGGAGAGTATTCATCTCACCAGTCAAACATCTATTATTTGTAGTGTACTCAACCATTTTGAGGTAGATCCATCAGTGTGGCCTTTACAGAGGCTTAGAAAAAAAAGAGAAAGAAAATAGATCCATTTGACAAACCCTCAGATACTGAGCTGTCACTAAAAGTCAGTGGACCAGCACACACTGAGATATATGAGAAGTTTAAAAACAAGTTTTTGACCTTTATTTCAGGAGTGGTACTGCCTGTGTGGAACCCTCAGAACCCATCTGTGGGTGACAAAGTGGCGCGGGCCATAGTTTACTTCGTTGCCCTCATCTACATGTTCCTGGGCATGAGCATTATCGCGGACCGCTTCATGTCATCCATAGAGGTGAGCAGTTATTGATGTTGCCTTTCCATTGGATTCTATTAGTAGGTGGTCAGTGAAGTCAGATTTAGGATATCGGAAATACAAGGACTCTCATTTGATGTAATATTTGTATGTATTTGATATATGAGATAAGATAAGAAGTCTTGAGGACATTCATAGTGTTAACAGCAGCAGAGTACAGTACAGAGATTCTATGGTATATTGCCTATTGTGTGCAGGTCATAACCTCCCAGGAGAAGGAGATCACCATAAAGAAGCCCAATGGTGAAACGACCACAACTACAGTCAGGATTTGGAATGAAACTGTTTCTAATCTCACTCTAATGGCCTTGGGTTCCAGTGCCCCAGAGATACTGTTGTCGGTTATTGAGGTTGGTGTCATATGAGATAGCTGGCCACTCCAGATGGACTGATACAGAATGTAATAGAGCCACAGTAATACAATTCCACCTAACCTCTGCACAGGTGTGCGGTCATAACTTTGAGGCGGGGGATCTTGGTCCCAGCACCATCGTGGGCAGCGCTGCCTTCAACATGTTCGTCATCATCGCCCTGTGTGTGTACGTGGTCCCTGACGGAGAGACGCGGAAAATCAAGCACCTGAGGGTGTTCTTTGTCACAGCAGCCTGGAGCATCTTCGCTTACATCTGGCTCTACTTAATCCTGAGTGTCTTCTCGCCTGGAGAAGTGGAGGTGAGGATGGATGATAAGGAAATCTGTGTAATCTCGAATCTGTAAATCCTTTTCTGGCCTGTGGGGTTTTCTATTTTTTTTCTTCTACTTTTGCCTCCACTATCCACAACCAATCAGACGTGGCCGCAATTTTTTCTTGGTTTGAAATTCACATTTCCATCTCTGCTGACAGTGATGTATGGTTTATAAGGCTGAAACGTATATCACTAGCCTTTAGCAGTACACGGTAGATTAATCTCTTCAGCCCACTGTAAACAGTGGACTCCTACAAACACATTTCCATGGATGATGCAACTATACTTTCCCAAAATAGTGCACTGACTCAGAAGTTTAATGTCAGAAGGTTTGGTTTGTTCGGTGCTTTGTTAAAGAGACCCTCAACATTCCACACTGTTATTTAGCAACCTTTTTTAAGCAGTTTTGAATTTTGAACAATGAACTTTTCGGAGCAGGACTCACGAACTGTTGTTTGCGAATTGTACAACTACTAAATCAAGGTAACTGTTAGTAGAAGATGGACAAGGTGTTGACCTGCCTCTTTTTCCTCCCTACCTTGTCTCAGGTCTGGGAGGCAGTCCTGACTTTCCTCTACTTCCCTCTCTGCGTGGTCCAAGCTTGGGTGGCTGACCGCCGCCTTCTCTTTTACAAGTATGTTCGCAAGCGTTACCGTGCCGACAAGCACCGGGGAATCATCATCGAGACTGAAGGAGGAGCAGATGGAGGATTTGGAGGCCTGGATGGAGCAGGAGGAGCCCTTGGTCCGGGAGGATTCACCAAGATGGACATGCTGGAGCTGGATGGACAGATGGCATTGAACTCTCACAGTGGCATAGATGGAGGTTTGATGGAGGAGGGAGGAGCTAAAGACGAGGAGGACGAAGCGAGGAGGGACATGGCAAGAACCTTGAAGGAGCTGAAGCAAAGGCACCCGGATAAAGACATGGAGCAGCTGATCGAGATGGCCAATTATCAGGTGACTGCTAGCACAGTCAGCAGTGTCCAATGAGTGGACTCCACCCACTCGTTAGTATTTACATATATGCCTACATGTATATAAAACCATATCTAACGAACAACTGAGAAGCAAGAAGTGGACTGTCATCGGTAACATCACGGAGCAGACAGTCACTGAGGCACTACTACCTATAACCACTGTATACCACTACAGAAAAGTAATCTAGTATAAATACTTACTACATGCAGATGACAAACATGGAGGTTCCTTTTTGGCTCTTGACCCTTTTCTGTTCTGGGTCTGAACACGCTTTGACCACAGTTTGTCACTAGTGTCCATTTCTCCCTCCATGGCCAATTGTTGCCATGGATACAGGAAGGCATAATCACATTCTCCCCACAAAAGAGGTGGGCGGAGCACCAATCCTTATTGGTGCTCCGTTAAACAAGTGTGTGACGAAATCAGCTATAATATATTATTTATAATTTTACGATAATATTAATTATTAGTAATTATACTTTTTCAGTCTTAGGTCATCTTAGTTGACCTTTGCCTGCTGTAGCCAATGGGATGGGGAAGAGTTTAACATTTTATCAAATGCGTTGAAGAAAAAATGAAGCAGACGCCTGATCCATACAAACAAACACTTGCGTGCAGTGCAAACAGAAGTTAAATATTGAAACCATACCAGCAGATAGACTTTGTATCATTAGAACTGAGTGACATCTGAGTGATGGTTTTTTCTCTGCCGCCCCACCGTTTGGTTCTTCTGGTCTCCTGAGAGAAAAGTGGCGGCAGTTGAACAGAGGAGCTTTTTATAGCACGCAGTGTGTCTGAGCAATTCAGCTGAATATTGAGTACAGAACACTGCAGCTCTGCGCTGACCAAGCTTAAAGGTGTGCTGTGGTCATCTGCGTGCTTCTTTTTACAGTTAGCTTTATGTATTGGATTTTTATTGCCTAGTACTCTTCTGCTTACAAGATGACTTAAAGTACAACCAGCATTTAGACATATCCACAAAGATAGTATTTGTAGTACATTGATTTCTTTCCTTTTGTGAAAATGATGTCACACAGTTGAACCCTTCTAAGCCTCTCTGGCTGCCTGCCTTTGGAGTAAAACTCTGTTTTACAACCCAATTACTATAAATCTGTCACAACCACTAATACAGTACAAATGTCATCTTTGTTTGTGGCTACGAAGGTGACATTATTACTTTGTTAACAAGACCTTCAGCTGACTGCAGGCACTTCTTGAAGGAGACAATAGAGCTGAGCTATTTCTGTTCATTTTCTCCAAACCGTTGACAGTAAATGTGATTAATTGCCCAGTTTGAATCATATTTTGCAGCTGTAGAAATTAATAGAGCCGCTTGAGTAACTCCATAACGTTTTTCACAAACCTAAACGAAAAAAAGATAGTGTCTGAGGACATCGCTCATGTCTGGGTTATGACTAACCCACTAGTCCACGGTGGTGGACGGTTTGCAGTCCATCTGCCGATCCAGGTACATTCACCGTCCAGTACAATTTAGCAGATTTATGGAAGACTCTGAGGCATTCAAGAGAGAATAGTCTGCAGAAATGAGATATTAACATGAGAATTGCAATATAGAAAAGTCCTCAAAGAACTTTCAGGTCGATTTGGAATGACCTCATATGAGGTCAGTTTTAATCCTGCCTGTCCAATCCTTGCCCTTTTTTCGTGTCAGTGAGTGAGGGAACGATGGAAATGGGGAAGGGAAAACAGACTTCCAATCTCTCCTCTTGAAGCTACTTCTTCAGAGCAGTGGTTAAAGTGAAAACAACAGCCTGCTGGTGGATTCAATATAGAGAGAGAAACAAAAAAGTTGAGGTTATTAGTTGAGAAAAACATTGTGCGGTTGCAATATTGACTGGGCACTGTTTTCCAGCTAAGCTGCTTATTTCCAGTAAATTTAAAAGAACTGCTGTTTTCTCCACTCTGCCTCCATAATAAATCCAATGATCTCAGGAGCCAAAGCGGCTAATTTCCTCCATTTCCCTTTAGTAGGTCATTAGGGTATAACATTCCACTCACCCATACGTTTTCATTGGAATCATTAAGGGTAGATTGATAAGGCTCATTAGATCTCAAGTTTGTAGCTAAAAGCAGCCAGTGTAATAAAACAGACAGGAAGTAGATGGAAAACTGTTAACCCAGCCCAATCAGTTCGATCTGACTGGTGTATCTTTTTATTTATTTATTTAATTAATTTTATTAATTTATTTTTCCTATTTCAAGCTTTTTGCATGCTTTGCTTGCTTTTAGCAAGTGAGTCACTAACCTATTAGTGCCTCTTCAGACGACCTTGGACTTCAGAGCTCCCCGTGGGGGCGTGGAAGGAATTTCCCTGGAGAGACTCACTGCTTAACCTTTGAATTGAATTTGACAGTTTAATTGTAAAAGCAGTAACACAAGAAAGGACATGCTCTGTTAAACAAATGCTCTTATGAATTTAGGATGATAGGTAAAGTGAGTCACTCTGTGAATCGATTGCCTTCTTCAACAGGTCCTGATGCAGCAGCAGAAAAGCAGAGCCTTTTACCGGATCCAGGCCACCAGGATGATGATCGGAGCGGGTAACATCCTCAAGAAACACGCTGCCGACCAGGCTCGCAAGGTAGGACTCACTCTGATCACGACGACATGTATATCATTGTTGAAATGTCTTTACTTTATTTATAATAGCTATTTTTATTATGTTATAGGTCGTGAGCAGCCATGAGACCCACGCCCAGGCGGATGACCCCCACACCATCAGAATAGAGTTCGATCCCTCACTGTACCAGTGCTTTGAAAACTGTGGCTCCCTGAAATTGACCGTCACCAGACATGGAGGAGATCCTGGAGTTACTGTCAAGGTGTGTCACTGTTTGGACTTGGAAAATCTTAGTCTGGAACAATGCTAACAAAAACAAACATCAAGAGTAGAAAATAAAATACAATATTGAGTTGAGCTTTCATTGAAGTCCAATTTCCAACTGATTTCTAACAGGTCAGTAGTTCAAATCAAACAAAAGCAAAGTGGAATCAATGATGCCTTTACTGTTCCAGGCAAATGTTTCTTTGTAGATTGATTTGATTGCAGACACTCATAATTATGGTCATTTTAGAGCATAATTAGATAAGCCTGTTCCGTAGACTTGATATTTTTGACCTTAGGAGAAAACTGGAGAACACAGAAGAACATACAAACTCCATCATCTACCACCCTGACCTGAATAACCAAAAACAAAATACAAAACATGTATGATTAATCATGATCATAATAATAAGCATTCCTAAATATGAAATTATTTTTTTCTATAAATGGCTGGATCACAGAGATTGGGTTCTATTTTTATTTTACTCACTAATCCAAGCAACACAGGCCAACAAGACATGAAAACCAGAAGACACGGTGGAGAATTTCTTCTTATTGACTGAGGGGTTTAACAGTCCAGCCCAGTGGTCCTTCAGGTCTCTCACTGAGCCTCTGTCAGTGGATTGAACCTGATCAACTCACCATATTTACTAAGGCTTCAGTTGGACGGTGGTGTTTTCAGCTCTGTCTTTCTGTTAGCACACACTGGTGTGGTGTGTGCAGTTAGACTTACTGTGAATGTTGACTGTTGAGGGCCGTCTTCAGACTGTTCAGCTGCTCCTCGAGGCCAAGTGTTGAAACAGGACATTAAGGATGAGGAATTATTTCACAAGCTCTCTCCACAGACTGCAGGTCTTTTTAGCTGTAGCCAAGGTTTTCACACAGTGAAATATTACAACAATATTGACACAGTCCCAGAATTACAAATGTACTGGGTGAAATTAGGAAATTGAAAAGAAGTTTCAGAATATTCTGATGATGACTTCTTTAAAATGTGGATATACAGTAAATTTGTTAAAAGGTTAAGAACAAAAAAAAAGAAAATGTAAAAATACTTTTGTATTCATTCATTATTACAATTATAAATTGAACACTGACCTTAGGGCTCAGTTTAATGGAGTTGTTGTTGGATCTCTCTCACTCTTTGTTCCGATTTTCCCCCAAACTTCTAATTTATTTACCATTCCACTCTTCTGATATTTCTTTTCATTGTTGTTGTTTTTCTCCTTCCTCTCCCTTTGTGCTTATCTGCTGTTTTCACATCTGTTCACTGCTGCTCAATCTTTAACGGCTCTTTTTCACTCCTGTCCCACTGTGTCCCTGTGTCCCCCAGGTGGATTATCGCACAGAGGACGGCACAGCAAACGCAGGTTCAGATTATGAATTTGCAGAGGGCACATTGATGTTTAAGCCTGGAGAGACCCTCAAAGGTAAACAAAACAAAACAAAACAAAAAACACCCCGGGCCATTGTGGCGTAACTTAAGTGCAAAATAATCCCTGCTGCCTCTAAATATATCATTTAAAGGTCAAATTTAGATACAATGTGGAACGGCATTATTTTGATTTGTACTAAAGCACTCGTCACCTCTCTTTGAATAGAGATCACAGTTGGAGTTATCGATGATGACATCTTTGAGGAAGATGAGTATTTCTACGTCCACCTCAGTAACCCCAGGGTGGTCGGCTATCCCGAGATTGGAACTGTGCCCATGGACGCCAGTGCTGCGCCCAAAGCTGTGTTGGGCAGCAACCACACAGCCACGGTGACGATCTACGATGACGACCATGCAGGTATGGAAAAAGTAGTTTTAATTTTTCTTTATTGTCCTTTAAATAGGAATATAACAGTTGAAGTTACAAGTTTGTGTTTGACAGAAAAAAGTCCAGAAATAATGTCAGGCTTGTTGGGAAATGACTCTAGGAAATGTTCAGATTGAACTTAGTTACAACTGTGTATTAATCAGAAAAATACAATAATTAATAAAATATTAACAGTGAATTAGTCCATATAAAGAGTAAAGACCTGGTCGAGAATGAGAAAGTAATTAAAGTATGTGCATGTAAAATAGAAAATGATTGGATTTCAGAAGCAAATGAAGGATTCTTATGTCACTAACTTAGTAGCAAATGCAGGTTAAATGTGTAAGGTGAAACCTCCTCAATTATAATGAACCAAAAAACAAAATAAGCTTTAAATACTAGTAATAAAAATTGGACCTTTTCTAATTATGTTTGTTTGAAGAAACACAAAAAACAAGTCGAAATGTAAATGTAAATGCACCAAGGTCAGCTCCGTCTTACAGCTACTAATCCAAGTTTGAATCATACCAACAGCTTTTACACTGTAAAAGTTGTTTGACAGTAAGTAGAGTATACAAATACATATATCTACACATATATTTATATGTATATATATTAACAGGCTTTATAGCTGAAAATGATCTAGAATAAGAAATGCTGAGCAGATTGACCTTCTGCTACTTTTTTATGCTAGCATAGCATGTCCCCCCCCCCCCCCCCCCCAACACTCACACACACATCCACATGCACTGGAGTGCAGTTATGAAGATTTTCCTGCCATTTATTTTGAATCCCCATGGAAAGATGAATTTTCAACAACATGCGTTCTACAGTTGTGTCCTACAGATGGGACCATCCTGTATTATTGCAGTGTAAGAGTTCCTCAAATGTAAATGAGGGAGAATGATTGTAGTGTGGGCGTTCATCTATGGCTCATTATCTTTTACCCAGAGAGCGTAGGTTGTTACCTATTATCCTTACTCTGTATGTACCAAAGAGAGCTGGAGAAAGAGCAGGTTATTAGCAGTCTTTTAAGTCTCCCCGGTGTATTTATCCTCACAGGTAATGACTCTTCTCTTTCTTTCCCAGGTATCTTTACTTTCGAGAGTGCAAGTCAGAGAGTGAGCGAGAGCGTAGGAGTGATGGAGGTGAAAGTGCTCAGGACGTCAGGAGCCCGAGGCTTGGTAGCCGTCCCCTATAGAACCCTAGATGGAACAGCTAGAGGAGGAGAAGACTATGAGCTGGTGGCCGGTAAACTGGAGTTCCAGAACGACGAGACCATGTGAGTACAGAGACGTTATCTTCTTCCAGATGCAGAGCTCAAGACAGTGTTCATCGGTTGAATAGTGAACATTGTCTAATTTGTTTAAACAATACAACCGATGGCACGCCACACATCTGTAGTGTACTGCTCACCCTCATCCACACCCTACATTAAAAAAAAAAACAAAAGAAAACGTTGCAGAATAGAAAAGTTAGTTTTTAAATTTTCACAGACTTGTTCTTGTTTCCCTGTGTGTGATGGAATGACGCAGTGACTCTTCAGGTCATCTGAGTGCATCCACTCTTTTAATAACTCTATTAGTTAGATAACATTGTCACTGTAATGTCATTCTTGAAGGCTCCTCGTCACTCTTCTTCTTCCAAGGGCATGTGCACTCATCACACGCTCTCTCACCAAATTGCTTTTGTGTCCTCAGGCACATACATTTTTAATATGCTGATGTTAGCTGTGTTAAATTGACCAACACATAAAGTGGTTGGGAATGCAGCTTTACTCAGCACCTCCTGGGGCCTGCACAGGAACATGCTCTGTTTTTGTGTGTGAATGAGGTGTCCTATATCTGTTTGTGGAAATCAATTTGCCGGTAGTTTAAGGACTTCTTTAAAGGACGGCTTCATTCACAAGGTAAGAACAAGGGTTGTTCTTACGGAGGGGCAGGGTTTACTATTTAAAGGAAGGGTGAGCAAGTTTAGTTTCTGTTATATTGAGCAGAAAGTGTTTCGTTTTGCACCGAACAATTGTTCAATCAGGAGTTTTGTGAAGCTGCACAGTATTCAGTTCCTGTGGGAAGAAATGTCACTTTTGTATAATATAGCATATTAATGAGAATATTTGGGTTTTTCAGTTGAGTATTTGCTGCGCTATAATCCTACAAAGTGTTGTATGGTCAACATTCTTGACATCTGGTACCAGTCTTCCTCTGTGTGTGTACGTGTGTGTGGTAAATTGCTGTACTATCACTGATAAAATCACTGCTCTGAGGTCAGGAGGGTTGAAACGTGCTACACAGGGAGTGAGCAGTGAGCAGACAGATGAGAGGCAGATAGTGAGCATCAGGGCTGCCCTCAGGTACTGCACTGAGAGTTCACTCAAATGTCAGTACTAAAAAAGAAGGAGCTGGTGTGAAAGGAGCTGAGACTGCAGCAGATTAGATAACCTCAGAGTGGAACTTCTCTGGGTCTTTGAGTTGTGTTTACTACAGACTATCGGCTCGTAATCTCTTGGGTCTTTAGTAAATTATCGGCTAAAATAAGCATTCTTTAGATTTTGTTTTATTTTATTATTATTATTATTGTTGCTGTTAAAATATTACAAAGGGTGAACTTTAAGACTAATCTTTAACATGAACGATGTAGGGCATACGTGTCAAACTCAAGGCCTGGGGGCCAAATGCGGCCCTCCAAGCCGTTCTGTGTGGCCTGCTGGAGCTTAAAAAGCATTTAGTGAATTATTTATATAATTAAAAGTCCACAGTCTTTTTTGTTCCAGCCAGTACCACCCGTTAGTGCAGACGTAGCAAGGTACTGATCATCGAAGGATCTTTTTCAAAATAAAACATCTTTTATACTTCTATTCTGTTAGTATCAGACTCTGAATGACCCATTATTTTAAAATTAGATCTTCTTTTGCTAGATTATCTTTAAATAAAGAAAGTAAATGAATATGACTTACTTTGACTGAAGTGAATTAGTAAAAATTAAGTACATTTTTTAATTGTGTTCCACTGCGGCCCAGTACCAAATGACCTATGGACTGGTACTGGTCCGCGGACCAGGGGCTGAGAACCGTGATCTATACAGTCTTCCAGTTACAACCGTTGCTTCAAGGGGAACTGTATTGCTGATGTGGCCCCCCGGTGAATATGCCCTACACCAGGGGTGAGTTTGACACCCCTGGTGTAGGGCATTAAC
Organism: Cynoglossus semilaevis; assembly: GCF_000523025.1. Lineage (NCBI taxonomy): Eukaryota > Metazoa > Chordata > Actinopteri > Pleuronectiformes > Cynoglossidae > Cynoglossus > Cynoglossus semilaevis. The sequence continues at coordinate 20,162,507 of NC_024307.1, forward strand.
TGTGACATCATGTGTGCCTTTTTTTGGACCTGGTCCATATTTTACATCGCACCACGAAAACAAAAATGTCACAAAAAAGTAAAGTAAGTATTGAAAATATCATGATCTTCTAGTTTATTTCTGGTTTAATTTTATCTTCCTTCGCTGCCTCCTGCTGGGCAATAGCTCTTCATTCTTTGGGGGAGGGGAGCGGGGACGGGGGGGGGTTTGCCTTCTTTAGTGATAAAATAAATCTATTCATCTTGATTCTACCAGACAGAAGTCATGTATAGTTGCCAAGTTTTATGGAAAAAAAAAATCACAACTCCTCCTGTCTGGCTGTTTGAAGTTTGGAACCCTGACAAGAAAGACTCTGCCGCCGTTCGTCTTTGGTTCTAACTGGAGAAAAGCTCAATGTCTAATTAGAGTATTTGACTGTGATGGAAAATAATGATGTGGAAGCTCAGCCAGGTAGTTCAGAGCCAAACTCTCTTCAAGGCCCTAAAGTTCACCGGTGAAGATTTCAAATCTTTCAAACGTTTGCGCTGCTACAACATGTTTCAGAAGAAAACAAAAGAGCATTATTTAGTGCAGGGTTGAAGTTCAGCAGAACACATTGACTGCCTGTTTTTTTCAGCACAGTGTCAGACAGAAAAAAAAAATGTCCTGACTATTACTCAGATGTGAAAGAAATCATGGAAAAGGTGAGCGAGGGAAGTCTTAGCAGTAAAGTACTGTAGGAATAAGTGGAAAGTACTGAGGGTGTCGTAGGAAAGTGAGAGAGAAGTGGAGGGTGAGTTAGAGATGTGATAAGAGTATCCATCTGTCTCTCTGGTGTTCTGTTTACCTTCCTGGTTTTCACGTTCATTCAGTGACTTTCAGTAAAGGCTAATAAATAATAATAATAATAATAGTAATTAATATTATTATTATTATATGATGGACATTTTCTTTTCTATATTTTCTGGGTTTGAGATTTTAATGCTTCACTGGCGGCTCATTTATTTACATTAAAAATCTTTCAAATCACACGTTGTTGTTTGTTAACATAGTAACTCCAGATTGTTTTGGTCTTTGTTTTTTCTGCCACTGCTGTTTTAATCATAATACTCTTAGACTAGAAAAGAAACATGTTGACGTTTTTGGAACCCAGTTTTCACTTTAAGTTCTCAAGACCGTGTTTGCTGCTCAGCAGGTTTACGAATGTCTTCAAAAATAAAGCATATTAAGGACGCTCAGGAAAAAAATGTCTGACACTTCTCGACTACTGGATGTAGACACTATTTCTAACCTTATTAGATATTTCTCTTTTTTTGTTCTGTTGAGGACATTTTCTACCTTTTTTTTTTGTGAAAGTCCTTTTCCTCATAACTTACTCCTTCCTTCCTTCCCCCTTCCCTCACCTGCCATCTTAGCTCCTGTTCACCCGTCACTGCATTTCATTTGCATTTTTCCCTCATCTCTGCCTTCAACCATTTGCTCCTGTGCACTGTCAAGGTCTTTTCTTATCTTGACTTCATTTTCCTGCTCACCAACTTTTTTAGCACCGTTTCTTTCTTTTTCTTTTTTTACCTCCGCTCTCGTATCTTCAGTGATTCTTCATTTCGTCTCACTCTTTAGTCATAGAAAAGGGAATTCTGCAGGATCACACCACAGACCCAACTCACCGTCCCCACCGTTCTCCCTTCACTGTCTTGTGCCTCCTATAATCTGAATCACTCACTCATAAAAATTTGATTTACCTATTTTTATCTATGCGATGCATCTTTGCAGCGCTTTTAGATATATATTCTTTTCTCTGTGGAAGCGTTTTGAGAAGAAAGCCGACGGTGAAGTCGGGCAGTCAGCCAGTTGCTGCAGAATATTTTTGGGGAAATCTGAAATGCACTGGAGTTGAACTGACAGGAGCAGTGAGGTAAAGGAACACCAAAGATAAGTTCTCTTCCTCACTTTTTTTTCTCTCTTGGCTTCCATTTACCCAGAGGTCAGAGGTCAGATTGACTAGTGCTTTCTGGAGCTGATGGGGATTTGACATCTTGCTGATTTTCCACTTTGCAGAGAGAAGGTGATCATTCCTGCGCTCCCGTACTTAGACTTTAAGGTAATTTAATTGGTCATGATGGGGCTACTTCTAACAGACATGAACAGACCACTTCAAATTTACCAGGGGACATAATGATAATAATTGAGTCCCTTATTCCTCCCACAATTACAGTGTGAGTCTTGGCAACTGACACCGGCTGCCACAGGAGGCGCCATTAGGGACATCAGTAATGTATTTAAATAAAATCTCTTTTTTTTCTTCTTCCTCTCTGTCCTGCTTCCTTTATCGTTTCCTACCAGTGACATATTTTTAACTTCCACTTCTCCTTTTCCCCTGGTGTGTAAAGAACTCCATTCATGCAGCAGTTTACATACTGCACTTAAGAGACCAGATGTAGTTTATGTTGAATGTGACTTCAAGAGTGCGTTGTTAGCCACGTGCCGCGGCTGAGTCGACTGAAATTTGCATGACTGCACTTTGTAATTATAATGTGACTGCCTGTTTACGGCACATAGAATAACGTTTGCTCACTGAGCCTCGGATACCTGACACTTTTCCTTTATTTCCCTTTGTCTCAGCTTCTTTTCATTGAGATTTGTTATTTCAATATGTTTGTTAACCCAGTTTGATAACCTGTTGGGGAAACCAGGGGTGTAAAGTAATAACAATATGTAAAAAAAGGTGTCTGTTAAGAAAATTAACTGTGCTGTTGATGTCTGAATTTGAAGCTTAAAAAAAACAGTGTGTTTTTCCATTGGGGAAATATTTTCTTTTTTAGTTTTAAATAAAGCCAAATTCTGTGGGAAAACTGAGCTGCTCAGCAAAGTAGGCCAACAAGAAAGGAGAAAACTGTCTGTTTCATGTCTCAGTGATGAAGCAAGGGCAGTAGTAATTGAAGTATGGAGTCAGTGTGTGTGAGTATGTAAATGTCAGTGGTTTATTTTCTCACTGACTGTGGAATTTATTCAGTGTCACTCTGTGGGAAATCTCATATGCTCACACAGCGTGCAGGATGGTAAATCTATAGTCTCTTTAGTCCCACTGTGGACTCTCATTACATACTGCAGAAGTAGGGGGCGTCGTCTCTGCTGTGGACAATTACGTCTCTTATTTGTGGATCCCTGGTGCTTTCTGCCTCACTGTGTAAGTGTCATAAGCACCATCAGCATTTCTTTTCTATTTCTTTGTTACTTTTGTGTGTTCCATTGTGTGTGTGCGCATGCTGTTTGCTGAAGTGTAGCAGAACCCGTTTTATTTTTAGCTTTTCTCTGACCTGCAACTTAGAGTCACAGCCAAAACACAGTGTTTCTCCCCTGGCTCCTCATTATACACATCAAACAGGTGCTGCTAACAAACACACATCTGCTCACATCAGCCATTAGAACGGGCCGTGGACGGAAGAATTCACCAGAGTAAATAGTCAAATTAGTGACTTTAGTTCAGTTATACAGTGGCACTTCTCTGCTGCCTCACTCTGCTGACTTATTTAATGACCTACACCAGGGGTGTCCACACTTTTTTGGCTTGGGAGCTACTTTTTAAATGACCGCGGTAAAGTGATCTACCTACATTGAAAACTATAAGTATATATTTACTACTTTGATTAAATGGCTGTAGTTGTATGGCACGATAATGTCTGACTCAATACTTCTATGGTCCTTACTTTAGCCCTAGTGATTAGCATCTTAAAATAGAATTAAATCTATCATTTTCATTTTTTTTTTGTTTCTTTAAATGTAATTGCTCAGGATCAACCAGCACTCCCTTTGAGATCTACTGGTAGATCCCCTGACCTACACGTTCAGGATTCACAGCAGACATATCATGATCCAACTGATCAAAATTCTAAAGTGAATAACAGATTTGACTTATGTGCTATAAAAACATTCACATTAACTTAAAGAAATTTTTCATAAGACTTTTCATAAAAGTTTTCAAATGTCTCTTTTCTGTTTTCGTACGAACAACAACACAAAGCAGGAGATGAATTAAAATGTGAATATTTTCATATTTTTATTCAGTTCACCACTGTAGAAAAGACACTTTGGTTGCTTGGTGTTTATCCAGTCTGGTGGGATCTGATTGTTTATCTTGCTTATTTAACTTCCTTTCTCCTCTGATGTCTTCCTGTTTCTTGTGCACACCATGAATCCTCTCTGGTTCAAATGCCAGTCTGCTAATGGGCACATAAACCCTGTCAACAGCCCCCAGCTCCTCTGTCCTCCTGCTCTTCCATCTTTCTCTTCATTCCTCAGAAGAATGCTTGGATTCTTGCGTCTCTTAGAAGATGGTACGGCTTTCGTTTCTCCACACCGTGTGTTGCCTTAGCAACTTTTGATCCTTTTTTTTTTTTCTTTCGCTTGTAACTGTGACAAAGATGATGTGACAGACGAGGGACAGGAAAAGTAGTAGAACGAAATGGATCACCATTATCGGTTGAGGAGACGTTTCCTGGTTTGTTGTTTCGCAGCTAGGCTAAAATGTAAGACATTAAATATTCATTCTTTTTTACTTAAACTGTGTTGCTTCTTTTTTTTTTTTTTTTTTTTTAAAAAAATTTTATTTAAAGGGGGGAAACCCCCCGCGGTGTTGTGGATTCAGACTTTGTCATGAACTGCTGCACAGAGAGTGAGCCAAGAGAGGAAGAGTTTGAGTTTGCATGCAGGAACCATCATAAAAATAGGTGGGACCTTTTTCTTTTTTTTTGGTGCTTAAATTCAATATGTTCCTCTCTCTGCATCCCGTTCTCTTATTTATCCTACTCACTAACCCTACTTATTTTTAGAATCTGCTCAAATGCCACAGCAGCCAAAGTTAAGTAGCTTATGTCAGCATCTTCAACAACTCCACAACTTCTTCTCCTGGTGTGTGCAGACCTGGTGTTCGTGTGTGGTTGTTGGCTTCCTGTTGGAGCCACGGTCTCTTTCTTTCTTACCTGTTGACATTTACTCCGCACTTCAATAATTACACCCTGGCATGGCTGCTGTTGAAACAACAGCAGAATCTATTGATGTGTGTCTCCTACAGACCTGACACTTAAAGCTGCAGTTTAAAGATTTTTTTTGCTTCAGCTACAGTTGTTGTTATGCCGGCGCACAAAACAGCTTTCAGCTGACAGTGAAATGCTTACCCTGCTGCCTCTGCCTGTCAATTCCTCCCTTTTTTTTCTTACCCCTGTCATTGTTTTTCTCTGTTTCCTTCATGTCTGTGTTTCTTGCCTTCCAGACTTTTTTTTATGTCCCAACTTCCCCTCACACTGTCTCCTTTTTCTTTTTTTAATTTCTTTTTAACCCCGTGGTTATTTCTATATTCCTGCAAAGCCTTGCAATTTTCTCTGCCAAACACACACACGCACACACACACACACTTGCACTGAACACACCCTGTAGTCAATAATGTGCCCTCACACACGGAGGAGCACATGTTCATGCTGACAGCAAACCCCTGTGATCAAACCCCTGTGGGCAGCCCACACCCTGTAATCACAGCTGGAACATCTACTGTAAGCTGTGGCAACAGGCGGCTGCTCCACTGCCCCCTCCACGGCCATGATTAAAGCCTCAACAGGAGACGAGATGCTATTTGCCCCTCTGCCACTGCCTCCAACCCGGCCATGCAGAGACCACATTAAAAGTCTGTGTTCAGTCAGTGACCAGTCAGGCTGTGGTAGAAGCTTCAGGGTGGGTCAGCCCGGCTGATGCTCTTTTATTTATTTATTTTATTCTGACTGGAAGTGAAAGGGCAGTGGCTGACTGAGCTGTAACTTCTTTGGTGGCTTTTTGATGTAAAGACTGGACCTGCTGCAGCATTGGTCTATAATTAAACCAATGAAGTCTGTTGTTATTCCTTATAATAACATAAAGAAAGGCTGTCAAAATGAATAGGTGAATTTTGACACGTCAGGACGACGTGTTCTCTATATCCAATGATTGTACCGTCCGTCCACTTATTGTTGAGGCTTCATCTACGGGTCAGACACAGCCTCGGTTAGTAAGTGACAAGCTGACGGAGACGATTGTCAAATGGATTGGCGAGGGAGTGTGGACTGATTAATATTGTTGAAGACAAGGCCTTCACTAAAGGTTAGAAAGTGGAGCAACTCTCCACATGTTCTACAAGCCACTGACAAGAGGCTCAGTAATGACTAAATGACACTGACTCACACTGAAGCTACTTTTATTTTAGTTATACTTTGCATATTTTATTTTTACTTTCGTTTTTTAGTCTCATATTTGAATAAATCATTTCCTGTGTTTCATCTCTTACGAGGTGCTGATTATGGATGATGATAATATTTATATTCTATAATAAATATGATAATATTTTAATCATGTTTAGGACTGATAATTTACCTTGATTAATCATGGTTTTTCATGCATAATTAAAGACATTTAATCATGAATAGTCCTAGCTAATGACCAGGTTAAAATTATATAAAAATGTAAACAGTTAATACACTACATTTTCAGACACATTTCTCCACCTGTTTTGCACTTTAGTCACTTTTCTCGTTGCTGTTTATATCTTTATATCTCACCAAAAAGAGAAGAACATGTGGACAATTCCTCAGCGTTATTTAAAGTGGCGGCCTAAAGAACACTCCTTCCATCTGCTGAGCTCCTTCAAGCACATCTAAAAGCCAGTCAGTGTGACACTGGGTTAGATTGAGTTTGCTCAGAGCCTGCTTTTGGGAAACTGGGAGAGTGAATAGTTTGACGGCAAAGTGTGTGCAGCAATCCGGTCCAATCGGAGAAGAGCCTGGGTAACAGCCTGTGCTTTTTAAATAGAAGAGAAAGTCTCATATTTGAATCAAATAATTCCCTGTGTTTTGTCTCCTACAAGCAGTAAGGAGTGCCGATTGTGGTTGCTGATAATCACAGTGTTCAATCAACGCCGCTCCTGCTCTAAGCCGTATTTTGACACTAAAATATCTGAAATAATTACACCACGCAGCCTTCAGGTTCTAAACACAGTGACGCTGCGGACAAAAATCTAGAGAAACTAATCAGCCCTTGGTGCATCCACTGGTTACTCTGTCTTTCCATTCTACTTGTGTTAAACTCTATTAAAAAACAAACCTGAGGTTAACATTTTTGTGGTGATCTCAGGCTTCTCTTTAGATTTTTTTACATTTTTAATTAAGCAAATAATTCAGATTTTGAATACATCTAGGCATTAATGTTTAATTGCAGAGATCTTCTCTAAAAAGATGCCACAAAAGTTAGCTGTTCTGTTACAGATCACAAAGCTGTGACTTTATACAATCATCATTAGCTTCTAAATAATATCTAGATCTCTCTTGTTTTTGTAGTTTTTATTGTCCATAGCTTTTCTTTAGATAACACGTACTTACTGACCATTTTCCACATCAAGTAATCTCAAAATTGTTCTAATAGAATTGACTTCTTGACTACTTCAAGGCACTGGGAGTTTGGAATAGCATTCATGTTTCATTAATTTGATTTAATTATGAGTCAGATTAAATTTCACTGGCTGAAATTCAGTCAGTCGTCCAATTGTCCAAGAGTCCAGATTGTCCAGGAAGTGTTCCAACAAGACACTGTAATTTTCCTCTCTTTTTTACTTTCTATCACAGCCTTTATTTACCCAGTTTGATCAGTGTCTCCTACCTTCATATTTCTAATTATTACACCACAGCACCATTTTATCCCTAAACATGGGGATTGTGCCCTCTATCGATGTATGTGTTCTCCCTCTCTCTGACTTTACTCTCTCATCTTTAACGGAGCCAGGAACTGTTAGAAAAGGAGAAACTGCAGCAGCTAATAGGATGGAAAGGCTTCCTTCATTTCAACAGCCCCAGGAGGGCTGGCTGGCATTTCAAAGTTCACCAAATCCATCTCTGGAGAATTGATTGGTTTATTTTTTCTATCTATTTGAAACCTGTGAGGTTAAGATGAGGGAAGAAAACAAATCGGCATTTGAATGCTGTATTCTAATCCGACTTTTTAACGTATAAATTGAATCATTGTTGATGTTGATGTCCATCACACAGAGGAGGGACAGATTAGCGAGAGGCGGTTGTGCTTGAGTTATGTGTCACTGACTCATGGCAGTTTGAGGTCTTTGGCCAGAGTTTGAGAACCCTGATGACAGTATTAATACACGCTGCAGTGAAGGAGTGATGAGCTACTTCCTGAGTGCAGTAGCTCGGGGTAATCTGGTACAACACACACACACACACACACACACACACACAGTCAGAGTAGTGTCAGAGTGATTAAGTCACTAATAGCTTGCAGAAGAGACTATGTGACTCACACAAACTCTGGAGTTGACTTCTCATCTCCTGTCTTCCCTCTGTCATCATCATCTTGGTTCTCCTGTGTCTACATGACCTGTGGAACTTTTGTGGTCTTTTTTTTTTACTTTTTTATTTCATATTTCTCCACCTTCCTTTTCACCTTGTCATTCTTCTATCCTCCAGTGAGTCTGGTCATTCTGTCTTGGCCTGATCTGTCCTCATTCCCTTCGGCTGTCTGTCCACATATCCAGCATTTGTCTCCCTTCATTATTCTGATCACATTGTCTGCGCCTTGGTCTTTTATTGAGTCGGTCCCTCACCGAACGTATCATCCGTCCTATTAGTTCCCTCTCACCTCCTCTGCTCTTGTGCAGCGCTTCTTCTGACCCCTGACAATCCACTGTCATCGGCTGTATTATCATCTCCTATAACTTTATGACCCCTCCTCTTCCTCTTCCTCCTTCTGTCTTTTCACTCTGCTCTACTTTTCTGCGCTGCCTGCTCTCTGCTTGTCAAAGTTTGGAGCAAATGAAATCGGAACTTTATGTGTTTGTCAGAGAAATGGGGAAAAAATACAAAAAAGTTTTTTCCATTAGAGGTCAGCATAAGGCTAATATAAAATATACAAGCATCTACACTGACGGGACCGAGGCACAAACACACACACAAACACACACACACACACACACACACAAGCCATTATTAGTGTAGTAGACTGGCTGTGAACATTGATTTTCTTCTGTTACTATAAATGCACTGTCAATAAAGCTTAGTGTTGAGACAACTCTCACCTCCAGTGGTCAGTAAACAGTGTGGAAAAAGGGATTGATGCAAAACTAGAGGAAAACAGAAGCAGAAATTCTTTACGGTGATGCTAAAGTTAACTTTCTTTCTACTCTGCACACTCGTATTTGTACAAGTATCTTTTTATAGGAGTAATGGGTCAGAGCACTGTTGTCAAACGCCTCGAGCTGCAGCATGTAGACTTCTATGATGTAGAAATGCCATAGTGATAATGTTAAACGACCTGGATTAATCTCCTCTGCTTTACAGTATTTTTACTCAGGCATGAAGAAAAACACAAGCTAACATTTGGCAAAAAGCTGCACCTGTGTGAACACAACTGTGAAGAAAATCACTGCTGCTTCGTTAATGTCTTTAAAGGTAATTCAGGTGTGTAGTGTTTACTGTTGAGTGATGCCATGACAATAAACCAGGAAACTCCTTAGGTACAGCAGTATGTAATATTTACAAGAACAAAACATGTTGACTGAACAACATTATTAAAAAAGGAAAACCGTAACCAATATAGAGAAGGTATAGATTAAAATGCAATTTTTTGGATTTTTTTGACAGAGGTGAACTTTGGTAGTCATGTCCATGATGATCTTCTACTGAGACACGGGCAGAGGTGGAGAAAGTACTAAGAATGTAAAAGTTTGCATGACCAACCCAGCTGTAGTTTTGATGCAGTACCACTGTCCATCAGATGGTCATAGTCTGGGCTACAACCACCAGGAGTTTGACTGTTATACAGGAATAAAGATGACTCCGTTAGAGACCAACTGAAATAAAAAATCTAATTAAAATTCCCAAAAGTACTTAAAATACTCACAGAAATGACTCAATTACAGTAACATGAGTAAATGTAATTCATTACTCTCCACTTCTGGACACTGGGACCTTGGCCATCGTGTTGTTTTTATACTTGTTATTTCTTAGCACTGTCATACAGTATATTATGAAGAGAAAAGAAATCCTGATTCTGGAGAGGTGAAGACACCAGTCTGTTCTCCCTGTTGAGCATACACTCCTAAAAACACATCTGATATCTGCATGATGTCCGACGTGTCATTGTGGAACGGTAGGAGTCGGAGATGTTGACAATCTCTTTGTTTTGAGAAATGTCTCAACACAAACTTTACAATATGACTTGATGTGGACTGAAGATAAGTCTTAGCCTATCTTTTCTACTGGTCAGCCATCAAAATACCTACTAACTAGTGGTTTTAAACACAGTTGTACAAGTCCTGTGAGTGATAGATAGAAGACAGAGAGACAGGTACAGGAGGTGAGTGAAGGGGCCAGAGGAAGAGGAATCATCTTGAGGACAGTCAGTAACTGAGAACATAGGACAGCAGGAGAGACGAGAAGGAGGGGCAGACTGAAAGAGAGACACAAGTGGATCGCAAGAGAGAGAGAGACAAATGAATGCCTGGGAGGAAAACTAAAACAATGAAGGAAAGGAGGGCAGTGGAAAATAGATGAAGAGCAAATGATGGCTAGAGGCAAAGTAACTGAAAATGAGGTGGTAAGAATGTGTTGGCTACTTCAGAGAAGACACCAGGCTAGACTGTTAATGTTAGTCATGTTTGGCCCATATCTTATATGTCCATATAAGTCCGGCACTGAACAGCTGACTTTTATATTACAGATAAACTGTATGTGTCTGGTGGCACTTTGTTCCAGAGGCAATGTCTCTGTCATTGGTGTGGAACCCCAGGGTTCACCTCCTGGGCAAGATCAAATCCCAGTTAGGACAGTTGGTACCTTCCAGTGGACTCACCACCCACAGGAAGGTTTGGGGGGTTGGTACGGTGCAGTGTGATTTGGGTGGTGGTCATGGAGACTGCTGCCCCCGCGACCTGGTAACGGATAAGAGGATGGAAATGGATGGATGGATGTGTAGGATCAGATGCAATGCTATGATTTTAGGGAACACAGAATAACCTTATCAAGAGTTGATTTTCTGCCTCCGGTTGGAGACACGACTGAACATAAATATCTGCTGACAGGGGTTAAAACATGTATGAGGACAGAAGTGACAGAGGAAGACACAAGAGGACTAGGCCCACCTGCTTATTTATCAGTCACTGTTGGTTTTCCATTATTTTCCTCTCATGGAGGAGCTGAAGGATGAATAATGACTTGTTAAGGATCAAATGTTATTTGTTTCTCGTTCCACTCTATATTATTCACTCCCCGCGTGCTTTAGCTCTAATCTCTTCATCTGTTGTTACCTATTGACTCAGCTGTCTCTCATACTAACATTCGTTTGCCTGTCTCTTTATCACCGCTCTATTGTTCAGCATTTACATTGAACCAACCTGAACAACGGCAGACGGGAGAGTGAAGAAAAAGTGAGTTAAGTTTATGTTCACACATTACTGCAGAGTCGATGGAACATACACCTCACCATAGCAACGGAATCATGAGACATTCGTCATTCATGAACGATATATGCTATGAACTGACAGAGCGTAGTGAAATAATTGTTTGTGCAGTTTTGGGACGTTAAAATCTTATCTTAATTCTTAATTGTCAGCTGTCTCAACATTTACAGTCAGTAAATAAACATAATAAACATAAGATAAAACTATTGGTGCGTTTAGTTTTACACAACATCTTTTACTGCTCTACATTTCTATCACATACCTTTCGTCTTTATTCACATGTTGCTATCAAAGCGCCACATGTTTGGTTTCTTGCTCAAGGACACTTTGGCATCTGGAAGCAAAGCCTGGACTCAAACCTAAATCAACTCACTCTGTCCTGATGGGATTCTTTTTTTCTCTTACACTTTGCATCATCTGACATGGCAGAGGGAGGACAGTCCTCCGATGGTGTAGTTTTTTTAATGAATAAATGCAGACTGAAAATGACATGTGTGATGGTGATGAATGTGATAAAATAAATGAATTTCACTCATGAGCACACAGAGAGAGAGAGGCAGGGACACAGAGGGAGTGGAGCTGTGCGACATGTTCCATTCAGGCACATGAATCAGAGCCATGCAGATCGCTCCATCTCATGTGATGCCACATGTTGTTGTTATCCGTCGTCTTTGATACACGTGACGGTTATTGAATCTGAATTGATTCTGATTAACGGAGAAGCAGGAAGTGTACGGAGGGTGAAGATTGCGTGTCGCGCTGCTGCCACTCTGAGTGTGTGTAATGTTCATTCTGTGTATTGTAGACGTGGAGCGTCAGCTCCCATCTATTCCACTCTCCTCTAACATGCTCCCTCAGCCTGTCCCGTCACGTGGACACCACCTCTGGATCAAAACATCTCAGCTCGTCTGTTTCTTCAGCCCAGACTGTTCTCTAGTTCTTCCTATTTCTACAGATTCCGATTTATTTATTTTCTTTTTGCCTTGTTTTCTTTCTTCCTCCTCCCTGTTTTGCATCAGGACCATTTCCCTGTCATCTTGTTTTTGTTTTTTCATGTTTGTTTTTTCCTCATCCTCTCAGTACAGTAGCTCCTCTGGATGACGGTACATCCTGGTTGCTCTGTGTGTCTCTCTCTGTGTGTGTGTGTGTGGTAATGCATGCATGATGCAGCCTAATCCCATACAACCTAATACAGATAGGAAGGCTTTGGTATGTACTGACTTCATTTGTGTTTCCAGTCCAGGGCTGATCAGTAGATGAACTTAATCATGTCCAATACATGAGGTATATAACTGTAGCAGGGGTGTGCAGTGGTTGGAGATAGGCTACTCTTCTTCTCCGTAACCATTGTTTCCATGCCAACCATACATCCTACGTATCGTGTCAACCATTATTGTTTCGGATTGCGACAAGTTCCCTTCCTTCCATCCCCTCTCATCTGTCATTCTTCTGCTCCCTTTCTTCCTGGAAGCTAACAGAGTATAAATATAGCAGTCGTCCAAAGACTGCACGCTCCGGTCCACAGTGATTCTTGGCTTCTTAAAAAGCTGTCAGTTGGAGAGAAGGATCCACTCCATGTACTCCATCACAGCTCTGGCTGCATCTACTGGATTAGGGCTCATCATAATTATCTCAGCATCACTGCTGTAGCCTGGATGGATTATAACATCATGTGGTGTAATCAGACTGGCATCAGCTGACAGAAGAGGAATCGACCGAGCAGCAGGGATCAAAGAATTTTAATAAAGCAGTATAGCAGCTTTTATTTTCTCAACTCCCGCACAAACCTTCATATTCACACTGAAGAGTTTTCTATAAATGAAAGTAAAGTAAGAATAAAACACTGACCTAGTCCTCAGGTTATTCATCTCTTCAAAGATAAATGTGTGGTTACATCTGCAGTTGCCTTTTGCCATCTTTAATTTCCAGTGTAGTGTAGTTGGTTCATAGCCTCTCTGTACAGGGATTGTATCGTCCTTATTTAAATGCATTGGTTTTCTTCACTTGTTTCTCTTTTCTTTTCCTTCTACAGTTCAAAAACAGTGTTTGGGTAATTGGATTTTTTTTTTTAAATAATCACAGGTGTGAATAGTTGACTGTGTGTGGAACAGTTGACTGCCAGCTACAGCCTCCGGAAGAATACATCTGTGGATGAATGAATCAATGTTCACTGGAATTTGGACTGGATTTTTTTACAGGGAAATATTTATAACTTAGTGAAAATGCTCAATGATCTAACAACAATACCATGGCTAAAAGGTTTATACAATTTCTTTAGATCAATAAATCATTCATAAACTCTAATTGTGCATTATTCAATGAAATAGCTTACATTAAATTAAACCAAAATGCATTGAGGGAAAAAAAACAAATGAATCTAAATAATGAATTTAAAAAGAAACTGGTGCTGGCTTTGGTCTTCCTTCAGATGAATTTCTCTTCCAGGATGAATCTTTATCTTCTACTCTCACCTCCGCTGACTCTCTTCACTGCTCAAAGCAGAGCTGCTGCTTCTTCCTCCTCCTAGTTTCTGCTCCTCATCCTCCTTCCTTTACCCTCACTCTCTGTCACAGCGTCATGCTGCTGCACCCATCCATCTCTGTCTTCCCACACACTCCGAAGATGCTGAACTTTATTGCACTGTGCGATAGGAGACCATGTAAGTGCAAGTGTGCTTACCTAATGTGTGTTGTATGATATGATTAGCGAGGGTGATGTATCTCCCCTGATCGGCTTTTATCTTGCCATCTCTTTCAGCCGAACACTTTAATATTGTTTGGTGTTGCCTCCACATGGACAACGGCTGAATAGGGAGTTTGTCGTAGCCTACTTTATCCCACTGAGTTGTGTGTGTAGGTGTGTGTGTGTCACGGTGACAGAAAATAATTCAGAGGATTCATATCATTTATTCTCATCCAATGCTACATTTTTGCACTATCTTTAAATGCTAAACATTAATAAGCTTCCATTTTGCACTAGCTTTAAATGCTAAACATTAATAAGCTTCTGTCAATCAGAATTACACGATTAGCAGAGTGAGCAGAATTTAAACAGTCCTTCCTGATAATAGGACAGCAGATATGGAAAAACTGTGAGCATTAGTGTTAATCAGAAAAATAGTTCAAATCATATAGTGGAGTTGAGGATGTGCACTTTAAGGACATATCTGTGAATCTAAATCCAACTATATCTGCTCTTTATCAGCACAAACTGAAGTTTGCTGTTAACATATTTGCATCTTTTAAATCCAGCTCTATTTGAACACATTTGCTGTATTACCAGCTGCAGTAATGTGCTGTCAGCTCAGTCTTCTTAGAGAGCAGGGTCATCATACTGATGGACCCACAGAGTGAACCCTGACCTTTCACCTAGCAGATGATCAACCCCACCCTCTGACCCCTGATGTGTGTAAGATTGTACAGATTGGAAAAATCAGCAGGCAAACAACATGTGGTCCCTCGATCTATTGGTGGCAAAGCTTATGTAAAATTAACCACTAAGAGATGTAGAAATGCCAGTGGTGCATTCGCTGTCCTAGGACAAAGTAAAATTATGTCACTGCAACACTGTTTGTGTTTATTGCGTTGTTTGTTACAC
Source organism: Cynoglossus semilaevis (assembly GCF_000523025.1). NCBI lineage: Eukaryota > Metazoa > Chordata > Actinopteri > Pleuronectiformes > Cynoglossidae > Cynoglossus > Cynoglossus semilaevis. The sequence goes on from NC_024307.1 coordinate 20,177,565, forward strand.
TGTCATCTGAAGCTGAAGTCATTCCTTTTCAAGGCAAATGAAAAAGCAGTTTGGTATCAACTGAGCAGGGAAATGTTTTTTTAGAGCAGAAACGCCCAAAATATGGCAAGAAAATAAATTATGCAGTCGATTGAATTATGCATGTTGAGACACTTGAGATGTTTTGTTATTATTAATGCTTTGGCTGTGTGTGTGTGTGTGTGTGTGTGTGTGTGTGCATATGTGTCAAAGAGAGAAATTTAGGAGCTGAAGTAGAAGCAGAAATGGTCAAACTAAAGTGCATTTACGTGTGTAAATCAAGCTCACTCAGGAGAATGAATTGCTTTATGCTGTCGTTCTGCAAAAGATCCATCTGGTACTCTCTCTCTCTCTCTCTCTCTCTCTCTCACTCACACACAGAACAAAAAAAACACAGTCAGTCACATGTGCACATAAACAACTTAGTGGCTGTAAATCAAAAACAAAGAACTGCAGCCAAAAGTAAATGGAAAGTGATGGATATTGAAGACCATGGAGAAGTTTTGTTGATTAAGTAATGTGCTGAGGCCAACGCTAATCAAATCCAACTGTCATTCAATCACTCACCTCTGCAAAAACTTCCAAACCTCCGTGCACACACACAACTTACACACACATACTGTGCACTGTATATTCCAAAGTGTCCTCTGCTTTAGGATAGAACGTTCCCATTAGTCTGATTCTGTTTGACGACTTTAAGTGGCCTGTTCTCTCTGTCACCCTTCCATCTTCTTCTGCATCTCATGGTCTATTTCTGGCAGTGCATGTTGTGTTTTCAGTGGAGCGGTTATGTGTGTGTGTGTTTTCTGTCACTGCGTTGACAGGTCGGGGCACCGAGGCTACTGTCTGACAGAGGAAGTTTCTGGGGAGCAGGTGTCAAAAAGTAACAAGGTGGAAATAAATAGACAAGGTGAGACAGATGAGGTGAGAGAGCGAGAGAAAAGGAGAGAAAGACTGTGATGTGTCGCGTTTTGAAATGTACCCGCAGGAAGTTAAACAGCCTAAATCTCACAAGTTGGCATTGGATCTCAGCTTTATTTGTCAAGTGTTTGTCATGAGGGATGTAAAGGTAGTTCTTTAAAATACGAATGTGGAAGAAATCAGCGTTGGTCAAGAAATAGTCAGAGAGGTTTGAAACTTTAGAAGAAGTCATTTACTGAATGAGAAGAATTGAGAGAGCTCTATTGTTGGAGAAAATGATACGGTCAGTGGAACACAAATACTGAAAGACATTCATTGTCCAATAGAATCTGCCTCGAGAGACTCAAGAAAATTAAAATCTATGGCTGTGAAGAGATAAAGTGTTTCATTGAATTATATGCAGTGTAATTATAATGAGTTCTTCTGGATTGATTAAAATAACAGTAAACAGTGAGGCAACAGGACTTGTTTGGCACAGTTGAAATAACACAAGTGAAACCAAGAGAAAATGATTAGACAAGGGCAGGAAAAAAGACTGGAAAGTAAACACTCGAAGTTTTAGATTTTGATGACGAGGCATTGAATTAAAAGAACGTCAAACTTGAAACTTGATGAATAAATACAACAACTTAAAATGAAATTGTTAACCCAATTCAGCAATGTTGTAGACCATTGTTTCCCAAAGACTGGGTCGCAACCCTCAGGTGGGTCGCAAGATTTCTTTTTTTTTTTGGGGGGGTTGTCTCACATCATTTTCCCAGTTTCCCAGGAATTTACGAATAATGTCTATTGTAATGTCTAACCCAAATGTTTTTAGCACCACAGCACACCACCAAACAAAATTCTGACAAAAAGTATATGTAATACAATATAATAACCTCCTAGTTTAAATGTATTCAATTCACCAAAATTCGACCTGTTTAGTTGAAGACAACTCTGATGTACTCACAGGAATTAAAGAAAGACACTCAAACATCTCCTTCAACAGCTCTGAATTTTTTTTTTAGCTCTCCTTCAACAGCTCTGAATTTTTCATATAGTTTCAATAGTTTTCATAGCCATCTGCTGCCGCTTAGTGGACCAGTATTTATTTGTTAAACAAAGAAAAACTATGCAATATATAAATAATATTTTTTTCTGACCAATTAAGTGAAATTGGATAATTTGCCAGGGCACACCTAATGATCTCTCACGGCACAGTGGTTGAAATCACTGCTCTATTGACTTGGGTGGCGAAGGTTTGGTCCCCAGAAAACAAGTTTGAGGAACACTGTTGTAGACGGCCCAGTCCATTCAAATATTCTGCTGCCGCACTGATGTGGAAATCTGTTTAAGGTCTTATCCTAAATCAGGCGCTGTTAGATTGAGGGCTGTGATGGAAACAGACGCTCTGGAGTTCATGTGATAAGAGGAAGGGGCTCGAGAGCGAAAGGAGAGGTGAATAAAAGAGACATGAAGGAGAATGAGACTGAGATGGAGCGACGGGGGCACAAATGGGATCACTGCTCCAGCCACAAGCCACTATGAATAATGAAAGCTCTGCCACTGCAGTGTGTGTGTACGCGTGTGTGTGTGTGCACTGTGTTAATTGGCTGCATTAGTGCATACATACATTAATGAATTCCCCGAGTGTTACTTGGTGTACGTTCTGCTGAACTGTATGTGTTTTTGTGTTTTGCACACTGATATCTGAGTGGAACATGAGTACGTACATGTGTGGGCGACATACTGTACGCGTCTGTTCACACAAACCACGGTCTCTGTCATGAATATGACACGGTTCACCTAGTACAATGCCCATGGACATGCTGTGTATTATGTACTACATTAACAGATTCAATTAGTACAGTCGTTTGAAAAGCGAGGAATATACATTAACGTTAAATATTTATTTAATGTTACTAGAATCACAGTCTTCCTTAAACATTTTCATTTTGATGTTGCTTTGTTCACCACAGACAGGTTAAAAAGCTGCCAAGTTTAAACAGGTAAATGATTTGTTTTAGGCTTTTCTACTGATATTGTTTTATAAGTCTTTGGTTCATGAAATAGTTTTAAAGAACTATAGATCAGTGCTTTCACCTGGCATATTTTAGATGAATATCCTGATGAAGCAGTTTGTCTGACAATGTTGTACTGTATGAGCACTAATCCTCGGGAAACTGTATTGTTAACATTCTAGTTCTCGGCCACAGAACTGAAGACCAGGTGTGAGCTTCAAAGTAGTTTCTAAAGCCGTCACTTGTGCAGTATACGAGGTAAGGCTCAGGGCAAAAAAGTTAAAAAGATAAAAAGTAAATTTCTCTTTAAATTTCAAGGCCAGATTGTGGTGCAGCGCCTTCTACTGTTCATTTAATATTCCCATTTTTAAGCCATGCGTCTGATTTTGTATTGGATCTTTAGGAAACCCAAATATGTGGCCCACATGACCCTGTCCTTCAGGATGTGCCGAGTTTTTATTGTAGCTACGAATAGTCAGATCTGTCACTTCGATTTAAATGCCAAAATAATGCTCTTCCACTTCTGTCATTCACATCACTCCACCATGTCTCTCAGGCTCCACTTCTATCATTCTCTACTGTTTTATTTTGTTTTTTGGGGGGTTTTTTGTTGTTGTTTTTTTTTGTTTGTTTTTTTATTTTATGTTGGAGTCAACAAGGCTGACAGTGAGAGCTTTGATGACAAACCTACGTGTAAATGTGACTCTGTCAGACTCAGATGGAGTGTTGCAGTAAAATGAATAGACTCTGGATGGTATAGACCAGAATCAGACGTTACAAGGTGACTTGTTGAGAGATCTGTGTCCAAACCCTATCCTTCAATGCCCATGGAAGCAGACAAGCATGTTGCCTGGGCTGGATAATATGTTGACAATAATCCAACTACAATGTGTGCACGTTTTTTCTTGCAGTGCACTACATAGTATATTTGGTAAGTTCTGCAGCCATAATAGTACCTTATTATGTTGGTTGATGGTTGAATTCAGTGCAACACACATACTGTACACACACACACACACACACCTCTGATTACTGTGAGAGGTGAAGAGTAATTAGACCTCAGTGCCATGCATCTTCGTTAGCCAGTGACGTAAACACCTGTCTACTGTCTCATTAGGCACACTGACTTGAGCTTCAGCTTTTACACTGAGCAGATTTGTTATTATTATCTGCTGAGGTTGGGAATCCTGTTCTTGTTTGTGTGTTTTTTTTTTTAAACATGTCCAAGGCATGAATAAAAACGCTGTTAGTTTATCTGTGCAGCAGAAATGACCTCACGTTTGTTTACAGCACGACGGGGTCGAGCTTTTACACACGCTGTAATCGCCTCTGTCTAACGAGCTAATGCCAAAGGAACGTATCTTTTCTCCCTCTGCAGGAAGATCATCGAGGTGAAGATAATCGACGATGAAGAGTATGAGAAAAATAAAACCTTCATCATTGAGCTGGGGGATCCAATTCTGCTGGAAATCGGGCAGAAGCACGGTGTGTTTTTGTTTGTTATTTCATGGGAGAATTAAAAGATTTAGAAGCGTGGGAGACAAAATGGAATCTATTCAGATTTGCTGCCACAGTCCTGGGGCCTGTGTCACGAAACAAAAACAGACCTAATTGTCTGAATCTCATCTCAATTCACAGTAGGATTATTTGGAAGACCTGATTTTAGGTGTCAGACATGAGGGGCAACAGCCTGCTGCGTGTTTCATGACAGAGTCATATAATTAGTTTTTATGAGACTGTCACAGTCAGCTGTGGATCGACATTCACCGCCCCACACGTTTAGCCACGCAAATACTTTTTTACATTCAGTGCTGATTTTGTTTTTACCTACAGCTGCTCTGCACTGATAACAGCTGCCTCAATTAAAGACTATCACTGTGTGTAAAGAGTTAGCATGAAGAGGTCGGATTTTTTTTTTGTTCCAGTATACAAATTAGGACAGTGTCTGATATTATTTTAGTGTTAGCTTTTCCATCTCTTCCTTTCAGATTTTTTTTCTTTTTTAATATTCCTATACATTTTAAATTATAAAAAAGTATAAAAGTTGGAAAATAATTATTAAATCCTTCCATTAAGCTTCCAATGAACTTTTGAATGTCTGTACTGAGTGATTATATGTGCGTTGTGGTTTTGAAGGAGACTCCAATGAAAACAAGCCTGCAGTGGGAGCTGAGGAGGAGGAGGTGGCGAAGATGGGCTGTCCTAGTCTGGGAGAACACACCCAAGTGGAAGTGGTCATAGAAGAGTCCTACGAGTTCAAGGTAATCTTCCACTGGATATTATATATACTGCTACGACAGCTGCTACTTCTACTAATACTACTGCTGCTACTACTACAAGTAATAGTAGTAGTAGCAGCACAATAGCAGTAGAATACATGGACAGGAAACTATTTACCTTATGATTTTACTCTGATACACTGATTCATTTAGTTTGAAGTAAAGGATGTGAAAGCTGAAGCTGATCCAATAAAATGTGAGAATTTATTCACTTTAGGTGAAAGCATTTCAATCAATTCTGTCAAATCAATTTGACTCTCTCCAGATTTGCTGCCTGTTAAGCCGCTTATTAGTTTGGATTTGAGAGTTGATACAATAACGACAGCCATCACTTTGTCAGTGGTTAATCTAACCATGTTTACCATCACCATTAAAAGAAAATGCAAGTCAGGACAGAAATGATTAAATGAGTTTCTGCTGATTAATTATGAGATTGAACGACACAATGTGCAGCACATGTTGAAGTCATGATGATGATGATGATGATGAGCTTTTTACAGTACATAACAAGTGGGTTTGAAATAAGAAATAACCATCAATGCAACCAATTAAAACCTGTGTTAGCTAAAGGTCACGTGATCAATATTGCATTTATATAATGTGTTTATAGTATTGCTGTGTGTTAGGTTTGCATTTTTAACCATTAACCAAATCATGTTCAGTTGTCAATACTGTTAAACACCATTTCATGATTCATTTTTTATGCATTCTTTTCAGAGTTTTGTGATTTTGTTTCAAATCCAATCATTTCATTTTCTCTCATCCATACGCCTGTGTGTTTTTGTGTGCCTCCTCGTGTACGCGTGTGTTTGCAGAGAGCAGTAAATACACTTTTAAAGCGGGCTGAAAAGGTCTACTTCACTTTTAGTTTGCCTTTGCATGAAATACTACTTTGTAAAGTTGCATGTCCATAAATCCTTCATCTTCGCTGGAGCATTCTTTTTTTTTTTTTTGTTTTTCATTAAAACTGGTGGTAATATATTTGGTCCTCTTTGCTCCTATGATGCCATTCACTTATTAGATTGTAAACCATGGAGCGTTTTCTGCTCTCAAAGCCGTGTCAGCTGAGTTATGATAATGACTGCTGCTGCTGCTCCATCGCTGCTGCAAGCTGCTCTGCATCAACCACTTTTATTACTTCTACTTTTGCTGCTTTACACATAAAAGACAGTCAGCCTGAAGGCTTTTCTTGGATTTCACGGGGAGCTTGAAACTTCCAGTTTCAACAACCTACTAATTAGCATGCCCTGTACACTAATTTCATTGTTCTTATTATTGAATATTGACCTAGAAATGTTTTTAAATATATATATATATATATATAGAGAGAGAGAGAGAGAGAGAGTAGGCTATTCGAAAGGCTTGAAAAATCAATGTTTTTTCCTCTCTGTGTGTGGCCGTAAGTGAACTGAAAACTCAAAGGGTTATCTTTCCTCCTCTGCCTCTTCTGTCTGTACACACTTGCATGTTTTGTATATGTGTGTGTGTGTGTGTGTGTGTGTGTGTGTGTGTAGAGCACTGTAGATAAGCTGATCAAGAAGACAAACCTGGCCCTGGTGGTGGGAAGCAGCAGCTGGAGAGAACAGTTTGTCAATGCCGTGACCGTCAGTGCAGGTAAACCTCCACACATGAACATACACACACACACACACACAGACACACACTTATTATGTCTGACACAAATGCTTTCTCGTATACATCAGAGGTATTCAAAACCAAATCCTAAGATCCACAGAGACATTTTGGCCAATGAGTCAACAGTCCACAGAGAGGTGAAGAAGTGGGACATGACACAAAGTCCCAGCCACTCAATTTTTTTTTTTAACTTCAACATGTCATTTAGGGTCTGGATGCTGGCTAGATATTAATGTGAAAAAAATCATGGGCCACAAATAACTGACCCGTGGGCCATATGTGGACCAGGGGCTGCCATTTGAGGGCCATTGATGATGTGTACATATGTCATCACAAAAAAAACATACGCAGTTTAAATTGGATCTTTATCATATTTTCACCAAAGGTTTTTAAATGCCAAGAGTCAGGTGAACTGGCAGTGAGTGTCCACAATAGCTCCTCCATCTTTTTACTCCCCAGAGAATACACACTTGACACACTATCCATAGCGGGATAATGTAGTAAATAAAAAAAGCTAATTAATTTTAAGACATGAGCTGTCATACTAAACACAACATTAATTTATTACCTATTATTAAGATTGCAGAAATGTGCAACCAAGTATTGAACTACTACCATCTATTACTTGACAAAAAACATCTCAGCTTCAGAACCTGAGCAGAAACTGTAGATTATTTATTTGGTCAATTTTCAGATTGTGATTCATGTTCTGGTCAAGCTGTGCTTCTGGGAGTCAGAGTACTGTACAGAGAAATAAAAAAGTACCTGTTGGTATACAGACAGAGAAATAAAAAAGTACCTGTTGGTAAAAGTGGCAAGGTTATATTTTTATTATCTCCATATTTTTGGATCAGCCTGATTATTTATGAAAAAGACTCAATGGCATAATTACTTCCAGGACCAAAGCCATTCTGTAAATGAGGCAGCCAGTGTTATTAGTGAGCTATTAGTGTGTTGGCAGGCGGAGACTTGTAGGGAGATTTAGGTGTGCTGTGTAGCTCAAGGCGTCACACAAAATTCTCTTAATCACCATCTGGCTGGAGTCGACAGAACGTCAGCAATAAATCCAATAAGCTCACTTCACTAAATGTTGAACTTCTTATTTAATCTCAAAGCTTTTACCTCCTTGGCATAAATTCTTGCTCAAGTCAAAATAATTCCTCTGTCCTCGTGTCCTTTTGTCTCGCTCTTTGTACCTTCCCAACTCCTTTTATAGGAGACGACGACGAGGAGGAGAGCGGCGAGGAGCGGCTGCCATCTTGCTTCGACTATATCATGCATTTCCTCACTGTCTTCTGGAAGGTTCTGTTCGCCTTCGTCCCACCCACGGAGTACTGGAATGGTTGGGCCTGCTTCATCGTCTCAATATCTCTCATTGGCGTCCTGACTGCACTGACCGGTGATCTGGCCTCACACTTCGGCTGCACCGTAGGCCTGAAGGACTCAGTGACAGCTGTGGTGTTTGTGGCGTTAGGAACATCAGTGCCAGGTACTATTTAAACACCAACCTCGTACTTCAATCTCTGTTGCTGGTCTCTTTATTTCATGCCCTTCTCATCCTGCAAACCTCCGCAACATATCTTTGATTAAAGAGTTTTAGTTACTGAGTTTGAGATTAGTTTGGTTTGATCTAACCAGCAGAGGAACCGAGGAAATACAAAATTAATAAAAAACAACTAAAATGACTGATGCAACTAATTGGACCCCTCATTGTATTTATGGAAGAATACATGAATGGACAAATTGGAAAAATTATAATTCAGTCAGTTTTTGTAGGGCACATTACCAAACAGAAAAAAATAGATCATCAAATCAAATCCTGGTTATTTATAGTGCAATCAAAACATCATATATGTCATA
>NC_024307.1:20186302-20208249 GCF_000523025.1 Cynoglossus semilaevis
TATATATATATATATACACACACACACACACACACACACACACACACATATATATCAGCTGGCCGGTCATTGCAATTAGGGCTGTAGAGTGTGACTCCTGAATGAAAGGCATTGCTATTCACCTGATGCATTTTGAAGTAGCTCATATCCCTAGAGAAAAATATTTTTCTTTGGTCTGATTTGCAATGTGCCAGAGAAAGTGAGTAAATCAAATGGGGAAAACTGGCGCTCTCTCTCTCTCCCTCTCCCTCTCCCTCTCCCTCTCCCTCTCCCTCTCCCTCTCATTTTAAAGCAGCTGTTGTCAGTGAGAACCTGAGACCTGAGATCAAAACTGTCTTTCAGGATCCAGGCTCCCATCAGAGCCTGAGTCTGTGTTTGGTTCTAAGTGAGCCGACGTATCGTGTCGGGACTTTAATTCAATTCCTTTCCTCTTTCTTCTCATCAGCTCTTTTATTGTTGCCTTTCCTGGTGAGTTATAGAAATGGCTTCATTGCAACGTCTCCTGCTGATAACTTGGCCTGGCTGTTAGGTCTTGAAAATGAAAATTTGAATTGATTCTACCACCAGCCATTTTCTATTTTGTGCTGGAACATGGAGCAGCATGTGCAAAGTTAATACTAATTAGAAGTGTGGTCTCTCCCATGAAGCAGTGATTTAATTTGACTCTTCTTTTACATTTCATTCTACCTAATCTGATAAGCATGATTTTACTGTATGTTCTCTCAAACTCTTATCTCTAATACTTGCTCTCCTGCACCTTCCTGGTCGATTTGTTATTCTGACACGCTGTTCCCCCTCTTCTTCCTCCCCCTCTCCGCCCTTCTTGTAGAGTTATTGTGTTTTCACGATCGTGTCATCCATCATGACCAGGTGTGTGTGGGTGACGGTGTGTTTCCTCTACAGTGTGATGCTCGTGTCCAGCAGGTTATTAGAACTTCCACAGGGAGTGTAGTGTGCTGGTTTGGGCCGCAGCATTATTATACAGCACACGTGGGCTCCTCCCTTAGCCTCCCTCTTAATTCCCCACCATTCACTCAGGACTCATCCACATTTTACTGAAGCATTTCTGCATCATTACATCGGAGACACACTCCAGGAATGTCAGGTCAATTAAATTCAAATTTGCAGATTCAGGATATGAGTGGTAAATGTTTCTCAAAGGCCTTGACGGCTCTCCTTCTTTCTCACTTTCAAAAGTTTCTCCAGCTCTAGTTTAATGTTTGTTTTAGTCACATGAAGCATAAGTTATTTAGGCTCTGGACCTGCATGTTCTCTGTGATCCATAAATATTACTAAGTCACTACGTTTTTGTACACATGAATCTCTGCTGTCCTGTGCTCTAGTAAAAGTCCAAATCAGTTAACATGTCCTTAAACAAGTGGTTCTCAATTATTTTCTGTCATCCTTGGGGATGACAGACCCACACCTCCACGAATTGAAATACTACTGAGAACCTGATAACATAAACAACAAACCACTGTATGAGTTGCTGCCACCTAGTGACTGGAGGCTTGTTATCACTCAAGCATTACAGCAGTGGTACACTTATGTCCAGTGTGCCATACTCCATTGGAAGCCCCACACGCACCCCCCTCACCCCCCTCGGCACCTCACCACGCCCCCCCAGAGGGACCCGCCCCACTCTTTGAGAAGTACAGCCTTAAACCAACAATTCCGAAATCAATCAATGATTTTCATTTGGTGTCCTGAGCAGATGTCAAAGGCAGGGTTCCATGTTTACCATGTGGAACTATACATAAAGATTAGCTTGAACCCAAAATATCAGGGGAACCACCAGTCCAGCCATATGCCCATGTGTCCCTGGGCAAGATATTGAGTTGTTGAAGCTGTGCATCACTTCCACTTCAATGTGTTGGTTTAAAGATCATGGACTTCTCCTGCTGGTTGTGTAATCATGTCAGTAGAACAACATGATGTCTGCTGCAGTGCACAGTGTGTGGTTGGCAATCTTCATTTAACGTCATTCTGTGACCAGATGAGAAGATCTGATCATTTTAGAGATTTGGCAGCCTGTGGTTTTCTAAATTTGGATTTGATCTCCTCTGTTATCATTTGCAGCACCATGACTCAGAATTAAAACCATAATCTCATATATTTGGGTTTGTCATCATGAGCAAACATTTAATTCCATCAACGTGATTCTTCACACCCAGGATGGTATCTGTGCCCTCCCAGAGAGTTTGTAGAATGTCTTTCATGAATTTTCCTCTAATCTTGTTGACATGTAAATGAGACTGGAGACCCATCTCTCCAGCCCTGCTAAAAATAGAAATAATCCATGAAACTAACTGGCAGCTGTTTCCCTGGTGTTTCCTGCCAACTCGGTTGTAGAGATTCTTTTTTAATCCAATTCTCCTCACAAAAAAAGTTTTCCTTTAGCAGAGAGCTTCATATTTGCCTGCAGCAATTATCACATCTGTTCTGTTAAAGGCTGATGACAATAAAAAATGCAAGTCCCAAAAAGGGAGAATGAATACTCAGGTTAATTATATCTGAATATGGAGGGGAGGTATGAGCACAACTCAGTGGTGCTTTAAATTAGGATAATCCAACTTCAGTAAATGTGCTTAAAATAAATGGTGACATTCTGAGGAGGTGTCCTTCATTATAAAACTGCCAACTGTTTGGTCAGCGGTTCACCTGCCCTGCTGCTCTGGCCTTTTCCCTTTAATTATCTCTGCAAACTATTATAATCAGCAATTAAACACTACATACAGTTATATCCAGAGCACTGACTCTTTACACTAACAAGCTGCTTCATATAGTGTCTTTGTTCCTTGTTTATTATTCTTCACGGTCACGTTTCATATCACTGTGTTTGTGTATGTTTTCACGCTAGACATTATCTTCAGGTTGTTTTTCCTTCGCCTGTGGAAAAAAAAAAACAAAAAAAACAAACAATATACACATGAGACTGGTCTACATTCAATTGTGTTTCATTATCTTGTAGTGTTTTGATCATCGACATGCTTTCATGTTTTCAGCCTTGTTAGAATTTTGCATTTGTCCAACACCGTCTGCAGCCTGAAGCAGAAAGTGCATGAAAACAAGACAAGAGAAGTAGTGGTTAGCGGTAAACACAAAGCATGCAACTACCCTACCTCCCCTGCAGGGGATGCTACAGCATAAATACAGTTTTAATGCTGCAATTCATTTAGTTAACAGGATCAAACTAAATAGTTATTTATTTAGTTTTTTTTTTACCCTAAAACATAATTTAACTTTTTATTTCTGCAAGAACAATCAACATTATAATTCATTAAACACTTTATACTAGGAAATATTTAGTGATTCAAGCAGACAACTGATTGTAATAAATAATTAATAGCAGTGGTGTTCCAGTGAGGCCATCAAGGCCTACTCTGTTGGCCTACAGTGTCTGAATCAGTGATTTATTTTTCAGTATAGTATACCATAAATATTTATAAAATCATCCAATCATCCATTCTTCTTTTTGCTTTTTTTCTTGGTTGCACAGCAACACTCGTACACTCGAGTTTTTTTTAGCCAGTCATATTTCAGCCTCTTGTGTTGCCAGGTTGAAAGAAATCTTCCCCTTAGTAGTGTGTGCACTGTGACATCGTTTCTTTAACCAATCAGATTTGAGTTGGCATGCCAGTTACATTGGTGATTTGAGTGATTTGATTGGATGGTTGAAGAACACACGTCTTGTATCTAACAAACTTGGTCTTGTGAAATTCAATCTGGAAAATAAGGTTTTCTCTGTGTCCACTGCTCCACTGTGTGGCGGACTTCTACCCCTTCATTTTCCATTTATTATATTCTTTGTTCTATTGCAGATACTTTTGCCAGCAAGGTTGCTGCAATCCAGGATCAGTATGCTGATGCTTCCATCGGTAACGTGACTGGCTCGAACGCCGTCAACGTTTTCCTGGGTATCGGAGTGGCGTGGACCATCGCAGCCGTCGCCTGGCGCACCAAGGGCAAACCCTTCCTGGTGGACCCTGGAAACCTGGCCTTCTCTGTCACCCTCTTCACCATCCTGGCCTTGGTTTCTGTCGCCACGCTGCTGTACCGACGGCGGCCAAATGTAGCCGGCGGCGAGTTAGGGGGGCCACGGACTACCAAAATGTTGACATCACTGATGTTCTTCTCTCTGTGGTTGGTTTACATCCTGCTGGCTTCACTGGAGGCCTACTGTCATATACCTCTGTTTTAAATGGAGGAAGAAGAGAGAGAAGAGACAGGGACCCACTGCCAACACAGAGAGAAAGGGGGAGAGAGGTAGAGGAGGGCAGGGACAGGATTCCAAACACTGACACAAAGGAGACGCCTCAACTTCAAATTTACTGTTTACAGCCCCCAAACTTCAGATTATTATACAAAATCACCAGATTTTGTCTCTTCTAGACAGGAAAAAATCAAATCTTTATAGTGATGAAAAAAAAACATCAGAACATATCAGTTTCTTAAATTTAAAATGGTCTAATTACTGGCAGAAATGTGCAGGTATTGAAGACCAATCAGTAGGACAATAACAAACTGACATGTTACCAAGAGCAGCAGCTGAGAAGGAAATAGAGATAAGAAGCTGGAGGACACAAAACTAAAGGGAAAATAAATCTCAAGATTAACGGACAGATGATTTCAACAAAGAACAGATGGATCAGATGATCTAACATTTCCTCTTGGATCGCCCTCTCGTTACTGTAACATCTCCTGATGAGAAGACTGGATTCCTTCAACCTTAACCAGTCCTATTTGTTACAGTACAGTAATAATCTTAACCCAGCTCTCTGGACTGTGTACACACACATACACATACGGAGAGTCCAGAGGAACAATTCAGAAATATATTGGTGCGGTGAAAACTGAATTCTTCCCTCCAAGGCCACCTCGTTTTGAAAAACACTGTGCTAAAAATCTTTTTACCCCAGAAAAGACACACTTATACTACACACAAATATACTAAACCCACTTCTCCTTTGTGAAATTTTGTCTGATACCTGTGAAAAGCCGAAGTCACCAAACACCTTGGTTTTTTTATGTTTTTTTTTTTTTTTTTTCTTGAACCAAACCCAAGTTTCTCTCTTCGGTGAACCTAGATTATTTTATTCTGAAGTTTCTATTGATGTCATGTGACATGTTAGTGTTGTTACTGTGCAATTTGTACAAAAGAGAAGACATATTAATATAGTGTGACGCGTGAAAAATGAAGAAATCAGTGGCAAGATGTTTTGGACGGGATGAGAAGCTGAGAACCAGATGTTGGTTGAACATCTGGATGAAGTGAAAAGTCATTGTTTACACACTCAAAATCAGTGACATGGACCAGACCGGAGGATCTCACTGGCTGTGACCAAGGTGTTGCCATTGACAGTGTTGACAAATCAAGCTACGACCATAACCGGTGTTTCTTACTCTATATTTCAATGTAAAAAAAAAAACTTTTGAAGATGTATGTGCGTGGAAATCACGTCATATTTTATTTATGTTAAGTGCTTATCTTTGTATGGAAAACCTTGGAGGATGTGGAAAAAAGATCTGCACGGCATTCACTGAAAGACGGTGCATGGAGCCATTCTGATGGAAATCCAGATGAGAATTGCAAACATGATGACTCGCAGACTAAAAATAGAGGATATGATGCTGTGAGGTAACCGTTTGGCAGCTCTGAAAGTATTACGACTGCTAGGCAGCAGTTTTTACAATGGTACAAAATGAAGGAAACGGACTCTGTAATCCAAAGAAGACCTTCTCCATAGATCAGAGTACACAGTCAGCCTGCACCTGGGGACACATGAGCTTTTATTCTTCCCCCGTGTGGACCATGTTGGTTTAGGTTTGACCTGGCAGTGTTGCATTAACCCCACTTTTTAGCCTTTCCTTGTCCTAATAAGTGGTGTCCTACTTAGAGTGAATAGGTCCCTCAAACTGCCATCTGTACTGTAACGCAAAAATGTGTTGACACAACAGCTGGAAACGCTTGACCCCATGTGTTTTCTACAAAGAAGAGCAGTGGTATTTATAATTAGTAATGATTTATTGATTAGAGCATGGTGAAGAAAGAAAGGATGTGGAAAATCAGTGAAATCTCTATTGTAATGACATCATATGACATCAAAGGTTTGGTCACTGTGTCTGAGAAGGGGACAGGATGCTTGTGTTACATGTTTGTGTGTGTGTGTGTTCTCCTGGTGTAGACTGCAGCTACAAAGGTTCAGCATGTCTTGTTGTACTCACTATTCCTTAATGGCAGTTTGCTGCAGTCAACAGATCATTCCTACAGCTGGAGGGTGACTAAGATAGAAATGTAAAACACAGTCCACAGATTGATTGGAAAGGCTTTATATCATGTGGAATCACAAGTTAAGAAGTTTCACCCTTAATCCAAGACGTATGAGTTGTGGATAAGGCAGGATTTGAACCTTTGTGAACTTTGGTCAATATAATGATGCCTATGACTCATAACCACTGGGATGTCACTCAGAGCTTTAGAGCAGCTGCATGGCCATGGAGTCCCTACTGTACAGCGACGTTCACCTTGATTAAGACATGACCCAAGGACTTACCAGAACAACTCAACACTCACAGTCTGACTCAGAGCCAAGATGAAGTATAAGTTAGTCATACAAGAATGTACAGCAACTAGTACTGTGACCCTTAAGGTTGAATGAATTTGCCTTTTTGTTTTACAAACCATTTACAAAAAGATGAATTGAAATGATAATATCACTTTACCTGCCCCACAACCTGACACGTTACAAATGCTCAAATTACCCGCTGCTTTCAGTTCGGACCAAGTTGCATCTTTACAGAAGCAGCTCAGGCGTAAACAGGCTGAACAGAGCCCGGCTTAGAGCTTGTGCAAATATGAGTAGAGTAGGTATTTGGAGAGTGGGGTCAGTGATCTGTGAGGGTGAAACGGTCTGTGTGAATCAGTCACCTTGGTCAAGGATACATCAGCATAATATTTACATACACAAATGTGACCAGGATTTTTAAAGTCATGATGCCAAGCCCTCAGGTGCCCTCAGTGTCACTTCATCGTATTTGTGTAGTGTTGTCAGGTGGGGACAAATCCACCTGACAAATTTCCCCCGAAACAGTTGACTTTTCATGACAAAAATGTAGAATGCCTTGATGCAAAGTCCAACTTCAGACCAACTAGTGAGTCCCGAATCACTTTGTACCAATCCATATCATCCACCCTAGGACTGTGGTGCAGTCAGGAGAGCCAACAACATCTGACGGCTTTATTGCACTGATGTGTTCCAAATCTAATGCCTCTGTTCAAAAATATGTCGCGGCTAAAAGGTCCTGAAAACAGCATTAAGGACTAAGGACCAAGTCAGTAATTATGACTGTTGTAGTCAGAGATCATAGCAGGGTTTCAGTCCTATTCACAAGTGTGGTGTTGGTCAGATGAAGTCACAGGAAGGTTCTAAATAATAAAGGTAGGATTTTAGAGCAGGATAAATCTGGAGTACAGCTGATGTGCGTGCGTGTGTATGTGTAAAAAACGCAACCATATTTTTAGTCTCATGCCTGTTGCTAAGTGACCATCTTTCAGCGAGCTGTTGTCTGCTTGATTGTTGCTGGTGTGTGTGAGTGTATGGGTCTGTGTGTGCCCTAATGTTTCTCCATTATTTTAACCAACATGGCTTCACAGTTTCCACTTCTTCTTTTCTGACGTTTTCAGAATACGTTTTCCTTTTTAAGCATGTCATTTTTGCCTTCCCCTGTTGCGCATGCTTGTCCTTTCTGTGTGTGTGTGTGTGTGTGTGTGAATGTGTGAATGCATGCTGTTCTCTATACTTATGGGACTAACTACAGTACGTCTCTGCCTCAGTCACATTCCATGACATGGTCAAGTGCCAAAATGTCTAGAAATCAAATTCCTTTACGTTGTGTGTGTGAAACTCAGCAGGATTATATTATGTCTACAGTACATATAATTGATCTGACTGTTAATTTAGACTAAGGGTAGATATTGACAGTGTTTACCAGTGTGCTTGTGTACACATAAATATATTGTGTATTCCACTACATTACCGCCACTCATTTAAACTCATAAACAAAGAGCAAAAGACAATAGAAGAGCTGAATTGGACATGTACCTTGGCTCTGAACCAGGTAAACCTGTGTGGGCCACATGTTATTGCTTGATGCTCAAGTATATGGAGCCCACATTAACTCCAGTTCTAGTTCTACTTTTGCATCAATTTGATATTCACGTGCGGCCCACACACAAGTGCTGTTTCTGCGTCTCCATGTGGATGGGTTGACCACATTTGGTTCCACAATTTTCATTCAAACACAACTTATTTTAATAATTTAATGACAAATTGTTTTGCAATGATCATTTAGTATAACCGCTCATTACCCACGAATATACTCAGTCCATATGTTCATCAGAAGCTGATGTGAGTACGTCAAACCACATTTCCATTTTTTTCTTTTACTTGTCATGTTTTCATTCCCCCCTTTTTTCACTAATGAAGAACCGTTTTATCAAAAACTCCTGTCGAAATTGTCCATATTCAGTGATAATTCAGTGTTTGCAATATGCTGCTTTACCCCTAGATGCCACTAAAATTTACACACTGTTCCTCCATTCCATACATATACGTTTGTCTTTTTATTTAAATATTGTAGCATACTTTTTTAAAATATCGATGTGATTATTTATTTGGTAATATTATATGATATTTGTATTTAACTTTAGGATTTGTTTGAGCCATTGAGTAGAACAAGAACACATGAGGCAAAAATGGAAAGAATGCAAACTTTTGCCACAAAGTTTGTTTTAAATACAATCTTGGTTCCCTCTCTATTATATTTATCTTTTTTTTTCCTTGGGGTACTTTTTTGATGTTAACCTATTTTTGTTCATCATTTTGGATTCACAAGATCACAAAGTGCTTTTGGTATGGTCATTTTCCCATTTATTGTGATATTGGAATATCATATTTAATCCATTGTTTTGTGTTTTTCCTATATTTTAATCTACCTACAAAAGCATTAAGAAAGATGAACAGTAATGTAGTTGTAAAGCTACGAGCTCCTTTCTCCTGACTGTGTGTGTGATTGAATGTGAATGTGTTTGAAAATGCGCTTCTGTTCATATCACTCCATCCAGAAGGTTGTCAGTGCATGACTTTAACTCATTCTAAAAACATGTTGATAATGGAAATGTTGTAGTAAAGAGTAAAATTATTTCTAAATGCTGAAAAATAAAGAAAAAAATATATGTAAATGATAACAAAGACCAATTTTCTTTTCTTTTTTTCTCATGGTAACTGATTAAAACAATCCTTACTGGTAAATGCTCAGCAGTGAATGTGTCCTTTTCTTGACTTTACTTAATTTAAAATCTAAAAGTCTATGGGCACTACTATCCAACGATAGGCCACTTCCTGGATCAGGCGGAAGTTGACAGCCTGGGTGGTGTGTCAATCAAACTGCTGACTAGCAATAGCACACACACACTTTAGCATCTGGAATCGTGGAGCACGCAGTTGTTTTGATACTTTCGGCTGAGACAAGTGGATGGAGATTCTGAAGGGGAAACGACACGATATACGTGAGTCTTACACACGAAGTACACAACAACAAACATCCAAAAGTGCGCAGTATTGTTTGGAGTTGGATAAAATTACTGCGGTAGAAGTTAGCAGTGTTTAGCATGCCGTGCATCGTCAACCGAAAATCTAAAGAGAGATTCAGGTCCAGGGTCACTTTGTACTTAGCTGTATAGAGTTCTACAACGATGCAGAAAATATATTAATGGTCACTGAATCTTGGTATAGTCTAGGTTTGAACTTTTTCTGCTACCAATGTGTTTTAGAAACGTGGTATTCATAGTGCTGAGAAAGGCTGTTGGCCTGCCACCTGCTGGACTGTGAGTCAGTTTGGTGGCTGTGGAGTATTTTTTCTTTTCATGTTTTTGGCCATATAACCCGCAGCAGTTGTTAGTTTTACAGAGACCTATTCACATTTTAATTGTTTAATATTACATCAATCACATTTTGTTGGGCCTTTTCTGCTTATTTTATGCTAAATGTGGAAAAATATGAATTAATGAGTGTGTTTTTTAGGTCTAGGTTATGTCTTGGGTGATATAGAGTTTTTGTTTGTTTTGTGGAAGTAAAAGGCCAGATATGTTCATGTTACTTGGTAAAAAAAAAGAAGACGTTTAACTGACCTTTAAATGATTGTGGCTGTCCCTCATTGTCCCATACAAACCTGATGCTTGACCCACATTTTGTCAGTTTGGAGGTGATCACCCCTTTGTACGTGAGTCACCTGAACATGTAGAATCAAGTTCTGCTTGATTTACCAGTGGAACCAGAGGTAACAAATGGGTTCCAAGAAAAGTAATTGTTTGCTGCAGAACTTTCAAATCTGCTTTGTATGGATATTGATATTTGTTTTGCACTTTTAAGAAGTTTTCTTTGTTACAGATGTGATATCAGTTTAGATAGATGGGTGGATGGATTTTTAATGTTTGCCATTGGAGTGGTGCTTGGTGGAGCTAAAGTAAAACAGTCTGTGTAGATCGCAAAGGGAGTACTGGTAGATCATGAGGAATACAAATAAATAAATACATATATTTATTTTATTTTAATCTCTAGGACTAGATCATCAACAATACAAGTATTGAATCATATTGTGCCTTACAGCTACAGCTATTTAATCAAAATATAATGTGTTATATAAAGTATATTAAACTCATATGGCTAAATATATACTGTATTAAATATTATTAATGTAGGCAGATCACTTTGGTCTGGTCATTTGAAAAGTAGCTCCCAAGCCAACAAAGTGTGGACACCCCTTGCTCCAGAATTCTAAGGTTGGGATTTTAGTATTTCAAAAAAATCTATATCATCGTTAAAAAGATAAATCTTTAGTAAATCTAAAGTAGTCAAAAGTTTTCTTTTCTGAGCCAAGCAGACTGTAAGAAAATACAACCCTCGAGGCAGTGACGCTCCTGTCGTGTCATGTGCCTCCAGTGACCTATTAGGAATGACAATGCAATCAGTCTTATATAACATTATGAGATTTTTTTTTTGCTTTAAATTACCACATACTGTCCCTTTATTTATTTATTTACAAACACTGTGCAGGGTGAAGCAGACTGAACGTACTAGTGATAATGATATTCTGTCTGAAACTAGGCATGAGAGATTTGTCATTCTCTGACTTGGTGACAACCCGTCACCATCGGAGCAGTACAGCAGCTCACG
The DNA here is from genome assembly GCF_000523025.1 of Cynoglossus semilaevis. Taxonomy (NCBI): domain Eukaryota; kingdom Metazoa; phylum Chordata; class Actinopteri; order Pleuronectiformes; family Cynoglossidae; genus Cynoglossus; species Cynoglossus semilaevis. Next base: position 20,197,537 of record NC_024307.1, read on the forward strand.
CCGCCAACACTGAGAGCTAAGCACTCACCACTCAATAATGGGCTTAATTTGATCTGCAGTTATTGCTCTGTGTTATTTGTGCGTCTGTTTGTAATTGTGTTCATATTCTTGCCGCCGTTTGGTAATTAGAAATTATACGTCCACTTCAGAAGTGGCTGCAGTAAATCTCCCGGGAGTGAGCAAACAGATGAGTGTCGTCAGCACCACAGCAGCAGGTTGCTAGTCCTGAATGTGAAGAGGACACTCATTAAACTCCTAATGAGGAACACAGTGGTGGTGGTAACAACGTAAATGTCTAAATAAACCAGATAAAGACTGTGCTGTATTATCTTACAGTGTATTTACATAGTTGTTGTGTTGGATTTGATTTTGATTTTACTTGACAATAGTATTTGTTTGCTGCAGGACTTGCATATCTGCTTTGTATAAATATTGGTATTTGTGTTACACGAACACAAGTTTTCTTTGTAACAGATGTGATATCAGGCTCATCAGTTTAGATAGATTGATGGATGGATAGCACTTTATTAGTCCCTCGGGTGTTCCCTTTGGGAAATACAATAAGATACAAACATGGGTAGCAGTACACTGGGTAAATACAATGAGATACAAACATGGGTAGCAGTACACTGTCAATGAATATGGAAAATCTGAACAGTAGACATTAGTAGATTATTAGGTTGTTATTAGAAGTAGACATATATATATATATATATATATATATATATGTATGTGTATGTATATATGTATATATATTTCAGTATATTATATTACAGTAGAGTAATTAAATAATTAAATTAGATCAACAGTTAGCTGTATAGGCAGTTCTGACCCTCGATTAGAACTGGTCAGAGTTTTTGTTTGGATTTCCCAAAATCTTTGACCAGCTCCTTGGTCTTGGAGGTGTTGAGCTGCAGGTGATTAAATTTGCTCCGTTGCTTCATTTTTCTTTTAATTTTTTACTTCTTACTTTTAAAAAAAAATCTTTATTACATTAGCTTAAAAAACATCTCAAGGAATTCTGTAGAATATGTTTTTTAACCTGGCTACATCCTATTTATAGTGCTGCCCAGGGGCAAAGGTTTTCAGATTATTTATTGAAGCCCAAACATACACCTGAGACGTGAGCTGAACTATTACAAGTGAAACTTTGAATCTGTTTTTGTTTTGTTCCCTTTAATTCTTCTCAGTCTTCTTCCTCTGGTTGTTGTTTTCTTTTAGTCCTGAACTACAAAGTGGCAGCTGTTTTTCCGTGGGCAAGCCCTCAGTACGCACATCGGCAAGAGCTGGCCCTGTCCCCCACTGGAGAAGAACAGGCAAAAAGACGAGTAAACACAAATGTACTGAGGGAGATGGAGAAACAGAGGGGGATGACAAGTGAGGAAGAGGAGGAGGAAGCAGACAGAAGAAGATAATGAGACAAATATGATGGGGACAGCCGACAGTGTGACAGAGGTACGGAAGCATATTGCTGCCACACTGAAAAAAACAAAATGGCTCAGTATCATGTAATTACGTGATAAGTTTCACGTCACAGTGGTCCCTCTCTATATCGCGTTGTACTTTTGCTTTTTTTAATCCAATCCCGCAACATTACAAATGTTTTAATTTCCAATGTTTTTATTATTTTCATGAAAAATAACAATTTTCTAGCCTAAAAGGGAAAACAGTATTTAAATAAACGAAAATACATTTTTCAACACATACATATAAAGTAATACATAAAATAACAGTACAGTACGTACGGTTGTGAAATCTAGTATACCCGCAGGTCATGCATGACATACAGTATGTACTGTATATGGTGAGCATTTAATAAATGTAGGGTACCTCAGTTGGACACAGGAGGGCACTGTTGTGGTTGTTGTTCGACTGTTGATAACAGTGTGGGGAGGTTTGTGGAGGGTAAATAAATCAGTAAATTATATAATAATCTCTACTATCTCTACTTTGTTAATTTTCTCATTTTGCGGTGGGTCTTGAAACGCAACTACCGCGATAGGAGAGGGACCAATGTATTTCGTGATAACTTTTATGTAATTACGCGATGACTGTAAAGCACATTGAGTTTGCTTTGTGCATGAGTGTGCATTTATAATTTATTTACCAAAAATGACATGCTATAATACAAATTTTCCAAATAATTCTGGGAAACAAAATGATAATTTCCTAATTTGTTGCAAAAAAGCATTAAAAAAAAACAATTTTGCGAATTTGTTTTTCTTTTTTATCTGACCAAAAATGACAAGCTACATTAAGATTACACCACAAAATTCTGGAAAAAAAAATCTTTAACTTAGCAAAAAAAATCATTATAATTTTTTACCATCTGACAAAAAAAAATTGGGAAAAACATTTTTTCATAAAAAAGCCATCAAAAAACCCAATAACAAATCAACCAATCAGAATCTTGGTTGACCCAGAATGTATCGACCAATAAGTCTGTGTAGGTTCTAAGTCATCCAGGTCATTTAATCCAGTAGTTTCATCGAGTGCAACTGGACAAAGTCGTTTTTTTTTTTTTTTTTTTTTTATTTATAAAGAACTGAAGCCTCTTGAATGAGAGGTAAAAAAAAACCTACTTCATCCAGTTGCCCTCAATGTAACTATTTTTGGATCAACCAATAAGTTGACCGGATGAAGTGTCACCACGATCAATGCTAGTGGTGACTTTGTCCCATCATTAGGAAGAAAAAAGACATGACAATCTGTTTCAAGAAGGAGTCATTATATTGTGTGGTAATGATTACAGGTAGATTCTCCTCCTGTATGCTCAAAATACTATTACATTACAAAGCAACATAAACCAGTTTTGATTTTTTTTTTTTTTTTTAGAAACATCATTACCTTACATTTGTGTTACATTAAGACTAATTCTAATGGTTTATCTCCACAGGGTCAAGCTAGGTGACAGGTGTTGCACCAGATGCCCTTTATCTTGGTGAGTAATAAGTCATGATCATGATGGTTGTTTATTTCTTTAAAAAGTGCACTAAGACTGGGGCCTGAGACTTACTATTTCAGTATTTGCTCTGCAGTGTGGTATATATATTTTTATGTAGATAATTTAATTTTATGTCACACCTTTACCAGACCAAAACATTGTTTAAGAGAGTCTAATCCAGGCATGTGCAAATTTTTTGACTCTTGTGCCACAATGGGTCCTAAAATTTCACAGTTGGGGCAGCATCAGGAGAGATAGATGGAGTGTTTGTGTGAACTAAGATAAATGACATGTAAAAGTCATGCATAAAGGCTAAAATTCTAAAATGCTTATATCATTTTCTCTGCCATCTATTGGGGAAATGTGGGTGTTGCAGGAAAAAGGCAGAAGTATAATGATAATATAAATAAATTATATAATTTGGAAAGGTTTGACAGGCCGGATTAAAAAGCTGAACAGGCCACACCTGGCCCCCGGGCCTTAGTTTGCCTATGCCTGGTCTAATCTATTTTAGCAGTTTCAAATCAACAAACAGATGTTTAACACACACACACCCCTCCCCCCTCATGATTAAACCTTGATTAAACTGAGCACTGACAATCTGCTCTTTCTATCATGTCTGTACATTTCTGAATCTAAAGGTTATTCAGGACCAATTACATGTGACGTTGAGGCTGGAGCTGTGGCTTTATTCCAAAGGTAGGTACATTTACACTTTTTTCTCTTTTTGTGATTATTGATATGTTTATCTACTGTATAAGTAATTTGGGATCAGTGTGTTCAATTCGTGGTTGTCGTTTTTTATATTTACAGCCACTCAACAGCATTAAAATAAATAAATAACTACGCAATAATACTTTTCAGCATTATAAAATTAGCAAAGTGAAACTATACCAGTTAAAACACCATCCTTGAAAAGTGTATTTAGTTTTCTCCACTATTTCAACTACTTTTATTCTAGTCTCAGCAACAGCACATGTTACAAGGTAAAATGGCACTATGTGCACTCAGTGGCTCAGTGCAACACTGCACGTCTAATGCTTCTAATTGGCCAGTTTTCCCCGCCACCCATATAAATATGTAAATAACCACAAAAGAAAAACGTTGGTAAAATTTCACTTTAAATAGACAATAGTTTACAAGGGTTCTGTTTCCAGGGGAGACAATCAGACAGACAGGCAGCCAGTGCACATCCAAGGAGGGAAGAGACAGAGAGTGAAGACTGGACAGGACCCTCCTGGACATCCGTCTCTCCCCAGCACTCATAGTCAGTAGTCAAAATACACGTACAGCTACACAAATACAGAGTGCACATACACAGGATGCCAAGGTTTTTACCCCCAGAGTGGACAGTACAGTAGAAAAACAAACACATATTTTAAAAAAAAACAGAGCAAAGAAGCTTAGATGGAGACAAAGCCACCGATGTTGACGTTTAAAGTACCTTTAGATTTGAAGTATTTTGACACTTTCTGCTGACATATTTGTTAAAACTTTAAAACTGTTAAAAAAAATCAAATCATATTTCCCTTTCATATGTTCTTTTAAAGGCTCAACTGAAATCTGTGGGTATGGAAAAAACATCTTAAAGAAACTTGGTAATTGGTTAAAAAAACAAATGGATTTCTTAAAACATCAATTAGAACTAAATGATAAAATCTGAAATTTTTGAGACGAAAGGAGATGTACCGTATAGTTTTTGCTTAGACCCTGTCAACACGTTAACTGAATTTAGTGTTCAAACCACTTATGTATTTTTGTTGATTGGATAAATATTGGTGCTGAAGGTTTTAAAAAAAAAAAACGTTTCCAAATGTTATTGAGGCGTTGGTTTGCTTTGTTAAAAGTTAAATTTGTTTTTGAAAAATCTTAAAACTATTTCTCAAACAATCTTAACTAGTGATAAACTAGTGTCAACGGAACAGATTTCTATATTATACAGAAACCAAAAGTAAGGTGTATACTAAAATTATCGAGACTCTAGCACCACTCTCTGGTGAGCCGCTGTAGTTACATTAACATTTTCATAGCGTGACCACCTCTTGTTTGTGTCAACCATTTAAGAATGCGGTCCAGTCTTAGCTTTATACTCTCACCTCATACGTCCACATGTCTGGATAACATACATAAAACTTCTAAAGGGTTTATTTTAAATAATTTTAAATCCCTGGGAAATTGCACCATTACTCTTAAGGAATCATTTCAAGAAAATTGTAATAACGATGTCTAAGAAACAATGTTTTAAACAAAAACTCAACTCTGCTTTTTAAAATATAAATTAAATGTCTTCATTAAGTGTCAAGTCAGATAAAAAATATTGGAATTCTGTGGTTTGGCAAAAAAAGCAAAGCTTTTGTTGACACCAACAAAATAGAAATGGTGTAAAATGGAATAAAAGTACAAAAACACAAATGTTGGCTGGAAAACTACAAAACATAGACACAAACAAAGGCGGAGAAAAAAACAAATGTAAAAACAAAAGTCAGGTTACGATGCTGGAATTTTCCAACCATGTGTCATGTGACAGGAAAATGGCAACATAAAAAATAATAAAGCTCTGTAGACACAAATAAACCAGTCTGTAGTAAAAGGAATAAAATTAGTAAATAATCTCTATCATTACTATCCCACGTATTAATCATTATAGACCCCAGTTAAATGTTTGCATTTCCTTTTTACACTGAACAAATCTAGTCAATTTAACTGAACGACACCTCTGCCTCTGATAGGATGGGAGTAGACGAGGAATTGGAATCGTCCAACGAGATCGAGCTAATGTCCTTGCTCCTATTCCAGAGCGCCCGATTTGGCGTCGAAGGGTAGGAGGGCGTGGAGCAGTTGGAGGGCGGGCCTGAACCCGAACTGGGGCTGGAGCTGCTGTGGTTGGAAAAGGGTGAGAAGAGGGCGTCCTTCTGCAGACCCTTGTTCTGGAGCTCCAGCTGCAGGTGCTGACAGATCTCTTCCGGCAGATGCTGGTACTCCTCCTCCAGTTCCTTCTGCAACTGGGCCTTCATCTGAAGAGGGAGAGAGGATCATCATGAGTTCACTGGCAGAAGAGAACCACAAGGGGGCATCTCCATGGGGCCCAATAAGGAGTACAGTAAGAAAGAAAGCATACTAATGTTGTAGGACTTTTTAAAAACATTACAAAAAAAAAATTAAACCAGATCCTGAATTTTTGTTTATATTTAATTTATAATTGTTACTATTTTATTTATTTTTCTATTTATTTTAATACCTGTATGGTGTTTTTTGGTAACTGTGTAGTTAAGTGTTTCCTATTTTTACTATACTTAAATAACATTGACCTATATTATAGAAACATCAAAAAATATTTTAATGTCATATATAATTTCATAGCCTGCTGGAGAGGAAATGCTGTGATACTGGAGCTAAATTCTATCATTTCTGACTGTCATCCCAGATTAATCCAGTATGCTACAGTACATAGCTGACAACTGCTTAGTATTTAGTAGCATCTGGTGACAGAGCAGCATGAATCAATCAGCATGTTAAACAGGCTACAATAGCGATTAAGAAGGTAAAAAAAAAAATAGGCTGGATTAAGATGTTTGTCATCATGTCAATGAAAGCATACTAACTCAATGTATTTCTGTTTTTAATACTGTCAATCATTGATCACCACAGCTGGTACGTGATGCTCACCTGTGGTAGATCTTCATCTATGTGCTGCAGCACGTCCCGCTGCCTCAGCATCAGTTTCTCCTGTCTCCTCTTCTGGGCCTCCTCCAGCTGCAGTGTGAGAACGAAGAAGAACAAAATCAGACAAGAGATAAAGAGAGTACAGTAGGAGGTATGAAAACCCTCAATATAATCATTTAAAGAAAGCGCACAATCTTATATATCAGTGAACGGTAAAGAAAGTTAACTGAACACAGCTGATCAAGTTTGTGTGTGTGGATACTTGCCCTGCGGATTAAGTCAACAGAATCCTGAATGTGTTTCTTGTTAATCTCATTCACTTCCCTGTAGAGAAAACAAAGACGCTGAACTAAATATCAAGTATCTAATGATTATGTCATCGTCTGCACAGGAGGAGGAGCCTTACCATGTCTCAGCCTTCTCCTTGTCACGACTCTTGGCTTCGATAATGCTGTTCTGACGCTTCCTGTCCATGATCTTCTGGAGCTCCTTCTTCTCCCTGCAAACACAGGTACACAGCATTAAAACATGTATTAATGTTTATATATATATATATACACACACTGTATATATGAACATATATATGTTTATATATATATTAATGTAAACATAAACATATATATAAGCATATATAATATATATTTATGTAAACATATATAACATTTATATATATATGTTTATATATATAAACATATGTGTTTGTGTATATAAACATATATACACTGTATATATAAACATACAGTATATATGTATGTTTATATATATATATATATAAACATATGTTTATGTTTATATATATGTTTATGTATATATATAAACATATACATAAACATACAATCATTACATCTGGTATATAAATGTATCAGCACCGAATCTCTATAGTACACTTATGTTTATATATATAAACATGTATATATATTTATATATGTTTATGTTTATATATGTTTATACATAAACATATAAGTTTACATATCTATGTTTATATATATATGTTTATATATGTTTGTTCATATATATATGTTTATACATATAAACATATATGTTTACATATATGTTTATATATGTAAACATATATATAACATATATATTTATATATTTAAACATATATATGTTTATATACATACACTTATGTTTATATATATCTTTATATATATAAACATATGTATATATATAAACATATATAAACATACATATATATGTTTATATATATAAAAAAGTTGGTATAACTGCGTCCCTTACTTTTCACACAGCTCTTTGAGTTTCTTCAGCTGAGCTGCCTGGCATTCGTTTGCCGTCTCCTTCAACTTTTGGACCGCCTTAAGAAGAAGAAAGAAAAAGAAGAAAGTGAACTCCTTGTCTGCTTTTAACCCATCACCAAAGTGAACAGTGGGCAGCTTTAAGGGCCCCATTAAATAACCAGGAGCAAAAACAAGTTGAAATGGACAAAGGTAATTTTATACAGTGGGATACAACGATGGATTTTCACAGTCATGCATCTCACACAGACGTGTACATGTGACCTTACCTGTTTCAGGTGTGCGTATTGCTTCTCTCTCTCCAGTGCGTGAAGTTCCTGTCGCAGCTTGAGCAGCTCCTGCATCTGCCACTCCCTCAGCTGGACCGTCTGCTTCTCCAGCTCCTTATCCAGTGCCGTCAGCTCACTCTGCACCGGCTCATGTGGTTCACTGACAATAGAAGTGAATGTTTTAATCACTCTTTTCATTGTCCCACCTCTCAGCTGTTGTGTTTTTATATTTTTATTTCACCTATGCTTTCAACCTGAAATCGAGCTGTAAGAACAACAATGTGACTTTAGGGATGCTTTGATTTTTCTAATAAATATGTTTTAGAATTCTCTAAAAATAAATCAAGGATGCTCACAAGTAGTTTTGTGTGTATTATGGGTTTTTTTTTCACATCCCACAATCCCTCACATTCTTACTTTTTCTTAATGCTGCGTTTCAGATGTTTCTCCATCTGATTGCGTCTCTTCTGGCTGTCCGACTGGAGCTGACTGCTGCGGTTTTGTTGCTCCTTGCTCAGATTCCACACCTGCACACAAGAAAAACAAATTGTGTTTGTGAATTTCCTGCCCAAGACCATAATTTCAAACATTTTCCAAAGAATCTCAACAGATAGATTGGGTGTCCCCTACTTTTGTACGTGTGTACCTTCTTGAGATGTTTCTTCTGCAGCTCTTTCAACTCTTTGTTCTGCTTCTTAAGCAGCTTCATGTAATTTTTCTGCTGCTTCAGCTCATCGATAGAGTAAACCTGGACATCTGCCAGGAACAGGAAGGGAATTACACTGACAGAACTTTCAGGTGCACGTCTTAAAAATTTACACATACATTACAGAAATAACAAGTATGACACAGAAATTATTCATTTCTGTGTGGAGTGGGATATGCTGTGATGACCTTACCTGTCAGAACGGTAGCTATAAGATCCTCCTTTTGACTTTGTGCTACACACACACGCAAACAAACAAAATACTCAGATGGTGAAACAGATGGTGAAAAAGCAGTTTGTAGAAAATGAAAATCCTCCTTCAGATTTTCATCTCTCAGCAGGTTTTAAATCATGACTCAGTCATGGTTTAATTTAATTTAACCTACATTAAAATGTCAACATTAGACAGAGAAAAATCACACACTATGCCTAGAAATGACAGGGAAATACTGATGTGAAACACAAAGATGAAGATTCACAGGATGGTTTTATACATAATCTTTTTTCTACAGGTACAGCATCCTTTTAGAATAAAAAACAGAAATATTGACATCCTGATGAATAAATCTACTGCTATTGCCATTTGTTTATTTATTCACAGATATTATTTAAGTAATCAAACTGGGATTATTGGATGTTTCTGTACCTGGGGGAGGTAATTTGATGTCAGGAGACTCGTACATGGGGCAGGGAGGGTAGCTGAAGGGAGATGGAGGTCGGACTGGAATGACGCAGGCGTTCTTGTTCTCTCCATCTTTAGGTTGGTTGGGTACATGCTGAGGTAGGAAAGAAAAGCATGTTACTTTGGAATCATTGAGTTTACAGTGTAAATATAAATTTGTCAAAAGTGTCACTCACCTCACTGATGTCCTCCAAGAGAACAGCCAGCTGTGTTTCTCTCTTGTGCAGCTCACTGATGTGTTTAATGGGGTTGGTCAGAGCCTCTGCGTACTCTGAGAAAAAGAAACGAAACAAAAATTTGACTAAAAATGGCCTGTCTGGGCAGTGCTGACAGCTGCTGTAGGTACTTTTAATTTTATAAATGTTAAGGCAGCATGTGGACTAACACAAACAGTTTGACATAAAGTAGTGAGCCGTGACGAACTGTAACCTTGGTCGCTTGCTTTCTTTATACCCAAACTTGTTGACTAATAATTTGCCCACTGCTTTACTTGAATGGATTTTCCAGCCTTAATCCTTTGACTGTGTTTTATTTCTTATTTCTTGCTTTCTTCTTAAGAAAATAACTCCAGATATGTCTGGTTTACTTACAAGTGATGTGGTGTGAATCCAGCATTTCAGTTCTGTTGTTAATAATGTTGTTAATAATTATCTTTTACCTTGGTGCTCATTTGGGATGTAGTCCTGAGCCTCGGTGTAAACCAGCAGCGAGGGCAGGAGAAGGGGCTGGTTCAGCTCATTCTTTAGGTTAATGTAGTGGTAACCTGACAGAAAGACAAGACAATAAAGTGGAGAATGAAGGAACAAGTGTCAACAAGTATACATGTTCAAGTGTATATGTTGACAGTTAAGGTAAACTTTTCCACAAAATTCTACTTTCACACTTTTCACACATATTGGTCAGAAGGTGAACATTTCTTTAAATTTTTTTTAACATTTAATGTTTTCTGCATGTTTCTCATCAATTAAGAGCATTTTGTGACATTTTTTTGAATTTCTTTGTTTAGGAATTTTTCAACAAAATACTAGAATTGCACAATACCATTACTATCACGAAAAAATGCAAAAAATGAATGAATGATTTGTGCTTAAAGCTGCAAAAAATATTTAATCTGAATATTTGAAAACATCACCACAAACAAGCAAGACTAGAGCTTTACTAACATGAAAAAATCCCAGAAATGCCTTAAAATG